>NC_086155.1:55200718-55523218 GCF_035149785.1 Candoia aspera | reverse complement strand
GCATGCATGCATGCATGCATGCATAATGTGGAAGTCTTCATTTTTCCCCTACCGTTCTCAGTAGACAGAAGTCACACAGAAGTTCATACTATATTCAGAACAGAAGACAAATGCCAACCCTTGGCTTCAATTGTCCTGAAGCTGCAGATGAGCCATGATACGTAACAGTTATTGTGAATATACATCTACATTAGCATAAAAATATTAATCCAGGCTTATTTAATCAGTCTCAGGTGAGCACTGAGCTACACTGTAGTTGACCTTTGCGCAGCTGGGGAATTATTCTTCTAATCTGTTCAAGGCTTCAACCTGTTTAGTAGGTGAAAAACTGAGGACATCTTCATGGAAATTGCATCCTTTGTATGGAAGCCCTTGGTCTGCTGGATAGTTTTGGAATTTTAGTATTTTTATTTGGTATGCACTTATATCTACTGTAAGTGTGGTGTAACATCTATTTTTCCCCACAAAAACGAACCTATGAGGTAGGTTGGACTGAGAGAATGACTGTCCCAATGTAATCCAGTGGGTTTGAATGGCTCAGGGTAGAACCAGAACGTGACTCCCCTTGTTCCTAGCCCAACACCTGAACCACATTAGCTCTTGTTGCTTACTTAATGGAGAGAAACTCAACCAATTAAATATATAATTACAATAGCTGAGATTTATAGTGATGGCTAGTGTCCTTTCTTAATACAACTATCAGTCCCTGATCTTAAATAAAAGCAGGCAAGTGGACAAATTGGAGAACAGAAAAACAATGTTTTAATAATTATGGGATCAACATATTTCCCTTTTCATGATCAGATTTTTTAAAAAAAGTTATTCCACTATATGAGATAAGATGAAAGAAATGACTCTACATTAATTAAAGTCGGAACATATTTTAATATAACTTTTGGGTGATAATACATTTTATCATACATATCCTATTTATTCTATCATAGATCCATAACATGGAACCACCACAATTTAATTCAATAAATCAGCATTAGATTTTCACAAATGCTCAGGATTCATTGCTTAAATACTAGCAACAGGACTCTTCAAAAATTGAATGATAAAAGTAGATGGCTTGAAGAACTAGAAAGAGTGTGGAGACTGTTGAGAATTTGGCCCTTTCTCAGGTCAGCAGTAACCAAAAGATAACCGCTCTCTGATGAGTAGGTTACTCATTTATAATAAATGAGCTTCTGAGTTCATCCAAATTTTTAATGAGGAAATACTCTGGGAACAACTCTGGGCATCGTAAATGAAAGATAGATGATAGCATGGCCCAGGGAGACTGATGTCCAGACATTTAGAAGTCCTCCTTTTAGAAGCAGGTTGAACTATATTGCTCAAGTATTACTGGAAAAACTATTCCATTGTCAAGATGTACTCCTTTTTATCTTTATTTATTCATTTTGCTATCACATGTATAAACTGGGCAGGCAGAATTCTGCAGGGTCCTTTGCCATTTTTATGTACCCTATTTTGTTTTTTCTTGGGCTGCTGAAATGGTCTTTCTGTAGCTTTTGCCTCACCAGTTTTAACAACTTTTGTGTACTGCCTTTGTTGCTATACTTTTCAATTAATTATTATTTTAGCTTAGTTATGTTCCTTTATTCTGAATGTACAAGTTCCAGAGAAACTGGAAATGATCTTGTTTTAAATAGGTTATGTAAATGGAGCTTACAATAATATCACAATAGATCTGAAATTTCATGTGTTATGTTGGTGAGGAAAAGGAAGTATGGCACTAAAACCATCACTTAAAGCATGGCATGTATATTTAGTGCCAGGAAAGGCAAGGGTTTGCAATCTGAAGGTTCTGTTATTTTTTGTACCTTCAAGTCAGTCTTGGCTCCTGGCAACTACAAGTCCATGAGGTTGTCAGCAGGAAAACCTCCCAAAAGAATTCCAATCAACTAGGTTCGATGGTTCAGAGAAAAGGATTTATTTGTAACGCATTTGCAAAGGCGGGTTCCTCCAGGTAAGAAGAAGGAACCCTGAACAAACTCAGCTCAGGACTTTTATACCCTTTCTGCCGCCCCCTCCTTAGAGGGCTTGGCTTACAATCTTGCTAAATTTCGTCCGTTGAGACCCATGTTCGACCCCATGAATTTGAAACATTTATCCTTCACATGAATTCGAAACATTTACCCTTTTTATTTCACCCCCAGCTCACAATCCCCCCTTTTTCTTTCTGCCCACTTTGTCTCGAATTCAAGTAGCATGGCTTGCTCATTTTTCCAAGAAATACAACAATTCCCCCAACAATTCTTTTAAGCTTTTAGTACATAATGGAGCATACGGAATACAGCAACACATACACAGAAGAATATAAATTACAACAATTGTAATTAGCAAAAGCTGTTTTACCCATCCAAACCCTGGTAACCAATTCCATAACCAATCCCAGTCACCTTTTTCACTGGATGAAAACCACTCTTCATGATGTTGACTAATGGAATTCTCAATTTCTTTAATCGTGTGGGTGATATTGACCTGATTATCTGATATATAAACACAACAGTATTCGTGTAGGAGTGCACACACTCCTCCAGTAGCGGCCAATATGTGATCCAATGCTTCCCGGTTTTGAAGGACAACATGCCTTATCTGTCCCACCTCCTGATTCAAAGCCTTAAAGTTTTTAATGGATGAGTTAAACATCCCTTCGGTCCAATTGCTTTAAGAGGAGAATGTCTCTATAGTTTAGGCCCACTCCAAGGTTTGCCCATATGGCTCGTCCCACTGCTGTTCCCACTCCTCCACCTATGGGGTTTTGTACACTCCTCCTGTTTCTTACTCTAAGGTGCCTAGGAAGATGATCCTGAGGTATAACTCGCAAGTTTGGGGATACCTTTCTAATAGTACACACCCCCTTCCAAGGTAACGGTAATCCCTTATAAGCCCTTGGGCCGCATAGGAACCAATATCCGGGTCCCAGGAACAAATACCCAGGGTCATTTTGCTGGGAGTCCCCTTTTTGAACCTCTACCACACCAAAGTTAGCCGCCCCTTTCATCATGCTAGCCACAATACAAGCAGGACTACTTTTATTATCTACCTTGCACAGGTTTGTCTGATTCCAGTAGTTCTGACAAGAAGGATACCATCCTACATCGATCCCATTAGTTTGGTTAGAAGCAATACATAATGCTGCAGAGTCAACCCCTGGTCCCCCTATCATTCCAATCGTATTATTTTGCTTTCCATTCCAGGCATATATTTGGCTTTCATTAGCATCGCTCCACTCACTCTCACTTAAAGGAATAAAATCCCAACTTCCCCCTTCTGACCCATGGGCTGGTATCTTCCCACATATCCAACAATTGGTTTTATTTAATAACCTTGCATGTTCCTCCACTCGCTTAATCTACCCATTCTCCATCCACATTTCACAGGTAATACAAACAGACATGTTTAATATAATTGCACCACCAAAAAGGTATCTCATCGTTTCAAAGTCACTTTCAATGGCTGTCCTTCCACTGGGATGGCTTTCCACTGAGATGGTTCAGGGGCTGGTACCGCCTTCGCTCGGCTGTAGTGCGTCCAACCTCCTTCTTTGGTGCGGACTGCTGATGCTGTGGTTAACAGCACTTGGAATGGCCCTTCCCAGCTAGGCTGCAACTTTTCGTTCTTCCAAGTTTTTATCAGGACCCAACTACCAGCTTCGTGAGGATGTTGGCTGCCAATCAGCAGAGGTCTTTGCACCAACAGGCCCTGTTTGTGTAGGGAAGACAAGGAACACGAAAGGGCCTGCAAATATTTTCGAAGGAACATATCCCGGAATTCAGGTATGGGGTTCCCTATAGTTGCCAAATAGGGACGGCCCATTAACATTTCAAAAGGAGACAACCCCACGTCCTTCCTAGGACAGGTCCTCATCCGTAGGAGTGCTATTGGGAGATTCTTAGTCCATGGCAATCCATTCTCCAGCTGCAATTACCAGTAGCTCTCCGTGGGTCCCTCTTGGAGAGCCGGAACCCCCCTAATCGTACAGAGCATAGGCCTCCCTCCCCCCTTCCTTGACCTCATCCCAGAGAGGGCATCTCCGCACATAATGCCCTTCTTTGCCACATCGGAAACATTTACCAGCAAAGAGGTCACTCTTATCCCTCCTCTCATCACCCCTCCTTCCCATATTTCTACTATCCCAATTCCTCCCAGACCTCTCCAAGTTACGTCTCCCGTCCCCCTTTCTGAGTTGACCCCTCTCTTCCCACCTTTTCTGATTCCCCTGGTCCATCTCATTTTTAGCCGTGGCTCGAACTGCAGCCATCATCATTTGAGTTTTTTGCCATGTCTTTGTAGACTCTCGATTCACAAAGACCTGTTGGGCCACCCTTAGCAATTCAGTAATCCCAGTGTCAGTCCACCCGTTGATCTTCTGAATCTTCTTCTGGATGTCCGGCCAAGCCTTTGTCACGAACTGCATTTTTAACATGCTCTCGAAGACCGGCGATTCAGGCGCAATGCCCGAGAACTTTGTCAACCCTTTCCGCAGACGGTTGCAAAACTCACCCGGAGATTCCTCCCTCCCTTGAGTTATTTCAAAAGCCTTTGTCAAGTTCTTGCCCTGTGGTATAGCTGTTTTTATTCCTTCTAGGATTATTAATTTCAAGTCCCTCATGTGTTCTCAGTGAATTGCGTTGTTAATGTCCCACCCTGGGTCAGCTGCCGGGTATTTCACATCAGCTGCCACTACCTGGGGTCCCCCACCTCCTCGCCTTCCCCACACTGCCATGGCGCTTCACCTGATCAGCTCCCTCTCCTCCGGGGTGAACAGGTGAGCCAAGATGAACATCAATTCCTGATAGGTATAATCGGCGGGCCCCAGGAACAGCTCCAGCTGTTCCGCCACCCCATGAGCATCCTCATGAAGTTTTGGAAGAGTTTTCTTTAAATCCCGTAATTCCGCAGGTTTTATAGGTATGGCCACAAACACAGTGACCGGGGCTCCTTGGGCATCTAACCCATTTGGGACTTCTCTGACCGGGAAGGCTGGGACGGGTTCACCCGGTCTTCCTCCTAGAGGCAAATTCTCCAGGTCTTTGTTCAGTTGAGCCAGTTCCCTTTTTAAGCCCGGATAAGCCGGGGGAGCAGCAGGAGCTGATGGTGCTGCTTGAGGAGGAGGTAGAGGAGGAGGAACTGGCACCGACGGCACGTACCTCGGAATCCAGTCCTCGTCACTACTATCTCCTCTGCTTACAAAAATATCCACTGGCGGGTCTGGCCCTTCCCAAGACACATGGTACCATACTTCCACATAGGGAACCTGGTCCATGAGACCATGTCCCTCCACATAGTTTTTTAACTGAGTGATCCAATACCCATCGGACATTCCCTGGGGGTCCCAAAAATAGGGGCGGTCAGGGTCCACCAACGGGTATTTTGGCCACTGTTTGGTGCACAATCTAATCATCTTCACTTTCTCTAATACTCCGGTATACCTTTTTAGCCATGGCATATTCCACTGGTTTATCACCTGTCCCAGGGGCACATCTGGATCTGGCCCCTTTCCTGGCACTCCTGCGCCAGCTTCCAGTCTCCTAGGCAGTTTACTCTGTCCTTTCCCCATGGTTGGTCGACCTTCTGGTGGTTTATTCCCGAGGTAGAGCACTCCAGCCCACGCTGGATTTGCCTTTCAGCAAGTTTAAGCCTCTAACTGTCGGGGCAAAACCGGGCCGGTCTCCCAGCAAGCGCTGGCTAGTTTTAAAGTCCGACCCACGTGTTCACAAAGTTCCCGTCCCCAGTTGGATACACTACAGCCGACCCGGGGTACCAGACTCTCACGGCTACCTTCAGGAACTGCGACTGTTTAACCACCCACACAGTTTAAACGTGACCAACCACCCGACTGATCATACAGCAGTCGGTTATTTTGAACAAGCACTTACCTACTCCAGCTCTCGTCAGAGCCTTCGACTGGTTTACCCACACTCCAGCCCCTCTGCCGGGTGTCACCTCACGTTTTCTCTGAACCGTCGCGTTAGGTCGGAGCCCTGGGAGCCGAGCTAAGAGGACCAGGCGAAGTCACTTCATCAACGGGAAGCGGTGCGCACTTACCCCACCCGGGTCCTACCAGACCGGCATCTCTCTGAGGGCTCCTGGCTGGCTCGCCAAAATTGTCAGTGAGAAAACCTCCCAAAAGAATTCCAATCAACTAGGTTCGATGGTTCAGAGAAAAGGATTTATTTGTAACACGTTTGCAAAGGTGGGTTCCTCCAGGTAAGAAGAAGGAACCTTGAACAAACTCAGCTCAGGACTTTTATACCCTTTCTGCCGCCCCCTCCTTAGAGGGCTTGGCTTACAATCTTGCTAAATTTCATCCGTTGAGACCCATGTTCGACCCCATGAATTTGAAACATTTACCCTTCACATGAATTCGAAACATTTACCCTTTTTATTTCACCCCCAGCTCACAAGGTTTTCCTGGCAACATTTTTGGAAGTGATTTGCCATTGCCAGTTCCTTCTTCCTATGGCTGGAAGGATGTAACTGTTCCAAAGTTCCCCAGTGGATTTTGTACCCAAGGCAAGACTAGAACCCACAGTGTCCCTGTTTCTAGTCTAGAGCCTTTAACCATTAAAGGTAATCCTCATTTAGCGACTGCCTCATTTAGCAATCATTTGCAGTTACAACAGTGATGAAAAAGTAACTTTGCGACCAATCGTCTCATTTATGACCTTTGTAGGCCTGTAAAGCATAGGAAAGCTGAAGTAAGATCATAAGCACAGTCGCAGTTTCACTTAGCGACCACTTCGCTTAACAATCAAGTTGCCAGTCCCAATTGTGGTTGCTAAATGAGGACTACCTGTACAGCAAACTGGTTGTCAAGTCTGCAGATGCTTAATAAAGTATAAAAGTTACTACAGGTCATCTTGTGGTACAAGCTAACAGAATACTCTAACAAAGTTAATCTGAATTATGATATTAAGGAAGGCTGTTAACCCACTTCAAATTAGTTTATAAAAGTTAATTTGATTCCTAATTAAACATTAAAAAGTCTATGCTATCCTGTTTCTTCCACATTAAACCAAGTCACATTACCTCAGAGAGAGAGATTGGTTTCCAAGTGAAAAAGGGTTTGATGGTGGCAGCAAACCAAGAGATTCTTTACAACTTAATTTTCAAAAAGAAAAATAAGAAATGGATTTCCATGACAGTACCCAACAGACAGAACACAGCACTGATGTGCAGCAGGAAGGTGAATTGTAGATTTGACATGGTCTGACTAAAGATGCTGGCCAAATGTCAACGGACATACTCATTTAGGCTGACTGCAGTGTTTTAAAACAGCAAGAATGTTTCTTTTAAAAAGGTAAGTATGTTTTCCAGGAAATTTAGGAAAGTTTTTACCTATTAATATGAAATACTTAAGGTACAAATTTTCACTTTATAAAATAAGTAAATTGTTTTCTCAAGGCATCTTAGTGTTCATTTTTTCTCTCAATCATTGCTTATATTCTCAAATAACGTGTTATACCGCTAACACTGCTTTAAAGGCATCATTTGTATATACTTTTTTCTCCAATAAATGTTCCTCATATGGTTGTTCCATAAAATGATATTTTTCATTTTCAAATGATACAATTCTAGAATGTATAATTTTCAATGTGCGAACACTGATTTTTGTAGATAGAACCCAACATTGTTTAGTATTTTTCTTAATTTTTGTTGTCATCATAAATGTCAGCATTAAAGGAAACTGTCATTTTTACATTTTGAAATAAATGAAGGGTCTGAAGGAAAGAAATCCATCTTGGAAGTAGTTCTTGATTCCTAGATTCTTCCCTTGTCATTATCTTGATTTTGAATTGTTCCGTGCATAATCAGTAAAGTAAGCCATATTTCATTCATTAATTATGTGTTTGAATTTCTTAGAAATATTAAAATTGCTTTCTTTGTAATTTGAGTTGACATGGAGATAACCTACTAGTTTCTCATGAATTGTGTAATTCTGAGGTCTTGATTTTCTTAGCAGTTTCTTCTGTGATTATTCTACATGGAGCAGGGGTTCCTAAACCTTTTGCCATCATACTTCCCTTTAGTGTAATTTTAATGTACCCACCTCCCCTAAAAATCCAAACACCAAACTGAACACAAATAAACAATAAAAACAATACAATGAAACTTTGGAAAGGTGGATTTATTGAACAACGTAACTAAAAGGTTCGTCTCACATCCCTTGGACTCTGCACCTCCCCAAGGTAGGTACACATCACAGTTTGGGAAACCCCGACATAGAGATTTTGCTTGATTGCTCCATTTTTGAAAGGATAATGTAGTTAGTTATAACCCTGTTGTCTCTGTTTTGAACCAAGACAAGATGTCAGATATTGAATGTAAGCAAGGATTCTTATCCATGTGCTAAAACAGCAGCACAACTCTGTGTTCTAGTTCATATTTCATTTTTGGAGTAACTTCCCCTTTCCTTCCAGTCCTGATAGGAGCAACAACTAAAGAAGGCTGAAGATGTGTCTTTTCTACAGCACCTACTGGATTAGTTCTCTGTCAAGCTCCCTATCCAAAGTATATTTTCAGCAATGTTTTTTGTGTATAGAAGTGAGATTGTCTGATTTTATTTCATGTCTTTTCTGCTACCATTATTGCTCTCAAAGAAAAAGTAATTAACATCAGTGGCCAGAAAAAACAGAAAGCACAAAGTTGTGTTTGTCTTGCAAGTTAATACCACAGCAGAAGCGTCATTGCTATTTGAATCTGAGATTGCACATGGTGCTTGCATAAGACACATAGTCCATATGTAAGTGAACTTGATTGATAGAGTGAAAGTTGTGGTTTAGTGAGAGAGAAAATATAATTAGCAGCAATTAATCAAGTGTATAGAGGGGAAATATGTTAGCGCAGCCCATGCTACAAAAGTATATGTAGATTAGCAAGAGACAAGTGGGAGATGAACAAGAGCAGAATGGGCAGCTTGGCCATGGCTGATAAAAGTTTTTAGTGTGAGACATGAGTTACTACAGTATACATCTTCTATGTCATGACCCCGTTGCAAGGCACACAAGAGCCTCACAACGTGGATCATGATCATCAGGAAAGAGAGGAAGGATACAATCAAATCAATGCTCAACTAATCACCCAAGCAACCACACCCATGAACTGATCTACAGCTTAATAGAAGGACATCACAAGGTAATTCAGATAAGCATCGATGACACAGAAGGACTCACGCCTTGTGCCCCGGAGGACGCACCTGCACCAATAGGACAAAGACGGCAGCCGGGAAAACGCCCAAACAACCATCACAAATCCCATCAACATCTAAATCTCCCGTCCGGTCAGGGGAATGGGGACAATGGAGGGTGGAGGAGCACGGAGTCCGGCAAGGGGGTATAAACAGGACACCATGCCACCATGCCTCCATTCCTGTTTTTCGTTCTGTCAAGCATTCCATTCCAATAAACCGGAAATCCTTAATCCCTATTAAGTGAGTCCGTGACTTATTCAGAGCGAGGCTGACCCTGACATAAAAATGGGAATCGAAGGAATTTTTTTCACCTAGCACCTATCCAGCCAGCTTGTGAGGGACCCAGCTAGGTATGGAGAACAATGGAGTGCGGCGACGTGACCACCTGGCAACCAGCGGCGAAGCTCCCCTCCCCTTGGGCGGGATGTGCCTGAGGTCCCGGCAGCGCGACGCCCAGGTAAGCGCGGGATCCAGCTCGGAGGAAGAGGAAAGGGGGGGAAACACCCAGGCATCCTGTGGCCCACGGGCCACCACGGACGAGACGGGGGGATCCTCTCTAGGTTCGCCCGGCACCCCGGAGGAACCGAGGGATGGACCGTCATCCACGGCGGCCGGAGTCAAGGGTGAGCAGAGAGTCAAGCGCACCCGAAGGAGTTCGCAGACAGCGGCGAGGCTAAGCGTGCTGGAGGAGGGGCTGGAGGCGGTACAGCTGCTGCTCCAGAAGCTGACGGCGGTGCAGGAATCCCGTGGCGGCAGCATCGAGGAGGGCACTGGAGGACCGGAGGCGCACCCAGCGGAGAGACGGAGGGGCGACCTAGAGGACGGCGCAGACCGCGGCAGAGTCCGGTGCCAGGAGCCCACCCGATGGCCGGAGTCGCACCCGGAGGAAAGACGGAGAAACGACCCAGCGGACGGCAGCGACTACGGCAGAGCCCGGTCCCAGGAGCCCACCCGACGATTGGAGGCGCACCCGGAGGAGAGACGGAGGGACGACCCAGAGGACAGCGGTGACTATGGGAGAGCCAGGTTCCAGGAGCCCACCAGGTGGACGACATCCCACCCTCCCACCCTGTCGATGGGACGACCTGTTCATGAAGAGACCCGGCGAGAGAGGACACCGACACCGCCAGACACCAGGAGACGAGACGACCCGCGCCAGCCCCCAGGACGCACGCTGCACAGCCCAGAGGTGACCTGGAGCCCGACCAGAATGGCAGCCAAGGACTTTGGCATAAAGTTCGACGGGGACCCCTCGAAACTCTCCTTTTTCCTGACTAATGCCAGGTACTACCTCGAAGAGTGGGGCCCCTGTTTCAGGACAGAAAAGGGCAAAGTTAATGCCCTGGCCATAAAATTGAAAGGACGGGCCGCTGATTGGTATGTCCAACTGTGCCAATCAGGCGGCCGAGAGCTGCAGGACAGCAATGAGTTCCTTCGGGCGATGGAACTACACTTCAGGGACCCCCTGGAGAAAGAAAGGGCAAAACGGACTTTGAAAGCGCTCCGGCAAGGACAGCGCCCCATGGCAGAGTATGCCATGGAGTTTCAAGCCCTGGCCGGAAAAGCGGAAGTCTGGTCTCAATCAACTCTGATCAAGAAATTTAAAGAAGGACTCAACCTGAACGTACTCAGGTGGGCACTCTGCCGCAACAACCCCAACTCCCTGGCCGAGTGGATCCGTCTGGCGGGGGAAGCAGAGTATGCCCAAGACACTTTCCTCCAAGCCAAGAGGGAAGCGCAGCAGGCAGAGGCAACGAGAACATCACGCACAGCTGCGGGGCCGGGGAAGGTGAGACCCCACCCGCGGAAGGAGGAACGGGAGCAGTGATTTGCAAAGGGCCAGTGCCTCAAGTGCGGCAAAGGAGATCACAAGGCGGCGGCTTGCCCCAAAACTAAACCCAGAGAGAGCACGTGGAGGGCACCAGCCACGCCAAGCCCAGCACCAAGAAAACTGCCAGTGGCGACGGGGGAGAACAGAGCCAAACAGTTCCCCTACAGTTCAGAGGAGGAGGGAAGCAACTCCGACGAGCCGACGGGAAACGCCAGCCACCTGGCTTAATGGGCGCCAGAAGACAGGTGGTAAAAGGCAATAGGCGCACCGACGGAGGGGTGAGTGAAAAATGCCCCACCCTCTATGTCCGTGTTACCCTCACCCATGGGGAAAAGACAGAAAAGGTCTGGGCACTGATTGATTCAGGCTGCTCTAAGTGCTTAATGCACCCAGACCTGGTAGCCGCGCTTAACCTCCGCTGCTATCCACTTCAGCACCATTTGGTGTTTACGCAGCTTGATGGATCAGCAGCGGGAGGGGGCCCAGTCACCCAATACACCAGCGAGATCGTGCTACGGCTCGGCAGCCACGAGGAAAAATTGGCTTTCATCATGGCACCAGTGGGGCAACCCCTACTTATACTAGGGATCCCATGGCTTGTGCAGCATAACCTAGTTATCAACTGGAAAACTAGAGAGATCAAGTTTTCTGACGGGCGCTACCAAGCACCTACAGGGGACAGGGTTCCCCGGGCAGCAATGGGAAGGGCAACGACGACCTCGGAGCACAGAGAGGCGGCATTGCCAGATGGCCTGCCAACCAACTACGCGGACTTCGCAGACGTCTTCTGCGAAAAGGAGGCGGACAGACTCCCCCCTCACAGGAAAACAGACTGCACCATCGAACTGGTCCCGGGGGTGCCCCTACCCAAACCCAAAATATATGCAATGACCCAGAGGGAGCTGGCAGCATTAAGGGAGTTTGTGGATAAGAACTTGGCGAGGGGTTTTATCGAGCCTGCAAACTCTCCAGTAGGAGCTCCAGTCCTCTTTCACAAGAAAAAGGACAGGTCACTGCGGCTCTGTACAGATTACCAGGGCCTGAACACCGCATCTGTATCCAATAAATACCCACTGCCCCTAATAAAGGACATCTTGTCCCACCTGGCAAAGGGTAAGGTATTCTCTAAACTAGATCTAAGGGAAGCCTATTACCGCATAAGAATAAGGGAGGGCGATGAGTGGAAAACGGCCTTCAACTGCCCATTGGGGTTGTTTCAATACAAGGTGCTACCATTTGGACTGGCAGGGGCACCAGGTGTATTTATGCAATTAATCAATGAGGTCCTGCATGACCACCTTTTTAAGGGGGTGCTGGTTTACCTCGATGATGTATTAATATACACAGAAACAGAGCGTGAGCACGAACGGTTGTTAAAGGAAGTGCTCAGGAAACTTCGCAAGGCAGAGCTGTTTGCCAAGCTCTCCAAGTGCGAGTTTCATAAACAACAAATTGACTATCTAGGGTACAGGATTTTGGAAAAAGGAATAGAAATGGACCCAAGCAAAGTCCAAGCTGTACTGGCGTGGGAGCGCCCACGCACGAAGAGAAAACTCCAAAGTTTCCTCGGATTCACGAATTTCTATATGGGGTTTATCCCGGGGCTGGCGGAAATTGTATTACCCCTGACTAACCTACTAAGGACCAAGGGCTTGGGGGACACTCACAAATCAAGAAACCCGGGGGCGCTACTAAACTGGACAGCTGACTGCCAAACGGCGTTCGAGAGACTAAAAAACCTGTTTACAGCAGAGCCAGTATTAGAACACCCTGACCCCACCAGGCCTTTCGTGGTGCAGGTAGATGCCTCCGATTTCTCCATCAGAGCTCTCCTGCTCCAAAAGGACTCTGACAACCAGCTGAAATCCTGCGCGTACCTTTCCCGCAAATTCTCCGAAACGGAGCGGAGATGGCACATACGGGAAAAGGAGGCGTTTGCAGTAAAAGCAGCCCTGGAAACGTGGAGTCACCTACTGGAAGGGGCCTCCTGCCCCTTTGAGGTTTGGACTGACCACAAGAACCTGGAGGCTCTCAGCACGCCTCAGCCCCAAGCAGTTGCGCTGGGCACAGTTCTTCAGCTGGTTCAATTTCACGTTAAAATTTATACCGGGAAGGAAGAACTTCCTGGCGGATGCCCTCTCCTGACGGCCACAGGACGCCACGCAAGCCTCAGACATCGTGGGGACAGTATGGACCGACAACTGGGCTGCCCAGCTGTCACGCGCAGCCAGACAAGGAATCAGCGCACGCCAGCACGAACGCCAGAAAACAAATGGAGCCGCCGTTCAATTCCGCTCGACTGGCAACAAAGACTCGCTCAAGCACTACAAACGGATACATGGTTGCAAGACAACCGACACCACGTATCTCTCAAAGACAACCTAGCCTGGAAAGAGAAAGTGTTGTACGTGCCAGAGTCATTGCGAGGGGAAGTTTTAAATCGCTCACACAACGATAAAACTGCGGGGCATTTTGGGTTCGTAAAAACCCTACATTTAACGAGACGGCAATTTTGGTGGCCAACTCTGAGAAGAGACATCAAAGACTATGTCGCCGCCTGCCCCACATGTGCCACCTCCAAACGGAAGGGGGGGAAACCCCAAGGGCTGTTGCAGCCAGTAGCCAGCCCCTCTCGCCCCTGGGAAGAAATTTCCATGGATTTTATAGTAGACCTACCACCCAGCCAAAGGAAAACAGTCATCTGGGTGGTAAAAGACTACTTTTCAAAACAGGCACACTTTATCCCTTGCGCGACCATCCCCACCACGCAACAACTGGCACGCCTGTTCCTCACACACATATACAGGCACCATGGCGCCCCCTCTCATTTGGTGACCGATAGGGGCACACAGTTCACGTCCAAATTTTGGAGGGAATTCTTAAAACTCATTGGCACCAAACAGGCACTGTCCACTGCATGGCATCCACACACAGACGGATCTACAGAGATCCTAAACTCAACCCTTGAACAGTTCCTAAGGGCATTCATAAACTACCAACAGGACAACTGGGTGGACCTACTACCTTTTGCAGAGGTAGCCTACAACAATGCAGTACATCAGAGCACTGGCCACACCCCATTTAAGGTGGTCTACGGAAGGGACTTTGTACCAATACCAGAACTACCTCAACCGGACGCCCCACCCTGCTCACCAGACGACTGGGTGGCATAACTGGCGACAAACTGGCCAATCATCCAAACGGCCCTAGCAGACGCACAAACCATGTACAAGAAATTTGCGGACAATCACAGGGCGGAGGCACCGAACTACAAAGTGGGAGATAGGGTCTACCTCTCCACTAAGTTCATAAAGACCCCACAACCCTCGAAGAAACTGGCACCAAAATTCATCGGACCTTTTAAAATCTCAGAAGTAATCAATCCGGTCACATTCAAACTGGAACTGCCCCACAATTTACGATGGATCCATCCGGTATTCCACTGTGCCCTGCTGAAACCAACAAGCCCTTCCAAATGGCGCACGGAAAAACCCCCCGCCCCCACCCATCATGATAGACAAACAACAGCATTTTGAGGTACAGGAGATACTGGACTCAAGAAAGCAAAGGGGCACACTACAATACCTCATCAAATGGAAGCATTTCCCACACCCAGAGTGGGTCCAGGCACAACACGTCTTAGCAAAACTACTGACTAGACGCTTCCACGAGGCATACCCAGGGAAACCAGCACCCTAAAGACATCTTCGGGGGGCAGCATGTCATGACCCCGTTGCAAGGCACACAAGAGCCTCACAAGGTGGATCATGATCATCAGGAAAGAGAGGAAGGATACAATCAAGTCAGTGCTCAACTAATCACCCAAGCAACCACACCCATGAACTGATCTACAGCTTAATAGAAGGACATCACAAGGTAATTCAGATAAGCATCGATGACACAGAAGGACTCATGCCTTGTGCCCCGGAGGACGCACCTGCACCAATAGGACAAAGACGGCAGCCGGGAAAACACCCAAACAACCATCACAAATCCCATCAACATCTAAATCTCCTGTCCGGTCAGGGGAATGAGGACAATGGAGGGTGGAGGAGCACGGGGTCCGGCAAGGGGGTATAAACAGGACACCATGCCACCACGCCTCCATTCCCGTTTTTCGTTCTGTCAAGCATTCCGTTCCAATAAACCGGAAATCCTTAATCCCTATTAAGTGAGTCCGTGACTTATTCAGAGCGAGGCTGACCCTGACATTCTAGTTTGTAAGAGTGCCTTCTCCTGAAATATTTATTAACATGCAATCTGGAAAAAAAAACATGAGCAAATCAAAAGTTTACAAAGAAAGACAGGCACTTCCCTTCCCCTACTTCATGTTTCCAGAATCACATACTGATTCTTGAAAAAGAAGGAAAAGCTAAACTGTGATTTTTTGGGGGGATATTTTATTTCAGAACCATTGGGTATCCATCTATAGTACAGTGTATAGATTTGATTGAGTAACTGCTATTTAAATTCTTATGACACCGTCAGTATTAACATATTTACTCTAATGGATTGTTGTTGCATGAAAGCTGGTCTAAGATGGAGTAAGACTCTTGGATGGTTTTGCTACATGAAGTGAATAGAGCAGTGTTTCTCAACCTTGGCAACTTGAAGATGTGTGGACTTCAACTCCCAGAATTCCCCAGCCAGATGAGCCTCAATCTCTCCATGTTGAGAAACACTGGAATAGAGTGACTGCTCTTTAAACTTGCTGTGTGTTTGCATTGCAATGCAAAAACCTGCACTGAGTGGTTAAACAAAAATGTATTGTTTTCAACAATGTTAACTTGCAAAATTTTTATGGCAACACTAAATAGGCAATTGTTGAGAAAGCTTTAAAAAAATGCTGAGATTAGAAACATCAAGCTTTTAAAATCAGCAACAAAGAAATAATGAAATACAGTAATAATATACAGTAAATAACATAAATTAGGAAATTCTCTTTGTTTTTCTGCCACTGCCAGGAAAGAAACACCTTGTATGTAGTGTAATTTTATGAACACTAGAAAATTTATGCAAACTTTTTACTCAGGAACTTTAAATCTATATTTTTTTAAAAAAACTTTCAATAGATACAATTCTAAGCTTTTCTAATCTACTTAAAAATGGAGTTACAGGTAGTCCTCGCTTAACAACCATTTGTTTAGTGATGGTTTGGACTTATGATGGTGCTGAAAAAACTGACTTGCGGCCAGTCCTCACACTTACGACCTTCACAGCATCCACGTGATCATGATTTGAATGCTTGGCAACCAGTTCGCATTTATGACCGTCACAGTGTCCCATGGTCACGTGATCACCATTTTCAACTGTCCCAGTTGGCTTCTGGCAAGCAAAATCAATGGGGAACAGCATGACTCACTTAATGACCACATGGTTTGCTTAATCCCCACAATGATTTGCTTAACAACCGCTGCAACAAAGGTAATAAAATCAGGTCAGATTTGCTTAATGACCACTTCACTTAACAACCAAAATTCCAGTCCCTATTGTGGTCATTAAGTGAGGATTAAAGGTAAAGGTAAAGGTTTCCCTTGACGTAGTCCAGTCGTGTCCGACTCTAGGGGGTGGTGCTCATCTCCGTTTCTAAGCCTTAGAGCCGGCGTTGTCCGTAGACACTTCTGGGTCATGTGGCCAGCATGACGACACGGAACACCGTTAAATTAAGTTCAATTAAGTGAGGATAACCTATATGGATATTACTACATTTTCTAAATAAAGTTTGAACTCACCCAGATAATATATTTAAAACATTTTGAGCACTCCAGAATTGTATAAATTTCAGCACTCTGTCATTAAAAGGAGTTAGGACAATACTATTTGACAGAATTCAGTGAGACTATGCATGTTATGCATGTGATTTTTCTTCCAGTGGTAGATAGGATGTGTGTGTGTGTGTACACAAACACACAGAGCCAATTAGAATTTTTCACATGCTGCTTGGATGATTAGTGCAGTTTTCTGAACCACATCACAGATTTCTGATCCAATGTTTGAAATCATTCACACTGATGCAAGGGAACATTTCCATCTGTAGCTTCGCTTTGCAATGCATCTTGAAGACCATATGGCTGCGTTTGGCATTTCCCAGCACCTTTTCAATGTTTTCCTGCAACTATCCCACCTCCTTCTGTAGACAAGTCTTCAAGAAATCTCTTTGCTTCTCCTGAGTATCATGGAATAGCTTTGTCCTTTGAACCCGGAGAAGCTATAGGTTTGCAAAATTAGCTCTAAATATGAAAATCCAAGCCATACTGACCAGCAGCAAAGATTCATCTGTGATTCTTTTTCCTAGATTAGCCTTAAAAAGAAAATCTGTACTTCAGTTCATGACATCCTGTTTCTTTTTAATGAATGATCTGGACAAAGAATTAAACAGATACAGAATTTGCTGATGAAACAAAACTGTTTGAAGTGCATACAGTTTGAAGGAAACTGTATAATTAAATTATCATATTAAATTGGAAATCTGAAAAGAGAAACAAAATGTAACTCAGTAAAATAATGACATTGTTACTCATAACTAAATGTACAAAATTGAGTTGATGGGATAAAAATTAGTAGATGAGAAGGACATGGGCCCAAGTTCTAATGAATCATAGTAACTTTTGCAGTATATTGTATGAGTAGAAAGTAAAGGTATAAATCAGAAATGCATTAGCACAAATACTGTAATGACATAGGAAACAACAGTATTACTTTAGTTTGCTGTTGGTTATCTCATTTGAAAAATTATGCTTAATTGGAATCTCATACTAGACAAATCATTAACAAGTAAGTGAAAAGTAACTGAAGAATATAACAATAATATGACGGATATGAGTGACGGGTTGCTATCTCCAAATGGTCACTCATGCCATGTCACCTCACAATTAGACTATTGTAATGCACCCTACAGAGGCTGCCCTTAAAGACCACTCGGAAGCTATAGCTAGTCCAGAAGGCAGCAGTGAGTGTGCCTCAGCATGCCCAAGTGAATCGCTGTTCTGTGAGCTGCACTGGTTGCCAGTGAGTTTCTGGATGCAATTCAAGGTGCTGGCTATCACCTATGGTATACGGCTAGCCCTTCATGGCATAGGCCCAGGTTATCTGAGGGATCACTTATCTCCTGTGGTTTCTGCCCATCTGGTAAGATTGGGCAGAGTCAGTATGCTTCAAGTCCCTTCAATCTAATAATACCATATTTCAGAACCTAGGAAGTACAACTTCTCTGTCCTCTGGAATTATATCCCCCAGAGATAGCACCCACCCTGATTACGTTCTGAAAGTCTTGACTGTTCTCCTAGGGTAGGGTGTTCATGGAGCCTTGTTAGTTATATTTTCTGTATGAGGGAGTATGTTTGTCCAGACACATGGGCTCTTTCTATTGGTTCTTTTTATTGTTTCTTACTTTTAATGTAAGCTGGACAGAGTCGGGTGGCTTCCAAATTTCATAAATAAATAAAAAATACATATGATGTTTCATTTATTGAAAGAGCTGCTAAAAAGTTTAGAGAACTTATCAAGAGGCAATGTGTTAGATTTGCAGGAATATATTAATGCTGAATATTAACATTCATCCTCTCACAGGGAGTTAATTAGATAATAAGTTATTGCTTAGTAAAATGGAAGTCCTTTGTTGGAGGGTTTTTTTTAAGCACCTTTTAGTTATCGGGAATACTACAGGGCACTGGAAAAAATAACCCATGAAGTGTCTTCCAATCTTATGATGCTACAATTACTAGAAAGGAAGTTCACTGTTTCTAGAAGAGATATTTCTCCATGACTTCCCTCCGGCAGTGGCAGCTAGAATTAGATCTGGTTTGAAATATGATTTCTGTGAAAGAGTTAGGGTAACCTGTCTGACTTGCACTGATCAGCATGGGAACTTGGAGTATGGAACGTGACTTGCCAGAGGGCAGTATCTGAAGGACACACCAGACATTAGGTATGTGCTCTACTGGAGAAATAGACTGTAGATCAGCAGATCTGTAAAACAGTTCTCAGTGCAACAGTTCAGTAAGACCAATCCACAATACAAGATAGGAGGAAGGCAGCACATTTGGTTGGTAAATTGCATCACCACTGCAGGGAAATGGAATGATAAATTGCAGGATCATTGCAGTACCAAACTGAGTATTTTCAAAAGGTAAAGATATAAAAATTATTTAATTAAGATAGTATACATAATTTGACCTAGGCAGTTATTCATAGCTTTCACAGGTTCCCTATATGATTAAAAAGCACTATGAGTTATGCCCTGTGTTGACCATACTGATAATAAATGTAGGATTAAGAAGTTGTTTCCTGAACTAATTGCTTTAGATATTGTCCTCAGGCAATCAAGATCCCTTGAGAAGTTTCTTGAATTCATCAACACCAGACAGATAGTTGCCATCCAACCAACCTTACCATGAAGCCTATTGCTTAAGGCAATAGATTTTGGCAAGTTGGCTGGGAATTATGTGAGTTCGTAGTTCAGAATATCTGGAGGGGATCCAGGTACAGAAGGCTGTCATTTAAAAACTAAATTGCATTATTTTCGGGGAGAATGTAATTAGATTTTGACAATTGTGCCTGAAACACAGTGGTAATAGTAGAGTTGTGCTTCCTGATTTCTTCTGCCAAATTCTTCTTTTCACAACATTTATTAGTTATATAAAATGTTGTGTTTCACAGATTCAATTTGGCTACAGAAGTCTATTTTACAGACTTGAGGATTAAAACTTTGGAAGAGAAAACTGACTTTTGAAAGAGCTCCCATAAAACAAAAAACAAAAATGTATCTATGGCATTATTTTATGTGATTTCTGACTCTCTAATATAGCTTACCTTCTCAACCCCATCTCCGTATTATAACAACAAATAAAGGTCCTGCCCTTCTCCATTAAATGAATAAGTCATGTATCAGGAAACCCAGGTGATTGTACATTAGGATATTCTAGGATAGGAAAATGACCAGTCAGTGTTTTAAAAGGAAGAAAGCGCCTTGGTATGTGCAAAAAAACCCATAAGTTTAACCATATAAGGCAAAAACATATATTAAACCCACAAGAAATGGACACATTGGGCTATGCATATTTACTGTAACCATCCCTATGTTGGTATCTGCTCCTGTGGGACAAATCCAATTATTATTGTTGAATAAACTTTTCATTTGATGGCCTCCTCTACTTATTATTATTATGGAGTCATTATGGAATCATTATTCTATGTTACTACTTCAGGGGAAAAAATTAACCCTCCATTCTTTTACTTGTAATAATACTGTGAAGCTCCATGAAGTTATTTGGAATGCTGAAATTCCCCATTTTCTATGCTAAAATAGGTTATTCAGATAAGATAAAAGAAATTAGTAAATACGGTGATAATACCAAAACTAATTTTGGACAGAGTATTCCCCCCCATTAAAAGTAGAAATCTTACCTACTGGAACAATTATGCAACTAAACTGGATAAAATGTTTGGGTAAGTGTTCTTGCACCAGACTATCTGCATGCATTTTCTTGTCCTAGTAGCAGGGGTGACCTAAAACATTTTGCTGCCTGGAATAGCACATATTCTTCCTCCCCAGTTTGGATCAAGGTGGACAGTGTGAGCAACTGAATATTTTGACACCAAGAGAGAAGATTCCATAAATACATCTTCCCATCCTAGATAATAAACTAGAATAATAAAATGGTTAATCTGCTTCCTTTTTGTAACATTCAAAATGGAGCTACGTGAGGTGACTGCTTTATTCTGCCTGATAGCAGAGTCAGCAGTTAAGAATTGCACAGACATGTGGTTGCAGCAACCTGGCCAGAACAGAATAGCTGTGCTGTAGTGAGGGAAAAATTGGAGGACCCACCAGCTGAGAAACTACGTGCGCTGTGTGGGAAAATCAAGCTAAAACAGAATAGGTCTGTAAATAGTTGTTCCCCAAGAAGTAGTTAATTGTTAAGCCAGAGTTAAAGATGTATAATTATTAATCAGCACATGCTGCATGAAACATTCTTGCCACTAGAGTTTCCATCCCAGTTATTTTCAGAGAAGCAGGATTGAGATTAATAATTACCCTTTTTCTAGATGCCCATGAACTCTCCTGTCTGTGGGCAAGCAAGCAAAAAAACCCAACACCAATACCAACTTTCACCAGAGTTCACCAATCCCAAACTCATTAGAAAAATAATCCAAGCTTCAGGAAAGCTAAGATTAAATCTATAAATGAAGGAATTTTTTGAACAAATTTATTAGAGCAATAGTTTGAACAACTACTTCAAATTTTCAGATAAGATATCAAAGAGGCACATTCCAGTCTCTGTACAATTTTTGCAGAATTAAACCAAGCAGCTGTAATGAAAGGAACTGTGTATGTATTGCAACCACCGCAGCAGGTGCAAAAGCATCATGCATGTAAAAGGCCGAAAGAACCTTATATACTGGAAAGAAAATATTAGTATCTGCCATGTAGTAGCATTGATATGAAAAACGCCTTCCTGTTAAAATGGTACAGGATTATGATTGGCCTGTTTATCCTGGATGGATTCTTAAACCTTCACTTTCTCTTACAGTAAACATTGCCAAAGTTTCTTTATATGTGTGAGAAACCTGCAATCTAACAATAGAACATTCATTAGTGGAAGAAAAATTATGGTCCTATGGGATGCAGTTAATCTGACAAAATGGCGTCTGCTGCTTATTCACACTCCTCTGTGACCTCTGCTACTCCCATTTTGCTGTCTTCCTTAACAAAACTGGAATTTGCATATTTTTCACTTGCTAGCAGGATTCCCCCCTCCCCCCCCATTCCACATCAGTAAATAGGTTCTAATTTCAGGCCCTGCCTGTGTCATTATTAGGTCTTTTTAAACAATAGGGGCAACTTTTGGACAAATTTAGAAGCAAATAGATCTTGTTGAGAAACATTAGTGCTGTGAAGCTTTATTTATTGCTCTAGCTTTTCTTTCAGATCCTAGGGCTAGTTTACAGGACTGCCAACTAACACCGTTTCTTTTTCTATTTAAGGTGAACTGAGAAAATGTGACTCTGAAATCCAAAAACTTAATATAGAACATACAAAGTAGCATATTTACAAAGCTCTGCTCAGAGTAGAAATGCGCTCTGAATTTTTCTGCTGATATTACACAAAAGTAAGAGAACCTAAGTTACCGTTCCCTCAGCAACCGCCTCCGTGATCTCTTGTATGCAGAGCTCCCTGAATCCCACAGTGACTCCAGCTTTCCATTCTGGAGCTGGAAAGGTCACAGGAGCCCTAAACTCATACCCATTGTCCAAAGTTGCTCCACGGAAGATGCAAGGGAAGGAAATGTGTTATGTTTGAGGTGTTCTGTGAAAAGTCCTCTAACCTATGAAGGCCTGAGGAATGTTCTCTATTACATGTTAAAATTATTTTTGGTAAAATTGGTAAAATAAACTAATATTCCACTCCCCCTCCCTGTATAGAATAAAGGAAGTTGTGGAGTCCTTAGTGCTCTCTGAGCTTGGTGGTTTTCTTGCAGACATTTCATTGCCCATTGCAAGGAACTACCAAGGAGAGAACAGCACCCCCACCCACCCAGGCAGGGCAAGCTACTGTATATAAACCAGAGAGCAAACCCCATTCCCTTCTAGCACTGAAGATATTGCCTTGTCAGGCAATGAAACGTCTGCAAGAAAACAACCAAGCTCAGAGAGCACCAAGGATTCCACCGTTCAACCCTGAGTTACAAATACTCTCTTTGATTGGTAATGTAGGAAGTATCTGGTATTCAGTGATACTAGAATGATGAGTAACAATTGACTACAATATAAATCTAAGAAATAAATAACAGGAAGTCCATTATTACTGTAAATAAATTTTTCCCCCTTTTTTCCAAGAGAACCTTGGCTTGGGATTGCAGGTGAACAGAACAGGGGACAACCCAGTTGCCAGAATGAAATGGATTCATATCAGCCTAACAATTTCATGATGATAATTCCTTCTTTCTAAAAAACAAAAATATCCATGAAACAAATCTGGATGGCTGAAACAAACAAGTCTTCCTGCACTAGAGGGCTAAAAACATCAACAGCAGCCTGATTCTACATAAAATTGGCTCTGAGCAAATAAAGCTTCTCTGTCCACCCCCCCCCCCAAGTCTGGAATTTGTTTCCTGTAATTGAAAATAAGAATGTGCTAATTACCAGTAAGTAAATGAGATAGACACACAACTGTAAATATTTGGGACAGGATAAAGGGGTCAAAGGAAAAAAAAACCTGGCTCCAATTTAGATATCAGCTTAAAGATATTATGTAGAACATCTTACATATTTATCCAAATTAATTGGTTCTAAGGATGGAGCTGGTGGAAACTATTCCAAAAAGTTCATTCCTCTCATGACTAGCATTCTGATTTTCCAGTGATCAGAGCACCCAGGAGGCAGGGAGCAGCCGTGGTTCATCCTCAATCCTCTTGGCTCTTGTCAACCAGAGCAAAAGGGGTGGGTGACAATTTCACTGGGCTTTGCAACCTGTTAGATTCCTGTATTATTATTTATACTTTAAAAAACCCTAATCATTAAAAAGAAATATCAACGCATTATCAAATGTTATGGCAGCTCTATGACTGACACAGCACATCAAGGAGACTGGACTGGCTTTGAAACGAGAGAATCTGAATTTGGGTTATTTTGCCTACTGTCACCAAGTGAATCATTGGCAGCCATCTATTTCCCTGCCAGGATGTATCTAGGCATCTCTGTTCTCTATCCTATAGGATTCATTTTAGCTAATTATTTTTCTACCTGTGTTGTATTCATTGTATGTGAGGTGAGTTTTGACAGTATCCAAATCTGAGTTATTTATATTGCGCTGTTTTTCAATTATAGCACTTCCAGATTTTGCATAAGTAATTGACGTGTTTTATTGCATGCAGTGGAATGCATGCACTGTTCTAACAATAAAGCATTTTGGGATGATATTTAAGAAATCACAAAGATACATATTTAGAATGGTGTTTCCATTGATTCCTACCAACATTACATTCTTTTTCTTTCTGAGATTAAAATAAGCAACATTACATATTCAAAAGTAGATCTATTAAAATGTTTCAACCCCTCGCAGGATTTGTTTGTAGAGTTCTTTCTTCTGTAGTATGAACAAGATAACTGGGACCTTTGGCTGTGAGTACCTCATTTAAGTCGTAGGTTACTGGTTACCCACTACTGTTCTAAACCATTTGATTTGCTATATAAGCCCAATTTGCAGACTGGTTAACAATCCACAATCTTGACTCTGCTTGTATATATTCATGCCTTTCTTCCATATGGTTTTGCTGAGCATAGTACTTCCTTGGAACTATTGGGGAACAGCACCGGTGAAGTGGAAGAGCACTGATACAGCAGAACTGATTTCTGCTGTTTTGTGGAGTTTACAGCATGAATACAAAGACTTGTTAAATTAATTCCAACTAATGTTTTAGTGGGGTAGTTCACAGAATCAGGCCCTTACATGAATGTTTCATGTAATGTTCACTTTAGTGCCATTGCCACAGATCTACCTTTCTAAAGAAATAATCTACTTTATATACTATGCAAACTTCATCCAGGTGATAATTGAACAAATGAGAACTGGAGATAAACATTATAAGATGACCTCATACTTCTAATACTGTATGTCAATGCATAAGGGACAATGGGATACCTTATAGAGTGACACACAAAGCACATCCCTGTCATGCAATGGGAAGTAAAGGCAATGATACTGGGAAGGAAGCTGGTAAATATGAGGCAGGGAATTGTGAAGATGCATTGTAGACAGGTTAGAGCATTATTGGCAGCCTGTGCCAATAGGAGTGGTTTCTCTGCAAACACTCCGAGCATGGAATTTTTTCTTGTTGATATCAAGGAATCTAAGGTGGCTTTTCCTCAAAATAAAAATGCTTGGCATGCTCATTAAAGGTCATGACAGGATACTCAAGGACTCCTTATTTATTAAACTGCATACTTTTGTTTCCTCAAACACAGTTTCTAATTAAATACTGATCCCTAAACTTTACTTCTCTGAATTGAGACCTTTGTGGCCATGTAGTTCCTGAATTCCTAAACACTGAAGTCATAATTTGAACTCTCAGTCATGTATGTCTAGTTTGTTCTTTACTAAGTTTTTAAATACCAGCATTCCTGAAAGCACGGAGAACACTAATTGTGTCTGTTCCTTTGCTTATTTCCTTGCTTACAAGTTCCCATTTTTGGGGACCAGTTTCTGTAATAGAAGGCAGCTGTTATTTCTGAAGGCAGTTATAACTTAGCATTTTATGTATGA
The DNA here is from genome assembly GCF_035149785.1 of Candoia aspera. Classification (NCBI taxonomy): domain Eukaryota; kingdom Metazoa; phylum Chordata; class Lepidosauria; order Squamata; family Candoiidae; genus Candoia; species Candoia aspera. The sequence continues at coordinate 55,497,922 of NC_086155.1, read as the reverse complement.
GCTGGAAATCCCATTTTTTTGTTTTGAATGCTGATATTTCATGCCAGACTTGGGACCAAAGTACAGAGAGTGTAAAAAAGATACTGATGGATCTCATATTTCACTTTCATGTTAGAGCACCTGTGGCTCAAGCTTTGGTTCATTGGCATTGGAAGAGTTTGTTCTTTTCTGCTCTATCATTTTGCTTATCTAAATCCCTCCACCTTGAAATCTTGGGGAAGAAAGGTACCATTATTTCCTCTGTAGATCTAATAACTGCTCTAGGGGGACAGCATTTGATTGGGTAAATGGGACAGTAAAGTCACTTTGAACTGAGCTCAACCTGATGAAATCATGGACGTATTCATGCAGTTTTATTGGCAAATGTTTTGCTATTGCTTTTTCAGGAATGTTTTTGGCTTCTCAGTCTAACCTACAGCCCTGGTACTTTCTGGTAGTTTCCCGTCCAAATACTAACCAGGCCTGCTTAACTTTTTTTAAATACATCTTTCCCAAGTGTTGTAGCTCTGATCAATTCAGCATCATCCCCAGCTGCTGCTAGGTAAATGTAAAAATGTTGGGAGATCAAATCACAGATCTCCCACACAAACTATAGCCTGGCTTCCAGGTAAACTACTATCAAACTCAGCCACTCCATTTGTAATATGGAGATAATCCTACCTTATGGGCTAGTTCCAAGGATTTCTGGAATGATATATGTGATAATGCTGCTAGAGCACTTACAAAACACACTATACAAATGCCAAGTATTATTATGTTGAAACTCTCAACTTGCACAAACTGTAGGACATATAATTGCTAAAATAGTATATTTCCTTCGTTCCATGAGTATTCCCAGTCATGGCTTTGGATGCCTAAGATAAATCTTGCCCTTTCCTTCACTAGCACATAGTCGTGAACACACAGAAGCAGGTTCTTCTTTACCTGCACCTCATATAAAATAAGCTACTCTCTGGAAGCATGATTATTTTGCTCTTTAAGTTGGGTAGATATGTAATTGCATTTGAGAACTTACTACTAAGAGTAGGTATTTTTCTCTTTCTCTTGGACAATTGTCATAATATTTTCTCCAAGAAATTTCAAAGGAGGCCCATACAAAAAGCAAGAAAATAAAACTCTCAACAGTTGGGAGTTTCCAAATAATTATCTTCTGCCTCCATACAACCTTGGCTAAGACTCTATTTTATATGTAATTTCATTTCATGGCTAATATAACGCTATTATTGCTACCTCTTTAACACAGATGAATGCATTGCAGATGAATATACCTGGGCTGAAATTAATATTCAGGATGAAATTGGTCTGTTCTACACGTTTTTTTTGTCCTCCCCCATTTTTAATTACACGAGGATAGCATCAGGGCCTTTTAAAAAATTTTACTGTATGTGTTAATCACAATAGTTCTATGATAAAACCATTATTGAAAGGAAACAGTGCAATTATCAGATACAAAACTGTTTTAAAACATCATCAGACTTCTTTCCAAAGCACAACAATAAATCTTAGCTCTCTAGAAACTCTACTTCATATTCTGTAGCTAGCAGACATGTCAAGATAGAGAAATTACTTTTTGCCAAGAAGTTAAGTTATATTGCGTACTACAGAACACATGGGACGCGGTGGCGCTGCGGGTTAAACCGCTGAGCTGCCGATCGGAAGGTCGGCGGTTCGAAACCGCGCGGCGGGGTGAGCTCCCGTTGCTAGTCCCAGCTCCTGCTCACCTAGCAGTTCGAAAACATGCAAATGTGAGTAGATCAATAGGTACCGCTTTGGCGGGAAGGTAACGGCGTTCCATGTCGTCATGCTGGCCACATGACCCGGAAGTGTCTCCGGACAACGCCGGCTCTAAGGCTTAGAAATGGAGATGAGCACCGCCCCCTAGAGTCGGACACGACTGGACTTTACGTCAAGGGAAACCTTTACCTTTACCTTTACAGAACACAAGATTTAAGCCTTATTTATAGGTCAGACTCAAGGTTTAAATCCTAGGCCTTTTCCCTCTGCCTTTTCCAGGCAACAGATTCTTGGTCATTCTTTTCCAAGTCTTGAATTTTGCAAATATATGTTCCATATTTACACAACCTGGCTGGGCTGAGAATCATAACTTCCTGCCTTGCCCTTCCAGATATCTAACACTGCCCCTTCCATCAGTCTTCAGATGGAAAAGAAAAGTAATGTTGTAGACCAGACTAGTTAAACATGGAGTAAGAACCCCAATTGTTCTGAGTACTCAGAGATTATTAATAGTCACATGGAATTTAAACAGGTCAGAGTTCAAACAGACAAACAGCTGTTAGGATCTTGGGCAGCATACTATAAGTGATACTTGTTGGAATATCCTATCATGAAATGAAACTGCAGTCAGCTGAGGTCTTAAGAAGTTTACCAGGCCTGGTCTTCTACTGCTTTCAGTTTCAAAGCTATGGGAAATCTTCCTCAGAATTCAAGGTTGAGGAGAGAATTATCTTCACTCTAGAAATTACACAGTAGAAAGAAGTGCCTAGGGTTCTCCCTAAATTGAGCCTCTGAATTAAAAGATAGGATACTGAATTAATCTCATCACTGAAACTAAATAGCATAAGTCTGGCCCATACAGAGGTGAGAAGATGTCTACCTGGGAAGGCTCTTATGCTACACAGATTTTCATAATTGTAGAATAAATAACATTATAATAAATAAGTAAACATTTGTATTCCATATTGGTGTATAACAGCCTTTTAATATAGAGTTTGAACAGTCTAAATAAATGTTGCTATGGCATGGGAAAATGCTTTCAGAGTGGATGATTCAAGCGCATAGCTACCACCAAGCCAGTACACTAGCCCATCTAAACTAATACTGACAGATGTGACAGACATCCTGAGGATCTGAAAAATCCCAGGGCCTGGTCACTCCTCTACCTCTGAAGATTTATTTATTTATTTATTTATTTATTTATTTATTTATCAAATTTAGCCACCACCCATCTCCCCCCGAAAGAAGGACTCTGGGTGGTTTACAATATAGCTAAAAAAATTAAAATACAATAAAACCACAATTAATACATAAAATATAAATACAAAATATAAATATAAATATAAAATAAAATAAAATAAAATCCAGATGGCAGTAAAAGTTCTAATTCAATTCATGTGTATACGAGGACCACTTTGAGGTGCCAGCCATTCCCAAGAATGACTACTCCCCTTCTTGCCCCAGGCGAGATGGCAGAGCGAGGTTTTCAACTTTTTCCAGAAGGTCAGGAGAGAGGGGGCTTGCCTCACCTCTGGGGGAAGAATGTTCCAAAGGGTGGGAGTCACTGCAGAGAAGGCCCGCTTCCTGGGCCCCACCAGACAGCATTCTCTTACAGACGGGGTCCGTAACATGCCCTCTCTTCATGACCGGGTAGGACGGGTTGATGTTTTGGGGATGAGACAGTCCCTCAGGTAACCTGGACCCATGCCATGTAGGGCTTTAAAGGTCATAACCAACACCTTGAATTGGACCCAGAAGCAAACTGCTACCCAGTGCAGCTCTCGCAGCAGCAGTGTTACATGTGCCGATCTTGGGGTACCTAAAATTGCCCGTGCAGCCGCATTCTGGACCAGCTGCAGCTTCCATATACTCTTCAAGGATAGCCCCATGTAGAGCGCATTGCAGTAGTCTATATGGGAGATGATTAGGGCATGCACTGCCCCCATCCCGCTCCCGCCAGAGATCATCCATAAGTGCAACCAATGCTGTTTCCATCCCATATCCAGGCCTGAAACCTGACTGGAAGGGGTCTAGATAATCCATTTCAACCAGGACCCTCTGGAGCTGCAATGGCACCACTTTCTCAACCACCTTTCCCAAAAAGGGGAGATGGGAAACTGGATGAAAATTGTCCAGGACAGTAGGGTCCAGCGATGATTTCTTGAGGAGGGGGTGCACCAGTGCCTCCTTAAAGGCAGCTGGAAAGACACCCTCTCTCAAGGATGTATTTACCATTGTCTGGACCCAACCACATGTCACCTCCCGAGCTGCGTTCACCAGCCGGGAGGGGCATGGATCTAATTGACAAGTGGTGGCATTTACAGTCCAGAGGATCCTGTCCACTTCCTCAGGCCCAACAGGGTCAAACTGTTCCCAGATAACCAGGTAAGTACATTCCCCAGGCATATCCACAGACCATGCTTCACGCTTGGAGTCCAACTTGGAGCGGATCAGAGTGATTATATCCCGCAGATGCCCATAAAATTCCTCTGCGCGGCCCTGAAGGTGGGTCACTGGGCCCACCTTTCCCAAAAGGGATTGAGTGACCTTAAACAGGGCCGCTGGGCCGCATTCTACGGATGCAATAAGAGCGGAGAAATATTGACATTTCGCTGCTCATATTGCCACAAGATACGCCTTAATAGCGGCTCTAGCTTGTGTTCGGTCATGTTCAGTCCTTGTTTTCCTCCAGCGACGCTCTAAATGTCTCTTAAGACCCTGAAGAGGGTCTCTTCAGAACCCTCAGCTCCTCCATAAACCATGGGGAGTGTTGGGTTTGATGGGACAAGAGAGGTCACACAGGCATGATCCTGTCCAAGGCTCCCGCTGCTTCCCTACTCCAGGCAGCAGTCAGGGCCTCCACTGGACTATGCAGCAGATCCTCAGGTATAACCCCCCAGCTCCTTCTGAAACCCCATCAGGTCCATCAGTTGCCGAGGGCGGACCAATTGAATGGGTCCTGCCTCCTTGCGGAGGGGGGTGGCCTGAGAGAAACTCAAGGCCATCAGGGCATGATCTGACCATGACAAAGGGGACAGATGTAACTCTCCCTTCAGATCACATTGCCACTGCTCTGACAAGAAAACCAAGTCAGGGGTGAGGCTGCTGTCCTGAGTTGGGTCCCAAAAAATCTGGGACAGGCCCATAGCCACCATGGTAGCCTTGAACTGCCGAGCTGCCTCCAAGGGACACCCTAGGGACGGCATGTTGAAGTCCCCCAAACCATAAGTCTGGGGAACTCCACCACTAACACCAAGACAGCCTCCAGGAGCTCAGGCAGGGAGGTTGCTATGCAGCAGGGAGGCTGGTACAGTAGCAACACTCCCAACTGTTCTCGGGAACCCAACTTGAAAAACAGGGTCTCACAACCGGCCACTTGTGGAGCAGTGCCCCTGAAGGCCACTAGAGACTCCCAGATGACAACAGCCACCCCTCCCCCTCTGCCCTGGGGTCTCGGCTGGTGCCATACTGTAAACTGGCTGGGCACATCTCTGAGAGGGGCACTCCTCCTTCCAGACCCAGCCAGGTCTTGGTAATACACTCCAGGTCTGCCCCCTCCTCGGTCTGCCCCCATCAAATCACATATGATTTGTTGTTGACCGACCTGGCATTAAGAAGCAACAGCTGGAGACCAGGGCACCCATAAGTCTGCTGTCTAGGGCCTGGTCTGAGCACAGAGGGCTGGAACATGCCACAGGTATCAAGCACTGGGAGTGTCTTCCCTAACGATGGCCCACCCTCTGACTCCCATCGTAGCATCCCTGGCCCATCACTACCTGAATAACATGGCCTGCCCTAAACCCCCCAGGGTCTCCAAATCCATTTCCCCTCAATCCTGGACCTCTGGAATTCCTGGTTAGGGGTCCCTCCACCCACTCGTATACCCCCATACACAACCAATCAACCACAGGGAGATGGCAGGCCCCCCAGCGCTCCAGCTCGTGCTCTCAGTGTTGTTAGAGCCCAACCATCACTCATATACCCACTGTGCCCCCCTCCTCGGCTTCCCTCACTAGTCGGCAGGGGGGCACTGCATCCATTGCTCCTCACCCCATCTCTCACTCAAGGGATGAGTGTCCTCACATACCAGCATCCACTCCCAGACTTCCTCCCTCATCTCTCACAACTGGGAGGGAGCACCCCATTTACCACACCGGAGGGACCCTAATACACCTCTGCCCTCTCTAGGCAGGTTGGGGGGGACGAACAGGTCCTCGAATTCAGGCCTCTCCACCTACATAGTCCGCACAGATCCACTGCCGTGCCAGGCTCTAGCTGTTCTGGGTGGGGTTCGCAGCTGGTAATTCCCGAAGCCACTCCTGAAGCTTGATGTGCTGCTCAGCCATCTCCCCAGTTCTCAGCGTCTCCACTCCAGAGGGCCTCGTCCAGCCACCACCAGCTCCACTCCTCCACTGAACTCTCCCCAAACCAGGCCGCCCTCCATCAGCACAGCACTCAGCATCCCGCATTGGGAGCTCCCCAGTCCATACAACCCCCCTTGTCTGGCTGCCCAGGTTGTTCAGCCACCAGGACTAACTGCTCCACACCATCAGGGCTCATCATGCTGCGCCGCTTGGCGTCTTGGGCCGCGCTGCTCCCCTCCACCACGGCACCTGGCTTCTCACGTTGGGGGGCTTACCAACCCATTCAGTCCCCCGCCGAAGAAGCTGGTAGAGCATCTAGCCCACTCAGGCAACAGGGTTCACCACTCCACGTTGCTGGGGTTTGCCGCACCTCACATCATCCCAGCTGCTCCAGGGACTCAGTCTGGCCTCACCAGCCCCGGCCCAAACACGCCAGGCAGGCGGGCCAGGAGACTCCAGGAAATCCCCCCAAAATTAATGTTTGGCAAGGCGAGGGTCTGGAAAAAAGTCCATATTAAACCTTGCAAAGGGCTGGCATCTAGATATTTTATACAGATTGGGAAATTTATTTTCCCCAATCTAGAGTTGATTTTTCCATCTCTAGGACTTCATAACTGGATATTATTGGGATGGATGAAGTCAGGTTTTGAGAATGAAAGGAATATTATCTTCTATTCCTTAATACCTTTAAACTGGCAGTGTTTTTTTCATCCCAACAGTGGTGTGAAGTTTTTAAATTTATCATTGTTTCAAATGCAGTATAATTGGCAGTTTTATATTTGGATAATCTAAATGAATTAAGATATATACAAATTCATTTTGGCCAGTGTTTTCCTTCTTGTCAGAGAAAGAAGGTCTAGCATTATTTATCCTGCCTTTCTTCATATAGTCCAAGACAGCTGTCAAAAACACTAAAAACTGCAATATATAAAAGGAACAAATGCTAGTAAAAACCAACCAATACAGTTTTTAAAAACAGCTGCAGTAACAAACATAATAAAATATAATAAAAAGGCAGAAAAAAACTAAGAAAACAAAAAAGATTTGCACATAATTACAATGGGCGAGCAATGCAAAAATCCACTTTTTAAAAGAAGTTAATGAAGTCACTCTGCAAGGTTAGCTAGAAGGCAGCAAAGTATTGGAAACTTCTTTTAATAAACATCTCTAAGGATTAACCAGCCCCCACTGCAACTCTTGGGGTAGACTGGTTACACTATCAATGATCTGATGACCTATAATATTCTCTATTCTGTTTAGATCATAAATAAGTCCCAGAGAAGACTTAGATGTTGGTTGGTCCAAAACAGACTACAGTAGTCCACTGAATTCTCCACCCTCTTTCCATAGGCCTCTCTGGTATTTGAACAAGTACCAAGAGTAGGTCTCCCTCCCTATCCTTCAGCAAACTACCATGATCCATCTCTCCATCATGTATACTCAAAATAATATGGATCAGCCCTGCAAATAACTTCTATCAATATTATCCTAATGCATGCCAGTTCCTCGTACTGGCAGCTGGCCTGATCACAAGCAAGGAGAGAACATGTATATCTATCCATGATTGATCCTTTGCAAATGACTGGGCCACAAATAATAGGAAAATATGCAGATTCCGTTGCCTGTCCATTTGCACTTTAAACAAGAGGGAGATATTTTTCCTTGACAGAAGTTTCCTAATTACCCCAGGAAACTCTCACCCTAATGCAGACCCTTTTACACATACTGGCAGTATCTGCTGTTCTCCAACAGATAGCAGCTACATGTTGTGTGAGGCGAAAATGAGATTGTGCAGAATGTGTATTGAAATGGAAGAATTGGGGCATGACAAAACCTCACTTAAAAAGTGCCATAGCAGGACCATCCCCAAACACTGGAGAAGGATTAAAGAAATTCTGCATATTGAAATAGCAGTAATGTTGCAAGTTCCTTGAGGTTTGAAAATCACAGCATAAGAGCAAACAAACACTGGCTTGATTTTTTGTGTACAAAATATACTAGTGTGCTACAATAAACTATCTGAAAAAGTATGTGGTAACAGATGTTCCTTTCTTGTCCCATATGCATCCATATGAGATGGCCTTTTTAAAATAAGAGTTCATGTCCCACATGCCCTTGTCACTCTCTTTCATTACAAAGTTTTTAGTGACAGGGAAGATTGCATACAACTTAATGGGGTGATGAGTTGATAGCTGTTTTTTCATCAACTGGATAAATTTAGGCTCTGAGTGGGACCCTAAACTTCAGACCCCAAAAGCCTTGACCTGATGGTACTACTGATGACTTCTGCAGTACATATGACCTCAGTAATGATCAAAGTTCAGCCAGTCTGTAGACAGTAGAATTTCAACAAACTTCCTTGTACATTATGCTGTCAAAAAAAAACCCACAACCTTTTGCATATGCAAACTTCGCTCTCAGAGTAATTTTAAAATATACAAGTTAGTCTGAGGAAGAAGATACCATAGCATTTTCAATCATTTTTCTTTCCAGTACTATGGACAACTCTGTAACAGCTGTTCTTAAACATCTGTATCCATGTCATGAATTTGTTAGCTGATTGTGTCAGAAGAGAGGCGGATTGCTTTGACTAGACTGGCAACAGCAAATCTCACTGTAACTTTAACAGTCTTTGAGACATGGGGTGCAATCTGTGTTTTCCCAATTATAAGGCATTGGGGAGCTTTTTCACTTCACAGGATGCCAAGTGTGGTGTTCAGAGTGCTATTGTGTTCATAATGGTGCCGCTAATAAAAGTCTTTGGCTTTTGTTAACTCATAAGCTTTTATTTGTTTGGAATGTTGTTGCAGTTCTGGCAGAAAGCAAGGAAGCCAATCCAAGTGAAGTTGACATTCCCTTTATTTAATCAGTTCAGTTTTTGCTAGTAAGAGTATATGCAAACTCTTAACCTCTCCTTTAGGAAGTCTGTACCCTCTTGTATCAATATGTAAACACATTACAGTACAACCTAATTTATCCAACTATAATTAAGCAGCTATCAAGAAATTGGAATGTCCTACACTCTAAAATTTCACATCTGAGACAGGACATCTCATGATAAAAGCCTCTTCAGGAAGTAGCCTGTGTTGAAGCAAATAGCCTATAATTGAGACATATGGAGACAGAAAGTCAGAGAGTTTAGCTTAGCTGGAGCTGTGAAATTTTTAGGGGAATCTGCTGGATTGTTTAGTTCTGAACCTCCATCTATGCTCATGTTTATATCTGCAAATAAAAATAAACACCAACAGCCTCTAGTGAACTTATTCCAAAAGAAACAAGCTCAAGTAAGCACTGAAGTCCAGAACTGTTTTCAATACATGGAGAATTTGGATGCACAAACCAATACCTATGCAAGTTTGAAGGTCTGGTCAGCATGAGACAGCTATAAAAGATGCCAGCCTACATAAGTAACATGTGCTTTTCCACTGTCCACAATGGAGTCTATAAATAGCAACACCCACAGTCTTTATCTATTCACAGTATACATTTGGGACCCAAATTCCTGTATCATCAACATAGAAGAGAGGCATTCCCAAGAAAGATCTCTGTAATACATTGTTCTATGCCTTGATTTTTTAGTACTCCTCCTAAAGTGGTGCTTGAAGCTAGTGTGTTTGCATTAGCTACTGGAAAAGCCATAGTGAGCAAATGCATGGTATGCTTCCTTAGGAAGATGCCTGAAGAGCTGCTAATCTTTTCAGTTAATTAAAAAAAGGAGGATTCTTCTGTCCAATGTTTGTTAACTAATCTGTCAACACTATGTGCATACCGAAGAAACACAACTTGGTGCCCTTCAGGAGTTTTGCATCAGAAAGCTCAGAAACTCTTTTCATTGGCCATGCTTGCCTGGACTGATGGGAATTCAAGTCCGAAATTTCTGGAAGACAATACATTTCCTAGCTCATGGATTCTGTCCATTTTAAAAAAGGACTTCCCCTACTGCATTGCCAACTCTTGTTCTAGAAATGGACCAATGCCAATTCATCTCTAATATAGCTTGCATAGTGCTTGGTACTTACAGCAATATATTCCAGCAAACCAGAGATTGCAGAAGACCATTATAATCTTCTCCACCCTGATCTTGTTCAGATGTGCATTGCTACATTGCATGGCTTCCCAGATTATATTAAGTATAACCATTTATGAGTCTATAGATATCTGCTTATCACAATGGAGTGACCTACCACACTGTATATCAAGCTGGCTGGGTGACCTTGGGCCAGTCACTCTCTCTCAGCCCAACTCACCTCACAGGGTTGTTGTTGTGGGGAAAATAGGAGGGGGAAGGAGTACTAGGTATGTTCGCCACCTTGAGTTATTTCTAAAAAAAAACAATAAAGGTGGTTTAGAAAATAAACTTACTGTAAATTAAGTATCATTTGTTGAAGAAGACTTGCAGCTTGATTCTTGCAGATTGTTTTAGCTGTGGACTATAAGACTCATTATCCCATGCAATACAATCACTGGCTATGTTGGCTGAGAATGATGGGAGCTGTAAACCAGCAAGTCAGCATCAAGCTAGGGAATGCAGGGCTGTGCAGCTGGTGCCAGTTCTCTGGTCCCAGAACTCCAAGCATTTAAGTTTTTCTTCAGCCTCTTACTCTAAAAAAAGAACAAGGAAAAGCTTTTCTTCTTTGTCTGCTTGCACATCTGTTTGGCATGTTTTGCATATTAATCTTTTCAAGCAGCTCCATCTCTCAAAATGTGTCTCTCAAACCTTATTTGTCTTGCCTCTCTGAACCTTGATGTATTCTGTCTGTTGTACTTTGAGACATTCTATATGAAGGATGCTTTGTAGTTCAACATACACTTATGGTGCATTGCTACATCACATGGCTTTTCAGATCATATTAAGTATAACCATTATGACTCTATAGATATCTGCTTAACACAATGGAATGACCTACCACACTGTATATCATTTCATACTGCATTACTTACTGTAAAATCAAGTATCATTTGTTGAAGAAGGCTTGCAGCTTGATTCTTGCAGATTGTTTTAGCTGTGATGACTCTGAACCTGTGAAATAAATGAACTTAAGTTTAACCACGTTTATTTAACAAGCAAAGCTTCTTCTATAAATTGGATTAGCTCATGATTGCCTTAAGCTTTGGCTACTCAATTTCTAGGATATTATAAAGGGACTCAGAATTGGAAATAGATGTTGAGATCAGTGCTAACATTGGCTCCTTTGCCAGTTCTATGACTGATTTAGTTATAAATACACTGCCACTTCACTGCAGATCAGTATTTCTGATCTCCAAATAGTTCTTCCCCAACATAGTACAGTATCTTCCAGAGGTACTGGACTGCAATCTTCTGCTAAACAGAGTTATAGAAGTTGAGGTCCCATTCATTTGCAGAACACTAGATTAGCAAAGGCAGCTCTACAAATGCAAAGGAGGGCAGGTGTCTTCTATTTTTTAACATTTCTTGAAAGGTTGATTTTTTTTTTTCTAATCTGTTGCAAAAACACACATACACACACACCACCAACCCACCAAAACAAAAAACAAAACTGTTTATTCATGTGGGCATAAAATATAAAACAAAATAATAGAGTGAAATATCTAGTGAAATGTTTTAAATATATAAATACAAGCAAACTTAGTTTTATTGATTTTAACATTCAGGCAGTTTAAACAACAATTACATGGAATAAGCAAGCAAACCAAACTAAAGGAACAGATGAAATGGGCTTGGCTTGCAGCAAGAAAAGGAACACATTTTTGCAGATAAATATCAATTGTAGATTTGTCGTGCATGTGCATTGCAGCCAGTGCAAGAGAGCCACCTTTGTTCCATTGCACATGATAGTGGCAGTGCAAAAGCAGAAATCTAACAGACAAAAGGGCCTAATAGTTAAATAATTCATTATGCATCTTTTTAAAAGGCATGATATTTACATAGTAGCTTCAATCATGTGCATAATCAATTTATTTGCAAACATGCTAATCATGTGTTTACCTGATAGAAGAAACTTTTAGAGTCATCTTGGCATGCAAGCTTGTTTTATAAATTTGCCTGCTCTTGTGTTTACCCAAGGGACCAAAACCAGCAGCAAACTGCATAACCATTTTTAAAAATCCATAAGAGATACAGAACAAAAGCATCTAGAAATATTACCTCAAGAGCTAGATCCCTATCTCCCAGTTTTTCTGCTATACTATATAATGCGTATATAATTTAGCATATGTATTGGCTTACCAGTTTAATTGTATGCCTGTGAGAAGTTCCATTTAGTGCAATTAGATTGCTTACCATACATAATCAAAGCCTAATCTTTTGCATGCTTATATTTGAATATGTTGACGTTTTTTGAGTTATTGTGATAGCTGCATTTTCATGAACACAGAACTAGAAATTTATTATACAGCACAGATTGGCAACCTTTTAAAGCCCAGGGTAATTATACATAGTTGGGAGAACTGCCATTTTTCCCTAGGTGTCTTTTTAAACATTCTCTTAAGCCTATTTAAGGACTTAAGCTGGTGTTTGTATGTTTTCTGCCTCAGAATGGTAGGAAATCAGCTATAGTAGACAGTGGAGGTCAAGGACCACAGATTATCCACTCTTACATCATAGACTAAGCTCAAAACATTTTATATTCTGAAGTACCAGATGACTCTCCTTGCCCCCACCCTTCCAGGTACAAAACCAATTAGTATTACTTCAACACTGATGACAAAACTGAGATCTGTATCTTATTAAAGCACTATTAGTTTTAACCATAGTTTACTTTATAAGCCACAAATGGTTCCATCATTGCTGTCTAGCAACATGGTTTAACATGAGGGAACTCAATTATCTACCACTGCCCCAGGTTTAGAGAATGCAGGCCAGATCATGTCTTCTCACACCTTACTACTGTTTTCTCCTTCACCCCCACTCTGTTACGGGAGATGGCCCTTCAGAGTAAGAAGCATCAAACCAGTTACGATTTTCTACCTGAAACAAAATTATTCCACATTCTTTCAGTGCTTTTCAAATCTTTCATAAGGTTTAAATATTGGACCTACCCCAGTATTTTTCACCATCAGATGGGTATAAGGTCTGATCTTGTCAGGGCCAGCCTCGCTCCGCAATAAGACACAGACTCACTTAATGGGTATTAAGGATTTCTGGTTTATTGGAATGATAGCTGACAGAACGAAAAACGGGAACGGGGTAGGTAGGTGGGGGTGCCCCTTTTATACCCCCCTGTATTGCCCCGGGCTTCCCCACCCCTCAATGGCCTGATTGCCCTTGATGGTATCCTTGATGGCTGTATGGGCGTTTTCCCCGGTCTCCTCTTTGTCTCCCTGCAACGGTTGAGTTCTTTGGGGCACCATGTGCTCCTCATCTCCACTCCTCTGACGTCTCTCTTTTCAGTTGTTGATGGGATCATGGGTGTGGGTGTCCTTGGGTGCTTGGTTTAATTCCTGAAAGATTATCTCCTTCCTCCTTTTCCTTAATGATCATGATCCACGTTGTGAGGCTCTTTGTGCCTTGCAACGAGGTCATGACATACTGCCCCCCCAAAGATGTTCTATGGTGCTGGTTTCTCTGGGTATGCCTCATGGAACTGTCTTGTTAGTTGACTAGCCATGACGTGTCGTGCCTGGACCCACTCTGGGTGTGAGAAATGTTTCCATCTCACGAGGTATTGTAGTGTTCCTCTTTGTTTTCTTGAGTCCAGTATTTCTTTCACTTCAAAATGTTGTTGATTGTCTATCATTATGGGTGGGGGTGGAGGTTCTTCCGTATGCCATTTGGATGTGCTCGTTGGTTTCAGTAGTGCACAATGAAACACTGGGTGGACCCGTCTCAAATTGTAAGGCAGTTCCAGTTTGAACGTAACTGGGTTGATTACCTGTATGATTTTAAAAGGTCCAATGAATTTCGGTGCCAATTTCTTTGATGGTTGTGAGGTCTTTATGAACTTAGTGGAGAGGTAGACCCTATCTCCCACTTTGTAGTTCGGTGCCTCCGCCCTGTGGTTGTCCGCATATTTTTTGTACGTTGTTTGTGCGTCTGCTAAAGCCGTCTGGATGACTGGCCAGGTTGTTGCCAGCTGTGCCGCCCAATCGTCTGGTGAGCAGGGCAGGGTTTCAGGTTGCGGCAATTCTGGTATCGGTACAAAATCTCTTCCATAGACCACCTTAAAAGGGGTGTGGCCAGTACTCTGGTGTACTGCGTTATTATAGGCCACCTCTGCAAAAGGTAGTAGGTCTACCCAGTTGTCCTGTTGATAGTTTATGAATGCCCTTAGGAACTGTTCAAGTGTTGAGTTAAGGATCTCTGTTGATCCGTCCGTGTTTGGATGCCACGCAGTGGACAGTGCTTGCTTGGTTCCGATTAGTTTTAAAAATTCCCGCCAAAACTTTGACGTGAATTGTGTGCCTCTGTCGGTCACCAACCTGTAGGGGGCACCGTGAATCCTGTATATGTGTGTTAGGAATAAACGTGCCAGCTGTTGTGCGGAGGGGATAGTCGCGCACGGGATGAAGTGTGCTTGTTTCGAAAAATAGTCTTTTACCACCCATATCACAGTTTTTCTTTGGCTGGGTGGGAGGTCCACAATGAAATCCATGGAAATTTCTTCCCATGGCCGGGAGGGGCTGGCTACCGCCTGTAACAGCCCGTGGGGTTTCCCTCCTTTACGTTTGGTGATAGCACATATGGGGCAGTTGCTTACGTAGTCTTTTACGTCCTTTCTAAGATTTGGCCACCAAAATTGCCTCCTTGTTAGGTGGAGGGTTTTTACAAACCCAAAATGCCCTGCAGATTTGTCATCGTGTGCTCTGTGTAAAATTTCTCCCCGCAGTGATTCGGGCACGTACAAAGCTTTCTCCTTCCAGGCGAGATTGTCTTTGAAAGATACATGTTGTTGGTTATTCTGCAACCATGTATCTTGCTGTAGTGCTTGTGTGAGTCTTTGTTGCCAGTTCGGTGAAATTGAGCGTCGCCTCCGATCGCTCCCCGCCGTTCGTGCTGGCGTGCGCTGATTCCTTGTCTGGCTCCGCGTGACAGCTGGGCAGCCGAGCTGTTTCTCGGTCCATACTGTTCCTACGATGTCGGAGGCTTGCGTGTCGTCCTGTGGTCGTCGGGAGAGGGCGTCTGCCAAGAAGTTTTTCTTGCCCGGTATGAATTTCAGCGTGAAATTAAACCGGCTGAAAAACTGAGCCCATCGCACCTGCTTCGGGCTGAGCCGTTTTGGCGTGCTGAGTGCCTCCAGGTTCTTGTGGTCCGTCCACACCTCGAAAGGGCAGGAGGCCCCCTCCAGCAGGTGTCGCCACGTTTCCAAGGCTGTTTTTACTGCAAACGCCTCCTTTTCCCATACGTGCCATCTCCGCTCTGTTTCGGAGAATTTGCGGGAAAGGTAGGCGCAGGGCTTTAGGTGGTTGTCGGAGTCCTTTTGGAGCAGGATGGCTCCGATGGCGAAATCGGAGGCATCTGCTTGCACCACAAAAGGCTTGGTGGGGTCGGGGTGCTGTAGCACTGGCTCAGCTGTGAAAAGGGTTTTCAGTCTCTCGAAAGCCGTTTGACAGTCAGCTGTCCAATTCAGTAGCGCCCCCGGGTTCCTCGATTTGCGCGTGTCCCCCAAGCCCTTAGTTTTTAGCAGGTTAGTTAGGGGCAATATAGTCTCTGCCAGCCTGGGCGTGAACCCCCTGTAGAAATTTGTGAATCCCAGGAGGCTTTGCAGCTGTCTCCTTGTGCGTGGGCGTTCCCACGCCAGGATGGCTTGGACCTTGCTGGGGTCCATTTCTATCCCTTTAGCAGAAATCCTATACCCTAGGTAGTCAATTTGTTTTTTGTGAAACTCGCACTTGGAGAGCTTTATAAACAGCTCTGCCTTGCGAAGTTTCTTGAGCACGTCCTTTACCAAGCGTTCGTGCTCACGTTCTGTTTCTGTGTAGATCAATACATCATCCAGATAAACCAAAACCCCCTTAAAAAGGTGGTCACGCAGGACCTCATTAATTAACTGCATGAATACCCCCGGTGCCCCTGCCAATCCGAAAGGGAGTACTTTATATTGAAACGCCCCCAATGGGCAATTGAAAGCAGTCTTCCACTCATCCCCCTCCCTTATCCGTATGCGGTAGTAGGCTTCCCTTATGTCCAGTTTGGAGAATACCTTACCCTTTACCAAGTGGGACAAAATGTCCTTTATTAAGGGTAAGGGGTATTTATTTGAAATGCTTGCTGCGTTTAACCCGCGGTAGTCTGTACAGAGCCGCAATGTCCCATCCTTTTTCTCGCGGAAGAGGACTGGCGCTCCCACTGGAGAGTTCGCTGGCTCAATGAAACCCCTCGCCAGATTTTTGTCTATGAAGTCCCTTAACGTAGCTAGCTCTCGCTGGGTCATAGCATATATTTTTGGTTTGGGTAGGGGTACCCCCGGGACCAGTTCAATGGTACAGTCCGTCTTTCTGTGGGGGGGGAGTTTGTCCGCCTCTTTCTCACCGAAAACATCGGCGAACTCCCCGTATTTGGTTGGCAGTCCCTCTGGCAGAGCTGTCTCTGTGTGTTCTGCAGTCGTCGTCGCCCCCCCCATGGCTGCTCGGGGAACCTTGTCCCCTGACGGTGCTTGGTAGCACCCGTCAGCAAACTTAATCTCTCTGGTTCTCCAATTGATGACTGGGTTTTGCTGCACGAGCCATGGGATCCCCAGTATGAGTCGGGGTTGCCCCACTGGTGCCACGATGAAAGCCAATTTTTCCTCGTGGCTGCCGAGCCGTAGCGCGGTTTTTCCGGTGTATTGGGTGACCGGGCCCCCTCCCGCTGCAGATCCATCTAGCTGCGAGAACACCAAATGGTGCTGAAGTGGATAGCAGCGGAGGTCGAGTGCGGCTGCCAGGTCAGGGTGCATGAGGCTTTTGGAGCAACCCGAATCAATGAGTGCCCAGACCTTTTCGGTTTTATTTCGATGGGTGAGGGTGACACGGACGTAGAGGGTGGGGCATTCCTCACTCACCCCTTTGTCGCAGCGCCTGTCAGTGCTCTCCACCTGTCCTTCGGCGCCCCTTAGGCCAGGTGGTTGTCGTTTCCCGCCGCCTCATCTGGGTTGCTGTCCTCCCCCTCCGAACTGTAGGGGTCGTGTCTGCGTCGGTACTCCCCCTTTGCTGCTGGTCGCTTTCTCGGCGCTGGGGTTGGTGCTGTTTGTGCCCTCCTTGGGCTCTCTCTGGGCGTCGTTTTGGGGCATGCGGCTGCTTTGTGGTCTTCCCTGCCGCACGTGAAACATTGCCCTTTTGCGAAGCATCTGTCCCGTTCCTCCCTCCAGGGTTGGGGTCTCGCCCTCACCTGCCTTGCGCTGGTGCGTGGGGGTCTCGCTGTCGCCATCTGTTGCGTTTCCCTCCTTGCGTGGAGGAACGTGTCGTGGGCGTTCTCCGCTTCCGCTGCCAGCTGGATCCACCCCGTGAGGGAGCTGGGGTTGTCGCGGCCAAGTGCCCACCGGAGGACGTTTAAGTTGAGTCCATGTTTGAACTTCTCAATCAGTGTCGATTGAGACCACGTGTCTACTTTTCCGGCTAGGGCTTGGAACTCCATGGCATACTCAGCCACGGAGCGCGGGCTTTGTCTAAGTGTCTCTAGCGCCCTTTTTGCCTTTTCTTGCTCCAGGGGGTCCCTGAAGTGCCTTTCTAGTGCCTGCAGGAATTCAGTGCTGTCCTGCAGCGCCCGGGCGCCGGATTGGCACAATTGGACGTACCAATCGGCGGCCCGCCCTTTTAGTTTTATAGCCAGGGCATTGATTTTGCCCCGCTCAGTTCTGAAACAGGGACCCCATTCTTCGAGGTAGTACCTCGCGTTAGTTAAAAAGAAGGAAAGTTTCGAGGGGTCCCCATCGAACTTTATGCCAAAGTCTTTGGCGGGTGCCCTGGTCTGGCTCCTGGCCCCCTCTGCGTCGTGCCTCGGGTTTTGCCGGAGCTGCTGCGGGTCGGGGTGTCTCCGGTTCTCTTGCGGCATTGGTGCCTCTCTCTGGGTCTCCTCGCAAGGTACTCGTCCCGTCGCTCGGGGGGGAGGGCGGGGGGTTCTCCCTCGGTCGGGCTCCTGGATCCAGGCTCCGCCGTCGCCATCGCCGCCCGCTTGGTCGTCCCTCCGCCTCTCAGCCTGGCGCATCTCCCGTCGTGGGGTGGGCTCCTGGGGCCGGACACCGCCGCCGCCGAGGTTGTCCCGCCGTCTCACGTCCGGGCGCGCCTCCGCTCGTTGGGTGGCCTCCTGGGGTCGGGTCCCGCCGTGGTCGCCGCCGTCCGCTGGGTCTCCACCCCGCCTCGCCTCCCGGTGCGCCTCAGGTCGTCGGTTGGGCTCCTTGGGTCGGGTTCCGCCGTCGCCGCCGTCCCACTCGCCCTGCCGCCTTTCGACCGGGGTTGCCTCTGCGCCTCCTCCGTCGCGGGGTCCCTGTGCCACCGTCAGCTGTTGGAGCATCTGCCGCACCGCCTGCATCCCTTCCTCCAACGCGCCGAGCCTCTCCGCCATCCCTGGCGTCCCGCCGGGGTTTTCGCCGCTCCGCTCGCCCTCGCCGTTGGCCGTGGTAGAGGACGGGTCGTCCCTCGATCCCGCCGCGGTGCCAGGCGCGCCCTCGCCTTCGAGCGCCCAGGGTGGCGGTTCGTCTCGCGCCTCCGTCGGGGTTGCCTGTAGGTTTGGAGGGGGTCCCCTCGTGTCGCCCCCGGTGCCTCGCGGGCTCCGGGGCGCCGGGGTGGGTCCCTCCCCCGCTGCTTCCCCCCAGCTGGGTTCCATACCTACCGGGGCGTTGCATTGCCCGGACCTCAGCTGCATCCCGCCCTGCGAGAGCGGGGCTTCGTCGCCGGGCGCCGAAGGGTTGCGCCTCCTCGGTTCCTGGTTCTCCATGCCTGGCTGGGTCCCTCACAACCGAGTTGGATAGGTGCCAGGCGGAAAAAAAATTTTTGGCGTTCCCGTTTTTATGTCAGGGCCAGCCTCGCTCCGCAATAAGACACAGACTCACTTAATGGGTATTAAGGATTTCTGGTTTATTGGAATGATAGCTGACAGAACGAAAAACGGGAACGGGGTAGGTAGGTGGGGGTGCCCCTTTTATACCCCCCTGTATTGCCCCGGGCTTCCCCACCCCTCAATGGCCTGATTGCCCTTGATGGTATCCTTGATGGCTGTATGGGCGTTTTCCCCGGTCTCCTCTTTGTCTCCCTGCAACGGTTGAGTTCTTTGGGGCACCATGTGCTCCTCATCTCCACTCCTCTGACGTCTCTCTTTTCAGTTGTTGATGGGATCATGGGTGTGGGTGTCCTTGGGTGCTTGGTTTAATTCCTGAAAGATTATCTCCTTCCTCCTTTTCCTTAATGATCATGATCCACGTTGTGAGGCTCTTTGTGCCTTGCAACGAGGTCATGACAGATCTGTTTTCAAAGTAGAGTTTCTGATGCAGTAACATCCACTGTATGTTTAACTTGCAGCTTGTAGTCTGGATATTTTTTTATGCTAAGAATCATTGGTTGAATTTGCATATTGCTGTAAGTCTATATGTGGTTATTTGGTTAGTTTTGTAGCTGTGTTCTGTGATGTAAAGCCACTGTGGTTTATAAATCATGATATATAGCTTAGCTGAACTCTAGTGAACTCAATACTAGTTCTGGTTTATTCAATTAACTAGGGGTAAACAAATCATATCACAATGTATAAAAGCCAAGGTGGTACAATAGAAAATGTAAGATTAAAATTTAAATTCCAATTCAGTCATAAAATTCTCAGGCTAGTCAACCTAACCATACCATGCATGATTTTCTATACATTGATTGCATTTTTTCCCCAAGCTAAAGAGTCCCAAACATACAACCTTTATTGGTGGGGAAGGCGTTTGTGCTCCCTGTTGTCTTCTTCTGTACTTTTTTCAGCTCTATTTCCTTTTTCAAGTGTAATAACCAGAACTGTACCCAATACTCTGATGTAGATATACCATAGATTTGTAGAAGGAGATTAGAATGTTAGCATTTTTATTTTCAAGTAATGGAATTTGCCTTTTTCACAAATGCTACACACTGAATCAATATCTCCACTGTGTTATCCAGTATGATTCCAATATATTTATCCTGATTACAGTCAGTTTAGACCCCATTAATGTATATGTCCTGTTCAGACTATGAGGCTGCCAGACAAAATTATTATCCAAACTCTTTATTTAAAACAACTATTTACAGTAATAAAGTCCTGGTGAATAATAAGGCAAGGGTGTTCCAATCAAGATCACCCAGGCAATGATGGAAGAACAGGCAAGACTGCAGGATCAGACTGTGGCAGAACAGCAAGGCGTAACTCAGCTAACTCGCTGATCGAAGCTGTTGGGCTTGATGAAGCTAGAGTGCGTGGCAAGGCAGGAACTGGAGGCAAGGACTGTGAGCTGGCACGCAGATGGGACCGAGCTGACATGTGGAGGCTAGGTGTGACTAAACTGGAACCACTGGACAAGGTGTGGCTCTGGAGGCTAGGCTGGGCTGGACTGGATATTCTAGGCAAGGCTGAGAACTAGAAGCAAGGCTGGACTGGAGACTCGAGGCAAGGCTGCATGCTTGAAGCACGACTGAACTGGAGATCCTAGGCACAGCTGGGAGCGAGGCTGGGTGCCCACCTGGATCGCACTGGAATGTGGTGACGAGGTCTGGAGCTAGATGTGAAGCTGTGCTCGGCAGGAGGAGGATCCTCTGAAGCAGCTTGTGTAGAAGGCAATTCTTTGGAGGTAGAAGACGCTGATTCCACTCTGGCTACAAGTGAGGCTTCTGATGCAGGTAAAGACTCTTCCGCAAGGGCTGTGAGCTTGAAGAATGAGTTGTCTCCAGCAGCTTGCTCTTCACACGTCTGCCTTCTTTGCCGATCCCTTCCGCACCTTTTCTCTCCAGCAGCCAATCGGGCTGCTTTCTGATTTGTGCGCTTCTCAGCTCTCCTGTCTTGCACGCTGATTAGAAAGTTCAAATCACCCACTGGACCTTGTTTGCCATTTCTCCCGCTCTGCTGAGGCACTTTTTGCCATTTCTCCCGCTCTGCTGAGGCACTTTTCTGGTTCTGCTTTTTCAAGCCTCTCCCAATCAGTTTCGGTTTCCCCCTCTGACTCCAGATAAATTTTGTTTTCAGAGTCAGACACGGATTATTTCTGCCTGACATGCATCAGTTTACACTTAAACTGAGTTATATTTGTCATTTGGTTGACCATTCACCCAGTTTAAAGAGATCTTTCAGATCTTCATAATCACTTTTGACTTTTACCAGAAGTGGGGAGATGTTTGGACAGAACAGTTTAGTACTATTATCCACAAACCTGACCAGCTCACTGGTTAAATCAAGTCATAAACTAAGGTCCATGCATCCAAAGTCCACTAAATGGAAGCCTGTTAAATTAATGTGAGGGGGGGGTGAAGAGCATCCCCTGAAGGTGCCTCAAACTCATGAGAGAAGAAAAAGGGAGTTAGCCACAGGTGGGTGACCGGACCCTGAACCCGTGGGGCTGAGGATATGCGTGTTAGATAGAGCCGTTTAGGTTAGGAATTTATAGCTGATTGTGTAGAGTAGCTGGCGTCTACAAAGAGGTGTTTGAGTGGGATTAGCCTTTGAAAGGAGGAAGAGATAAGGATGGCAGAATCATCCCGGACACATAAACACATAAACTTAGTAACTAACTCAAGAATGCTTGGGAAACAGGAAGATTGTGAGCTGAGCCCTCGAAGGAGGGGGAGGATAGTTAGGGTATAAAGGTTTTGAGCTAGCTTTGTTCTTGGTTCTTTCCTGCACCTGCATGGAGGGAACCCGCCTTTGCAAATGCGTTACAAATAAACTATTTTCTCTGTATCATCGAACCTTGTGGATTGGAATTCTTTTGGGAGGTTTTCCCGCTGACAATTTGGCGAGCCAGCCAGGAGCCTGAGGTTCAGGACCGATCCAGAGGGGTTGCTATGAGAGGGTAAGTGGCCACCGCTTCCCATTGTTGAAGTGTCCCTGTTCGAGACCCCTCGGGACCGCCTGCCCAGGTTCCTATACAGAGCGACGATCCAGAGAAAAGAAGCGAAGCCCAGCTGGCGGAGCAGCGGGTGGAGAAGACCAACCGGTTGGAGGCCAACTGATCGAGGAGGATCAGTTGAGCGTTGTCCAGTCGTAGGCTCTGACGAGAAGCTGGAATAGGTGAGTTGTAAGGCTTGTGGGAGGACGTGACTGACCGAGGGACTCTTTGGTGTGGGTGGTTAAACAGTCGCAGTTCCTGCAGGTAGCCGTGAGAGTCCGGTGCCTCAGGTCGGCTGTAGTGCTCCATCGGGGGTGGGTATTGAAGGAGTCAGACTTTAAAAATAGCCAGCGTCTGCTGGGAGTCTGATAAGATCTTGCCGTGAAAGCGAGGGCTTAAAATTCGCATCCAGCGTGTGCTGGAGTCCTCGGGGCGAGATCAGTGAGAAGAACGGTCAGTCATGGGGAAAGAATAGAGCAAACTGCCTAGGAGACTGGAGGCTGGCAATCGAGTAGGATCCAGCAGAGGGCCAGATCCGGATGTGCCCTTAGGACTGGTTATAAACCAGTGGAGCATGCCATGGCTAAAGAGGTATACAAAAGCCTTAGAGAAGGTGATGATGATTAAGCTGTGCACAAAACAGTGGCCAAAATACCCATTGGTCGATCCCGAACGTCCCTATTTTTGGGATCCCAATGGGATGTCCGATGGGTATTGGATCACTCAATTAAAGAACTATATTGTGGAACATGGTCTCATGGACCAGGTGCCTCATGTAGAAGTCTGGTAACATGTGTCTTGGGAAGGGCCAGACCCGCCCACAGGCATTTTTGTAAGTAAAGAGGACAGCAGTGATGAGGAATGCCTTTTTAAACTCGTCTCGATGCCATAGGTTGAGGTCGGACTTTAAAAACTAGCCAGCGCTTGCTGGGAGGCCGGCCCGGTTTTGCCCCCGACAGTCAGAGGCTTAAAATTGCTGGAAAGCAAATCCAGCGTGGGCTGGAGTACTCTACCTTGGGTGTAAAACAATCAGAGGGTCGAGAGGGGCTAGTGCTGATCAAGGATCAGGGTGAGAGAAGGCAGTAAGCAAGATGGGCTGAGGAGAGTATAGAGGATTTCTTAAAAGAAACAGAGAAAAACGTAAGCAGAAGGGCAGGATCAGGGTAGCAACAATAAGGGAGGTTATGGAACAAAGGGAACACAGCAGGACGCCGCCACTCAGAGATGAGGAAAGTATAGGTGTGGAAATGGTGGGGAAGAAGAGAACCAGTAGAAATCAATCCTGGGAGTCCTTCAGGACTGTCAGAATTTGTATGAGTATGTGAAAATGTTTTCCGTTTGTAGGTAGTTGCCTGTGTATTGGTATGTATATTTGTTGAGGGAAATGGTGCAGAGTGTGTGTGTGCTCATGTGTGTGTGGCATGGGCATCTGTCCTGAGCTGAGGAGAGAAAGTTTGAAGAGGGAAGGAAGGGAGAGAAAAAACTATGTGAGCTTGTCCCTTAAGGAGTTAAACGTGAGCCTGTCCCTTTAGAGGAACTGAACTCCTCCACAGTAAAGGGGGAATGCTTCAGGTTTTTGGAAATCCATAGCCCTGGCCAGGCTGTGTGTCTTCCAAATTTTTGGCTTTGCTGTGAATGGAGGGACATGGGATTTGATTGTGCCCTGTGTTCAGTGCTGTGAGTAGGTGACCAATTTAATTTGTGTGGAAGGGAATTGGGTAAAAGTGAATTAAATAAAGTGAAGGAGAAATAAGAATGAACTTGTGATGTTGAGATGACTTGAGAGAAAGAATGCCTATGGGGTGGTACACAATTTTGGAAAAATATGGTTAGAGAGGGGACTAAAGGGAAAGAAGTTTTTCCCTGTAATAACCCCACAATTAAGCACCGGAGAAAGATGGTTTGTGGATGGGTCAAGCAAAGTAGAAGAGGGAAAGAGGAAGTCGGGTTTTGCGATTGTTGAAGGGAATGGGGAAGTGATAGAGAGGGAGCTTTGCCTCCGAGTTGGTCAGCGCAGCGATATACCAGCTCATCAGAGAGGCCATAGCCCAGAGGTGGTGGGAAATCGGTGGGCATATAAATGGGCGAAGGAGGCCGCTGGCCAATTGGAATTACAAATGGTGGCGGTGCCAATTTTGGACCCTCCAGAGAGCCCGGTCTGGAAACCCACTGAGCAACAAAGAAAAAGTTAAGAGAGGAGGGTTGCAGAGAAACAGAGAAAGGATGGCAAACGGAAGGAGGGGTAGAAGTAGTATCTCCCGAGGTTATGAGGGGAATTCTGGAAAAAGTGCATGAAGGGCATTGGGGAACCGATGCTTTGGTAGATGCAGTGAAAGGAAAGTTTTGGTGCTTAACTATATGGACCATAGCCCATAGTGTGTGTTGGAAATGCTTAATTTGCTTAAAAGTCAACAAAAAGGCAGCTAGAAAGAAAGAGAGAAGGGGGGGGGGCGACCGTTAGCCTCCTGGCCGTTTCAAAGGGCACAGGTAGACTATACTGAGCTGCCAGAAAAAGGGGGGTGCTGGCGGAGCTCATAAATAAACAGGGTGTTTGCAGGGCAACCCCAGGAGGAGAGGGAGAAATGAGAAAAAGAAAGATAAAGAAAAATGAAATGCCTTGTTTTTAGGTCAAGGTTTGCGGCCCCAAAGAGGGGGAGGCAGGGGGAGTTCTCGGAAGATTGGGTCGAGGAGGTATTCCATGGGATGGAAAGCTCGGGAAACAGACAGGCACAAAAACGACCTGGAGAGACGCAGGCTCTCTGGGGAGGGGAGTTGAGTTAAATCACAATAGGGCAGTTGAGTGTGGATTGTCTCCAATAGGCCTGGGAGCGGCTAGATTCATCTTGATGGGAGCTATCGCCCTTTTAATAAAGCATTCCTTTCTCCCGGCTGAGAGGTAGGGGGAAAGAGCTTCTGTGTTCCTGCAGGGCTGTGATGGATTGCATGTGGCAACAGCCTGTTGAGGCATTGGTGTGCAGTTTTCTTTTTGAGAGCATTTGTTTGTCTGAATGTGCGCGTACATGTAAGGTTGAGAAACTGTTTTGAGTTGTGAAAGGAGAGTTGAGAGATTGTGTGAGTCTATTCTTTAGGTTTTGTGTGTGTGTGTGTTGTGATTTATGTAATTTGAATGCATATGATGGGAAAGTTGAAAGGTTTTTGTCAATCCTTTCCCATTTGTTTTGTTTGTTTTTTTAATTGTTTGAGGAGTATGTGTGTTTTATTATTTGCCCAGTCTCACCCAAACTCCCCCCCTTCAGTCTGCCTCTTGCCTGCTTGTTACAGGCTTGAGGATCCAGATGAGGAGACAGAAGGGTGACAGAGGGGAGGGGCAATGCTTTTACAGAAGATCCTTTACTCCCCCATTTTTTTTAGGATTCTTCCTTTTATAATACCTTTACACACATCAGGGGAAAGCTTTTAAGTTTCTCTTTCTGCAGCTGCTGCTGTAGGGGGGGGATGTGGGCAGTTTCAGAGAGGCAATGACTCAGAGAAGGGGGGGCACCCCTTTGCTCTCACAGCTTCACTCTGCTCTGCCCCTGGCATTCCAGTTTTAGAAAAGTGTGTGTGTTTTTTATAAATTTTATATGGCTTAAATTTTAATCACTCCTCAACATAGCACATGATGATAAAAACAGGAGAGAGAGAGAGGGAAAATTTTGGACAATGTATGGTTTTAAGTAGAGCTTCCATGGACTGGTATGATCTATCTGAATTTTTGTTTTTGTTTTTGTTTTGACAATTTTGGTTATGGAAACAGTCCAAACACTAGATGGGCTCTTATGTCAATGCTTTCTTTTTGTGGTGATTGTTTTATAAGTTTTGATTTTAAGGAAGTTATTGAGAAATTAAAAATTGGCAAGTAAAATCCAAAGTAGTGCTTAGATATATCCAAAACTACACCTACCAATCTGGTCACATGGGACAAACGCTTTGGGGGATTGTGTGACTAGAACATGGACACAGGCCTTTGTGGTAACAATACTAAGTCTCTGGATTGCTCCTAAGAAAAGACAAGGAGTCAATCCATTTGAGATGGGTGACTCTATCTTGGAATTCTTAGTGGAGAAGTAGGAGACATGCATGCCATGGGGAGGAAATTTGTCTGCAAGTATTTGAAACAGTTATCTGCGCAAGTCTTGTCCTTGTCTCCCTATCTACAGGAACACAGAGCCCTCCTGTTGGAATAGCAGACGCATCCTTTTAAGTCTGGAAATCGAGTTAAACCAGACGGATGGGAGTCGGCAACTGAGTTGGGAGAAACCCTAAAGAAGACACTGGTGTTGCCAAATACTGCTGGACACTGGACTGTGCAGAAAAAGAAAAATGCGCCTGAACTTTTGTCTAATACCTTGTAGTTTTGATGACCATACGGGTCCCTGAACCTGGAAAAGAGAGTCACAGGGTTCAAGGGAAGCTTTGAAGACTCAATTTAGCACAATAGGGAATTTCTATTTCCATATGAAAAGGGATTAGGATACAGTTCTGAAATCCAGCCTACCTGTAGTATGGAACTACGGTTAATCCACTGGTATGGATTTGTTAGCCTTATGGGCTGGTGCCTATAACTCACACCATCCAAGAGGTGGAAGCTTCAGTTACACGGCATCATCAACAATGGGGAAATGAAAACCTGGGAGAAGATGATGATTGGAGCTGGCTATGGGACTGGTTACCAGGGTTTGGGTGGATAAAACAGCTTTGCTTTGTGATTATAGCTGTAGTTTGTTTATGCAGATTAATATGCTGTTGTATTCAATGTGCCCCTGCATGTATTCAGATGGGGAAAGGATTGTGTGACAGCTTGGAGGATGGAGCGTTAGATGTTGCTTGAGTTTGAGGCAGTAAGGAAGTAAGAGAAAAAGGGGGGAGTTGTGAGGGGGGGGTGAAGAGCATCCCCTGAAGGTGCCTCAAACTCATGAGAGAAGAAAAAGGGAGTTAGCCACAGGTGGGTGACCGGACCCTGAACCCATGGGGCTGAGGATATGCGTGTTAGATAGAGCCGTTTAGGTTAGGATTAGCTGATTGTGTAGATAGCTGATAGCTGATTGTGTAGAGTAGCTGGCGTCTACAAAGAGGTGTTTGAGTGGGATTAGCCTTTGAAAGGAGGAAGAGATAAGGATGGCAGAATCATCCCGGACACATAAACACATAAACTTAGTAACTAACTCAAGAATGCTTGGGAAACAGGAAGATTGTGAGCTGAGCCCTCGAAGGAGGGGGAGGATAGTTAGGGTATAAAGGTTTTGAGCTAGCTTTGTTCTTGGTTCTTTCCTGCACCTGCATGGAGGGAACCCGCCTTTGCAAATGCGTTACAAATAAACTCTTTTCTCTGTATCATCGAACCTTGTGGATTGGAATTCTTTTGGGAGGTTTTCCCGCTGACATTAAGGTTCCACTGTATTCCAACTGGCATTGTATTGAAGACAGATGTAATATTCTACCCAATCCCTTACAAAGGGTCTGGCAGCAAAGGGAAGTTCCATGGGGGATGAGGGGAGAGGCAGTTATATCCTGGGGATTAGGGTTTGAGCTTCCTTTACTGGCTAAGCACTGATTGCCAGACAAGCACACAGGTTTAGACTTATTTTCTGTTGGAGAGCTGCCCAGGATGCACCAGCATCTGTGTTGTTAATAGCAGAAAAAACCCAAGAACATGGGTTTAAAAAAGAATCAAAGAACTGCTTCCAACCTGTTGACCAGCAGTCTGGGAAAATGCAGCAAACTCTGCAACCTTAACATTACCTCTTTAAATCACATCAGTTATGTAATGTGCTGGAAGAAATAGGGTGAATGAGAATTGGCTGACTCCAGCCTTAACTCATAAGATACTATCTTCATCTGCTTTATACATGCTTTCAAAATTTCAAGGTGATAGCTTTTCTTGGCTGACAATTTGTTCTCCATGTTGTATAAAAACAGAAGGGATGTGTCATCACTTTTCTTCTGCCTGTAATGTAGGGATTGATAACCATATGTCCTCCAGATGGTTTTTGGACTTTTATAGCAGTCAATACCAAAATATTGTAAGAGTTCTAGACCAAAAAAAGGGATGGTAGATACCAGCTTGCTAGAATGCAAAAATGGGCAACCAATTGATGATTAGGGCTCAAGACTTCATTATTGGTAAGGCCACAGACTACAGTGGACTGATGATCATGCAAAGAGGGTGGGGGCTGAGGTGTCTTCTACAGAAGCAGGGCCTGGATTTTCAGAGAGATTTTCTTGAAGGTCTGGAGCATTTTTGGTGGGCTTATGCTAAAATATTCTGGTTCCTGACTCCATATGGCATAAATAAAAATTAAATAGTGACATTGGACTCCAGAGACCAAAAACAACCAAACAAAAACCCACCAGTTCAAGTATTTCATGCACTCCTGAGGCCATAGGGTATCTATCACAGCAGTTGTGGGTACTGGAGTTGGAGAAATTCAACAGGTATACTTACATAATATAAAGTTAGACCACTTAAATATTAATCTGTCGTGCTGCAGTTAAAGGAACAAAGCCTCTGTCAGGAAAAAAGGTGGCCTGTCTAAAGCAGAAATCAGAGTCCTTTGTTTTTAAAAGGGATCCTCTTACACTGACATTTAAAACGATGGCTATGCTCCTTTATCTGGATTTGCCATTAATAACTATAATGGAAGATGTCCATTAAACTGGGTCTCTCATGTTAAACAGTGATAGGTGGCTTGTGGACATGAAGGGTTCTCTTTTCAGGTCATGTGCGATTTTCTAGCTTGCCCATCCTATTTATCACTTCATAGCTAAATCTGCAAACATAAGTGTACACCTTCAAAGAACCTATATACATTCTATGATAACTGCTAATTGCAGCATCTAGAGAAGCATAGATATCAATACATTATTTGATAACCAGTTCAATGCCCAAATATACAATTAATGCAACCATAAGGCTAGTATATCAAGTGCAATAGTATCAAAGTTACATAAAATACTTAAAAATTTATTGTATTTCTGAACATGCAGTGGGGAAGACTGATCTTTAGATACATGCTATTGCTTGTGACATAGAGCCAAGTGGTTGTTCTAAAAATACACCAGATATTTGATGAACAATACAAAAACAACCCTAGTTTACTCTTTAACAGCACTGAGCAAGGACAAGATAATTAAATTTCATGTTATAGCACTTAAAAAAATTCTTAGTACTCTTAGCTTAATTTCATTGCTGAGAAGAGAATGCTAACAAATTTAGAAGATGCTGCCTTCATGAATGGGATGTAAATTGCTGGATTAGGAACCAGAAGAGCCTTGTTTTAATTCACTCTCAGCCACAGAAATTCATTGGGAGATTTTTGGGCTGGTCACTCTCTTTCAGTTCAAACTTCTCCCATAATTGTTGTTGTGGGTAAATGTCATGAGTGCCGTTGAGCTGAAGACATCAGCGCAATGGCACACATGACAATAACAAGGAAACAGGGGAAGGGGCTCAAGATAAGTAGCCATCAACTTACAAAGACTGAAGGACAAGAGACAATGGCTAAGCGGATCGCGAGGCACACCCAAGCTGTTAGCGCTAACGCAACGGAGATCGCCCAGCTGACAGCAATCACCGGAGGAATAGGGAAACCGATGATGGGCGATCCCAGAACGCCAGCGGGGCCTCGCAACCCCTCACCTACCGGCAGGACAGCGTGTTGGACAAAGGGGGGTGACGTAACCGCGAGTGAGGGGGCGCTGACAGGCGCGGGGTATTTAAACCCCGCACCGGCGCGCTCCTGTCACTCTCAGCTTTTTTCCTATACTGTATCTACACTGCGAATAAACCAGAGCCTGTTTCACGGAATCAGCGTCTGTGTATTACTCGGAGGTAGGCAGCGCATGACATAAAGCTGAGAGTCATAAACTCAGCCTCGCCGAGCCCCACCGGACGATAACGAGCTGCGGGAGGAGTAGACGGTGAGAAGACCAGGAAGATGAGGCCGGCGTGACGCGGACAAGGGGGGCGAGCCGCACGGCAAGAAGCAGAGGAGGACCGATCGAGGCCAGAGGCACCGCGGACTCCCGGAGCCATGGATGCCCACCCGACCCAACCCGAGCCTCAGCTCCAACCCCAAGGGGAGATGGCGACGGAGGCAACCCGGCCACGGGAGGGAGCAACATACCTCCCGAGACCAGCGGAGAACCCCGCGCCCCACATCGCACCCCAGCAACGGGCATGGAGCGGCAGCCCAACGGCGGTAAGCACGGGGGAGGACGAAGAAGCAACCCAGCAGACGGCGGAGGGAGCGGACCAACGGCCGAGAGAGACTGAACCCCACCGGCAACCCACCCCCGCCGACACACCGACGGAACCGGCCCCAGCGGCGGCGCAGATCGCGGACGAGGACGCACAAGCTAGACCCGCGGCCATGGAGACCCAACTGAAGGAACTCCAGACCATGCTGCAGTCGCTCATGCCCCCCGCGCCGCCCAACGACGTCCCCGCACAGGTCCACACCCCGAGTGAAGCGCCGAACCCCCACGGGCCAAATGAAGGTCAACAAACGGCCCAGGCGGACGACACCACAGGCCAGGAAGCGAGAGGAAGGGGCGCACAAAACGCCCGGGCCCCAAAGGACTTCCCCATCTTCTTTGATGGGAACCCCGCGAAACTGTCGTTCTTTATCACAAACGCCAGGGAGTTCATGGGGAGGCACGGACACTCCTACGACTCCGAAGCGGACAAGATCACTGCCGTGGCGATCAAACTACAGGACCGGGCGGCGGACTGGTACGTCCAACTGTACGAGTCCAGCTCCCCCGCCCTCGCCAACTTCCCCGCCTTCATCAACGAGATGAAAAGCTACTTTGAGGACCCACTAGCCAAAGTGAGGGCGAAAAGCACACTCCAAAGACTTAAACAGGGCGCACGCACTGTCCCGGACTACGCCCTCGAGTTCAAAGCCCTCGCGGGGAAGGTCAACGACTGGTCCGAGACCACCGTGCTGGAAATGTTCAAAAGGGGGCTCAACCGCGACGTACTTCAATGGGCCCTCTACCGCGACGACCCAGAAACTCTACACGGGTGGATCCACCTCGCGGGGAAAGCAGAACACGCGCACCGCACCTTCCTCATGACAACTACGGAAGACATGAACGACACCTGCAAAAAGGTACCCGCACCACACGTGGGGACGGCCGGCCCCACATACCCAAGGAAGAAATTTATTCGTGGGCCCTGCGGGAGGTGTGGAAAACTAGGGCACAAGACGGCAGATTGCTTCGCCAACCGACCGCCGACCAGTGTGCCTAAACCCACCTCGAAAACTAGCCCCAAACCACTTAACCCGCCGCCGCCCCCTCACCGCCGAATGACCGGAGCCACAGTGACACCAGAGGAAGGCTGGGACGCCCACTGGGGGGAAGAGGACGACGTAGACCCAGACCAGCCGGCAGGAAACACTCCCCGCCTGCCCTGAAACGCGTTGCGAGGCAGGCGGTGGGACAGCAGCGCGGACCACCTCGACGGAACGGCGAAAGCTCCGTGATAATGGCGGCAATCAAACTCTCTGCCGGCAACGGAGCCACCACGGCCGCGGCACTAGTGGACTCGGGGTGCTCAAAAAACCTCATCCACCCCGACATAGTCGCCAAACTCGACCTCCGCTGCTTCCCCCTCCCCACGCCGTTGGCATTCCACCAGCTGGACGGCTCAACAGCGGGAGGGAAACCAGCCACGATGCAAACCGAGCCGGTCACCCTGCAAATGGGCACTCACACCGAACGCACATCGTTCGTCGTCACCCACATCGGACGACCCATTGCAGTCCTGGGAATGCCATGGCTCGCGACAAACAACCCGCGCATCGACTGGGGGATCCGCACCTTCACATTTGGCGACGGCGAGTATCTGGCACCAGTTCCGGCGGGCAGAACCAACCCCACTGTGGGACGAGCAGAGGCGACTACACAGGACAACGCAGCTACCACAGCAGACCTACCGGAACAATACGCCGACTTCTCCGAGGTCTTCGGAGAGGCGGAAGCTGACCAACTACCCCCCCACCGCAAGACGGACTGTCGGATCGACCTGCTGCCCGACGTCCCCTTACCTAGACCAAAGATCTACTCGATGACCCCGAAGGAGATGGCAACCCTCCAGGAGTTCATCGATAAAAACCTAGAGAGGGGATTCATAGAGCCAGCATGCTCACCAGTCGGAGCCCCCGTCTTATTCCGGGAGAAGAAAGACGGCACCCTACGGCTCTGCACCGACTACCGGGGCCTAAACGCGGCTTCCCTGTCCAACAAATACCCCTTACCCCTGGTGAAAGACATGCTCGCCCACCTGTCCACGGGCAAAGTCTTCTCCAAACTGGACCTTCGCGAGGCGTACTACCGCATCCGAATCAGGGAGGGGGACGAATGGAAGACTGCGTTCAACTGCCCCCTAGGCGCCTTCCAGTACAAAGTGCTGCCGTTCGGATTCGCGGGGGCCCCCGGGGTGTTTATGCAGCTCATCAATGAGGTCCTGCATGAACACCTGTTCAAAGGGGTCCTTGTCTACATAGACGACGTCCTTATCTACACTAAAACGCACAAGGAACATGTGACCCTAGTCAGGCAAGTCCTCGACAAACTCAGAAGGGCGCAGCTCTATGCCAAACCCACAAAGTGCGAATTCCATAAAGCGCGCCTAGACTACCTGGGGTACCAAATCTCCGGAGACGGCATAGAAATGGACCCTGCAAAAGTCGAGGCGGTGCTGAACTGGGAACGCCCCCGCAACAGACGCCAACTCCAGAGCTTCCTCAGCTTCGCGAATTTTTACAGGTCATTCGCCCGGGGGTTCGCAGAGATAGCCCTCCCCCTAACGGACCTCCTCAAAACCAAAGGGGTGGGGGACACCCGACGCGCCAAGAACCCGGGCACAGTATTGAATTGGACTCCTGCGTGCCAGACCGCATTCAACAAGTTGAAAGCGCTGTTCACCACGGAGCCAATCCTCGCGCACCCGGACCCAGAACGGCCGTTCGTGGTCCAAGCCGACGCCTCAGACTTCTCCCTGGGGGCCATCCTACTCCAAAAGGACCCCACAGGACTCCTGAAACCATGCGCCTACCTGTCGAGGAAATTTTCCGAGACAGAAAGGCGATGGCACGTCTGGGAGAAAGAAGCCTTCGCGGTAAAATCGGCGCTAGAAACATGGAGACACCTACTCGAGGGAGCCACCCAACCATTCGAGGTCTGGACCGACCACTGGAACCTCGAGGCCCTCCGAACGCCCAGACGCCTCAGCCCAAAACAGGTCCGATGGGCCCAATTCTTCAGCCGCTTCAACTTCCAGCTGAAGTTCATGCCGGGTAAAAAGAACTTCCTGGCCGATGCCCTTTCCCGACTGCCCCAAGACGAAGAGCCCGCCCCAGACACCATTGGGACGGTCCTATCCGCCTCTCAACTGGGGATGGCCGTGACCACCCGGAGCGGCGCTCGGAGGCAGCTCGACTCTACGGCGCAACCAATGGCGGGACAACCTGTGACCAGACGATGCCAACCGCAACTACCAGGGGGGATACGCACGGACCTCGCTGCCGCCCTCAAAACCGACCCCTGGTTCCTGGCAAACCCCGACAAGGTAACGATGGCACAGGACCTGGCATGGGGGGAAGGCAGAATCTATGTCCCGGACTCGCAACGCCAAGCGATCTTGCATAGATCCCACGATGCCAAGCAAGCGGGACACTTTGGGTTCCTTAAGACCCTACACCTAACAAGGCGTCAATTCTGGTGGCCCGCGCTAAGACGAGACGTGAAAGCATACGTAGCGTCCTGCCCAACGTGCGCCAGGGCCAAACGGGCACCAGGCAAACCCGCGGGGCTTTTACAACAGGTGGCAGAACCCTCCCGCCCATGGGAGGAAATCTCCATGGATTTTATAGTGGACCTCCCACCCAGCCAGAAGAAAACGGCCATTTGGGTGGTGAAGGACTATTTCTCGAAACAGGCCCACTTCATCCCCTGCACGTCGGTCCCGTCCGCACAACAACTAGCCAAACTCTTCCTCATCCACGTGTACAGGTTACACGGATGTCCCGCACGTGTGGTGACCGACAGGGGCACACAGTTCACTTCTAAATCCTGGCGGGCCTTCCTAAAGCTGACGGGGACCCAACAGGCCCTATCCACTGCCTGGCACCCCCAGACGGACGGAGCCACAGAGGTCCTCATTGCCACCCTAGAGCAATTCATACGCTCATATACCAACTATCATCAAGACGACTGGGCCAAACTGCTCCCGTTCGCCGAAGTCGCATACAACAACGCCGTCCACACGAGCACGGGGAAAACTCCGTTCGAGGTAGTCTCGGGGCGCGACTTCGTCCCCATACCAGAGCTACCACAACCCCCGGAACCCCAGGTGGACGCTAGCGACTGGGGACGGAAGATTGCGGAATCGTGGCCAATAATCACGGCAGCGCTGAAGGATGCACAGGCGGCCTACAAAGAGCAGGCCGACAAGCACCGGCGCCAACAACCGACGTTCCAGGCGGGGGATATGGTCTACCTATCCACCAAATTCCTAAAGTCACCCCAACCCTCGAAAAAACTGGGGCCTAAGTACATCGGGCCGTTCCGAGTCACGCAGATAGTGAACCTGGTGGCAATACGCTTGGACCTGCCACACAACCTACGGAGACTCCACCCGGTGTTCCACACCAGCCTCCTGAAACCGGCAACCACCTCTCGATGGCACCCAAGCACGCCACTGCCCTCACCGGTGATGATCGATGGGCAACATCACTTTGACGTAAGGGACATACTCGACTCTCGCAGGCAACGGGGAACTTTACACTATTTGGTCAGGTGGAAACACTTCCCCCACCCAGAATGGGTGGCGGCACACAACGTTAACGCGCCTGACCTGACCCGGGCTTTTCACCGGACATACCCCGACAAGCCAAAACCAAGACTAGCAAACCGTCACCTGCATAACCCCTCCCCCGCGCCCCCCCGCCTACCGTGCCCCAAGGGAAAGGGCCCCCCCAAGCCCGCGACTTGGGTGGACCTCCCCCCCCCGGGACTCACCCCCCCCCGCCCCGGGCCCACGAGGCAGTAACAAGCGGTCGCCAGCACCCTCCCCCCGCCCCGGGCCCACGGGGGAGTGGCAAGCAAGTCAACAGTGCATCCTGGGGGCAACGCCCAGGAGCACACATAACAAAGGTGACGCACTTAGAATAAAAAATAAGGACCCTACCTGGAGCTGATAAGCACCCGACCAGCCACGCCTCTCTCCTCGTCGAACTGAGCCAAACAAACAGGGTGTGGCCGGAGCATGCGCACGCCCAGGGTGTGACCTGGGCATGCGCACTAAGAACACACCCTAGAGAGACACGTGGTAGAGGGCGGAACAAAGGGAGGGGCGAAAAACACTCCGGCGGGAAATTAAAAAAAAAAAAAAAACAAAAAAACATTTTGACAGCTCTCCTGGTAAAAAACCAGAAAACCGGGGGGGGGGGCACTATTCGGACAGGGGGCAGTATGTCATGAGTGCCGTTGAGCTGAAGACATCAGCGCAATGGCACACATGACAATAACAAGGAAACAGGGGAAGGGGCTCAAGATAAGTAGCCATCAACTTACAAAGACTGAAGGACAAGAGACAATGGCTAAGCGGATCGCGAGGCACACCCAAGCTGTTAGCGCTAACGCAACGGAGATCGCCCAGCTGACAGCAATCACCGGAGGAATAGGGAAACCGATGATGGGCGATCCCGGAACGCCAGCGGGGCCTCGCAACCCCTCACCTACCGGCAGGACAGTGTGTTGGACAAAGGGGGGTGACATAACCGCGAGTGAGGGGGCGCTGACCGGCGCGGGGTATTTAAACCCCGCACCGGCGCGCTCCTGTCACTCTCAGCTTTTTTCCTATACTGTATCTACACTGCGAATAAACCAGAGCCTGTTTCACAGAATCAGCGTCTGTGTATTACTCGGAGGTAGGCAGCGCATGACAGTAAAAATAGGAGGAGGTACTATGTATAGCAACTGGAACTCCTGAATGAAAAATGGAATATAAATCAAATAATCCTAACTCCTAACCTCTGGTTTTGGTTGTTAACTGTTTTTTTTTTAAACTGACAGCCTAGTCTTGAATATTTTTTAGAAAGTCATACATATTTGGGCAGAGGCCAGGAAGATGTGATGTGACATGCATTACTGCATGCGAACAGTGCTTCTGGTAAAGACAAAAGAACTGTAGCATTAAAGGAGTTGGAAACTCCGCTTCAGAAAAGCAGCCACAATGTGGTTTCTGCTCTAAAGTGATTCAGACAGACTGAAGACTATATATAAACATACTTATTTTGCAAAGGTGTGCCCAAAATTAGAAGCTGAAGTATGCAAGAACAATGTCCATGCACAGAATTGGGATTGTATCTTATCCTAATTCAACCAGTACAAATGACATTAGATTGTTAATTTGAGGCACTCCTAAATCTGCATTCATCCCTCAGGACACACAACTTTCCAAGGATAAGGAGCATAATCAATTCTTCCTGTATTGCTCAAGAACCTAAAATTAACAGGACTAGAATTCAACCTGAAGCTCTGCAATCCATGAAGAAGGCAATGTCCCTCATATGATGATAAAAAAAACCAAGGCAAAATATTACATCTGTTAGCAGGTATGTCTATATGCAGCCACCACAGAACCAAATAATAATTCAGGCATCCTCAACTGGGTGCCCTCCAAACATGCTAACACTACATCTGAGAACTATTATTCTAGTATCCTGCCATACTCCATAACCAATTCTGATTTCTACAACTACACTCCCCAAACTGCCAATTCCAAAAATAACATCTGCAATAAAACAAGATGCTTCAAGGACCAATAAGCTATCTTGCTCTCTCCGGACTCTTTCAGATTTCGTACTGAATTTCATTTTATACCATGACGACAAACAGAAAAAAAAAGAAGGGAAAACTGTTAAGGTTTCCCTACTAACAGATTAAGCTACTATTATACCTAATCATTTGGCCGGGTGAAAGGTTGCAAGTGATTGTCTCCTCTCACGTGCTTCATGCAAATAGCCTGGGGGAGGGGAGAATCCTGCCCGGACTTGTCTTCTCACTTCCTCTTTCTCTCACTGCCGATATGTAGCGAGTAAGGCTTGCTCCAAACGGAGCTAAGTACTTTAAATGTTTTGCTTTTGTTTTTGCTTTCTGTAAATAAATTATTTTTATAGAAATGCTTGGTGTGTGACTTTTTTGACCTCTCCTGGGCTAAAGGCTTTCCCAGCATCTGCAACAGGTTATGTGCCCAGTAAACAACGCAGTAAAACCCAGAGAGAAAAGAGAGGTCAGCTCCACACCTCGTGCACAATTTAAAGGCAGGTAGCAAAGACCTGTGAAGATTTTCTTTGGAGCCACCTGGAGATTTTCCAGCAACTGCCGGTCTGCAGGACTTAGAAGCTAGCTGAGGTGACTTGCAAAAGAAGGAAGAAGCCATGGCTACCTCCCAGCCCTCAGCGATGCCTCTGGAGCGCCTATCAGAGACCAACTATTTGAATTGGGCCCTGAAGATGGAGATGTATCTTCGCAGAGAGAATCTTTGGCTGCCAATTGGTGAGCAAACCCCCCAAAATCCCAATGCTGAATGGCTGAGACAGGATGAGCGGGCTAGAGCCACCATTATCTTGGGAGTTGAAGACAATCAGCTAGTCCACGTGCGAGGCATGCAGTCTGCAAAGCAACTTTGGGACGCTTTGAGAGACTTATATGTAAAGGCAACAGCAGGGAGTAAAGTTACTCTGACGAAAAAGCTGTACAGAGCCTACCTTGCAGAAGGAGATAGCCTTCCTGAGCACCTGCATTTTATTCAGCAGCTGTTTGTTGAGTTGCAGGAGAGAGGAATAGAATTTACACCTCTCACAAAATCATATATCCTCCTGTCCTCACTGAATGCAACGTGGGACACGCTGATTTGTACCCTGGAGGCTATGCCTGAAGCAGACCTCACCCCATCGTATGTTACACAGCGCTTACTCGCTGAATGGGAGAAGAGAGAGGAAAGATTCCCCCCCATCTCTTCTGGAAAGCTGCAAGACCAGAAAATGAGGGAAAAGAAGGGAAAGGAACCTGAGGCCACAGCACTAGCAAGCCAGCGATGCTTCACTTGTGGTTCAGCTGGACATTTGCAAAGAGACTGTGCCATGAGACCCAAGAGTAGAAAGACAGAGAAGAAGAACACAAGGGCAACACAGAAGAAGGCTCTTCAGACAACCCAGATTGCACAGGTTGCTGAGAAGGGTAATTCTGATGTATGGGTGTTAGATTCTGGGGCCAGTTGTCATTTATGTAATTGTAAAAGCTCTTTTGTGTCACTGTCTAAAACTGAAAGACAAAGTGTATCTTTGGCTGATGGGTCTGTGACCAAAATTATGGGACAAGGTGACTTGTATTTATCCT
This sequence comes from Candoia aspera, assembly GCF_035149785.1. Lineage (NCBI taxonomy): Eukaryota > Metazoa > Chordata > Lepidosauria > Squamata > Candoiidae > Candoia > Candoia aspera. Next base: position 55,459,470 of record NC_086155.1, on the reverse strand, counting down.
GCTTAGGAGAAACTGTAAAAGGTGTGTTGTATGTGCCAAATTTACAATCAAACCTTTTATCTGTGGCACAATTGGCTGCAACAGGGTATATCATAACATTTAAGAAAAATGGTTGTGAGATACGTAAAAATGGGAAATTGTGTGCTACTGGTATGTTAAAAGACTCCTTGTACATTGTGCAAAATGCAAGGAAGCCAAGCTGCAAGGCTGCAGTTGGCAACACACCATATCATGACCAATGTGTACACCTGATGCACAGGAGACTTGGTCATGCTAATTACAAGTATATAGCACAAATGCCACAGCTGTGTGCTGACCTAAAGATAAAACCCTGTGCTAAATACTTAGATTGTGTAGTTTGCAAAGAATGCAAAACACTAAAAGCTCCTGTGAGTAAGCACAGTGACAGAGTTACAACTAGACCTTTGGAAATTGTACACTCTGATATTATTGGTCCTTTTGCTCCAAGTCTTGGACAAGCAAGGTATGCAATGACCATCATTGATGATTTCTCAAGATACACATTTATCTACATCTTAAAACATAAAGATGAGGCATTTGAGAAATTTAAAGGTTTTGTGACATGGGCAAATGGAAAATTCCCTAGGCCTGTATCTGCACTCCAATGTGATAGAGGAGGAGAATACCTTTCTCACAAATTCAGAAGGTTCCTAGTGGAAAAGGGGATAGAACAAATTCTTTCTAACCCGTACACCCCTCAGCAAAATGGTGTTGCTGAAAGAAAGGGCAGAACCTTGCAAAATGCGATGGAATGCATGTTAAAAGATTCACGATTATGTTTTAAGTTCTGGGGAGAAGCTTTATCGACTGCTTGTTATGTTCAGAACAGGTTGTATAACTCTGTGATTCAGGACACTCCATTCCATTTGTTTTATGGTGTGAAACCAAAGGTAAGCCATCTTAGAGTGTTTGGTAGCACTGCATGGGTTCACATTCCAAAACAGCAGAGAAGGAAAGGAGGCCCCACAACAAAGAAAGCCATCTTTGTTGGCTATGAACAAAGCCAGAGGAGCTACAGGTTCATAATGGGAGAGAAATTAATAATTAGCAAAAGCGCTTCTTTTGCTGAACAAAACTGGGGGAGATTAAATTCTAGCTCTCCAGTTGAACTGACCACCACAAGAGAACAGCAAGGACTTGCTGATGGTGATCTTTTGCCTGATGAGGACATTAAACCAGAAAAGCAAATTGAAGATCTGTCTGATGAGATAGATGCTTCTCAGGAAAGTGATAGGAGTCAAAATTTAAGCCCTGTATTACCTCGCAGATCTCAGAGGAGTAATAAAGGCGTTCCTCCATCACGTTTTCAGGCTGAAACAGTAAAGGCTTTTCACATATTCACAGAACCTGAGTCTTTAGAACAAGTGAATGCTTTACCACCTGAGATTGCACAAAATTGGCATTCTGCCATGCAACAGGAATTAGCATCCTTGAAAGAAAATAAAACATGGAAACTGGTAAATCTACCTCCCAATGAACGCTGTCTGGGTTGTAGGTGGGTTTTCAAACTGAAAAGGGATGCTGATGGCAAAATCCAAAAATATAAAGCAAGGTTGGTTGCAAAAGGGTTCACTCAAAGGAAAGATTTAGACTTTGACAAGACTTTTGCACCAGTTACTAAAGGTGAATCAATTAGATTACTGTTAAAAGTTGCTGCACTCAAGGGAATGTCAGTTAACCACTATGACATTCAAACTGCATTTCTCTATGGTGATTTAGACCACAGATTATACATGCAGCAACCCCCTGGCTATGAAAAAGGGGAGAATCTAGTCTGTGAACTGCAGAAGTCAATCTATGAGTTAAAACAAACTGCTAGATCCTGGAACCAAAAAGTAGATGAAAAACTGCAGAATTTTGGTTTTGAAAAAGGAAAAGCAGATCCCTGTGTATATATGAAGAAGGACAAACAAGGCTGTATGTATCTGTGCATTTATGTTGATGATTTGCTGCTATTCACATCAACAGAAAAACAAAGGCTTGATTTTGAAGCCTGCATGAAAAGCCATTTCATATTAAAAAGCCTTGGAGTTGTGACCAATTACCTAGGTTTGGAAGTACACAGGAAGAAAAATGGTAACTTTCTGTTAAACCAAAGGGGAGATAATGGTAATGTGAATGGAAAGACATATAAAGTCAGAGAAGATTGGTTTGCATCTTAATCTGTAGTGTAAAAAGGGGAGTGTTAAGGTTTCCCTACTAACAGATTAAGCTACTATTATACCTAATCATTTGGCCGGGTGAAAGGTTGCAAGTGATTGTCTCCTCTCACGTGCTTCATGCAAATAGCCTGGGGGAGGGGAGAATCCTGCCCGGACTTGTCTTCTCACTTCCTCTTTCTCTCACTGCCGATATGTAGCGAGTAAGGCTTGCTCCAAACGGAGCTAAGTACTTTAAATGTTTTGCTTTTGTTTTTGCTTTCTGTAAATAAATTATTTTTATAGAAATGCTTGGTGTGTGACTTTTTTGACCTCTCCTGGGCTAAAGGCTTTCCCAGCATCTGCAACAAAAACTTCCTCAAGAATATAAATGTAGGGATTTCTCTTTTTTTAAAAAAGCCTACAATTATCCTATCCCAAATAATACCCATCTCCAACAGCTGCAGAAAATAGGCTTTAAAACAGGCCAAGCAGCAAATGGAACTGGTGCACCCGCCTCTTCAAGCCCCCCCATTTCCTATCAGATAATTCTGTCTCTTAGAGCTAAGGAAGATTGATCTGATTTTTCAGACACTCATATGAACATTGGCTATCACCAATGCCTTAGCATTACCCACAGCACAGGAATATATCTCAAAAACAAAGAACATTTTCTTCAGACTCCAGTGATTCACAGGGCTATCTAACTGAAATCACTCTCATATATTTATTATCTTCTTACTGAGTAGGCAGGATTTGACCATAGGCAAAAATTATATCTCCCTTTTACTGCAGATTCACTATCAGGTTTGCATGCATCCATCCACCACCACAGCCACTGCCTATTCAGCTTCTGTTCTGCCAAAGAGGGCTTGGGGTCTGCCAAGAAAGCAACTTTCACAAGCAATAAATAAAACAAATTAACCTGCTGTGGGAAGTAGAACCTGAATCTACCTACATTATAAATTCTTAGCTCACAACACATCCCTCCTGCACCTCTGCTTTTATTTCCCAGAAACCCATGCTCTTTTCAAAGCCAGCAGTTGCATTAGACAAGCCTTTGTTTTACCCTTGGGGGTGTAATTTAAACTAATCCTGGAGGGACCCCTCCCCTTTGCTTAAGAGGACAGGTCTCCCACATCTTCAAAAGCTACCTCTGCTGAATCTCCTGTTACACTAGTATAAAAGGCACTAGGACCCTGTCTTCTTCTTTGCTCAGCATTCACAGCTGGAACACACAAAATAATAAAAGAAGAAAGTTCCTCTGTATGCCTGCCACATGCTGTATTGAGTAACCATACCTCCTATATCTCTAGTGGGGACTATGGGCAAAATCTCTGAGGGAGATTTAAATTTGAAGAACAAATTGTGTAGTTTTCACTCTATGGTTTTTGGTGATTTTCTGACCTGTAATTAGAGCATTGCTTCTGTGCAACTTTTTTCTATGCCTTCTGAGCATTCACAGTGCTTCCCATATGCTCTTTTTAAAACAGACTTCATTTCTAATACGTAGTCTGACCCTTTCTTGCTTGATTCCAGGTGATTACTCATTGTCCTGATACCCCCTAAGCCTGAGAATTAATTCCCTTCACTCATTTATACAATTACCTTGAAGGTATTTTTAGACAGAGTTGTCCCCATGATGTTTCTTTTAGGTAAATTATAAAACTAGATCCTTCAGCTCTCTTCTTACATATCCTCCTGCTTTGCTCCCTGAATGCTCCCTTGACCACTTTTCTTTGGGTGTTTTAAATTCTATTAGAATAAGTGGTTCATCCAAATATTCTGACATAGATAATTTTAGTTAAAAGGGTAATATATTCAAAGTTATGTTCTATGCCCCTAAAACATGAAGATGGACTTTGGAGATCTGCAGTGCATCATGCTGTAGAATTGCTATTTTCTCTTTGCTTTACTCTGTTTTGGAGGGTTGGAGGATTAACCTCAGCTTCCTCTCCCATTTATGTATATATTTCAAACCACAGTTTCTGATCTCTGTAAGTGCAATTCATGAATACCCATTTACAGATTAATCTGATTAATGATTAATCACCAGCTTTTGGGTACATAGGCTAATCTCATGAGTTGTATGACTCACTGAAGTGTTGTGCATCCTAAACTCAGATTCATTTCAAGATTCAGTTGTAATATAGGTTTGGTAGCAGTAGATTTTTACTTTATGCTTGACCTATCTCATTATACATACATACATTCATACATACATACATAATAGTGCAGTGATTTCCAATTACCTGGAAGGAATAGAGGCCTTCATATAAGTGACCTGGTTTGTACACTGCATTAAGGCAGAATATGTTCGTTTTTGACTTAGCGTAATAGGAATTTTTGCTATTATGATTTGTAAGCCATAGTCAATAACTTAATGTGCTGTGTTGCTTGAGCCAATTATAGTTTAGTAAGCAAACCACTGAATAATGTCATGTGTGAACCCAACTACTCTCTCATTTTATATAGCTCTTGTTTCTTCATTGAACTCGTTTCCCTTACTAAGGTAAGAGATGACACTGTCACAGTGTGACTGGGTTCTTTTTGAATTGGAGTTGTATGTCGCTATGCAAGGCTAGCAATTGACACAGAAAAACAAGAGAGTGGAGGCTTTTATGCTTTTAACTATTTACAGTGATGTTATTTACACCAGGTACTTAGATCAGGTGTATACAACACAGTACTGGTGTCTGGTTTTCTCCAAGGTCTCTCTCCCAGAAACTATCCCCCTCTATCTTGCCTGCTTCCTCCCCCTTTCTGTCTGTTTCCCTCCTACCCATTTCTGGGCTTGACAAGAGAGAGAGAGAAAAGAATGGAATGGGCTGGAAATTCACTGTACTCAGCACAGTTTGACCTTCTCCTGGATCTGCTCAGCCAAACGCCTACTGCTTCTCCATTGGGGGAAGAACCTTTCTCGGGGTCTTCTGCCCAGTCCTTCCCCAGAGACCAGAGCTTTGCCACTGACAGCTGATCCCCTCCATCCCCCTCTTGGGTCTTGCGTGAAGCTGCTGCCTGCAGCCGGGTCCCTTCTTCCCCTCTTGGGCCTTGGGTGGAGATCTTGTCTCTCTGGGTCTTTACTTCCTTTCTTCCAGAGAAGCCACCCATGGACCTTTCTTCTCCCTTCCCAACCAGGAACTGACAACTGCTCTGCCCCCTTAATTTCTCTCTTGAACTTTTCTCTCCAGTCACTCAGTGCACAGACTTTTTCACTACTCTCTCCAATTTTTGGTTAGACTGGCAGGATGTCCCCCACAGGGCTCTAGCCCCCAGCACTATATGCCAGACTGGACCAATGGGACTGCTGTCTCTACATCTGCCCACAACAGCCCTGGCTAGCAGCCAGGTCAGCTCATCAACCCTTGTGACAGCACAGCTGTCCTTCAAGGCCAGAACTGAGCTGTTACTCACTCCAATGGCTGGCCCACACTAACAGAACAGCAGCCATGCCAACCACTAAAACCCATATGCCACAGACACCCAGCTTAGTAGATGTAGTTCTTCCACCAAAGGATGTAAAAGTCTCTAACACTTGAGTTACTTAGGATTGGGGGAACTCTTAAAAGTATGAGAAGAGGAAGATTGCTTTTTCTTCATGATAGAGATTTGATTAAGTTCACACAATCTGCTTGATTTGATGAATATGTACTGTCAAGTTGGTGTTGATTCTTAATGACACAGATAAACTTTTGTCCAAAGTGTATTTAACCATGATTTACTGAGTAAGCCAGAGTTGGTTTAGTTAACACATTATGCTAAGCCATAAATCATGATTTATAAATGACAGTGATTGGGTTCACACAACCCACTAAACCAAAACCAAACCACATTAGCAAAACCTAGTATGTAAATCCAAGATGTGTTACAGCACTGGTAAGGTAAGGATGAGGAATACATAAGCATCAAGGAAATCAGTAATGAATAAATAAATTTCCCAAATCAAGAAGAAAAGGATAATTTCACTGGCACTTGGTTTTTTTGAAATTGTATAAGATGTTCTGCTTTTGACTTGTCTTGTGGCAAATGTTTAAGGTAAGAGAAAGAAAACTATGTGCTTAACAAGTTATCATATCTAGACTGGTAAGAAGATGCAATGTCATAAGCACTGTCAGATTATATCAATTCAGCCTATTACTCAGAAGCCTGTTTATTCAATGGTACTTACTCCTGGTAAGTATGTGAAGCGCTTTAGCCTTTTCTCCCCATCATATTCCCTGGGCAGAAATATATAGAATGGATGCCATGTTACGGCTGCAGACAATATGCCTACTGCAAGAAGCACCCACTAAAGTAGGGGGAAGATCTAAATCTGCATTTACTGATTGGCAATTACATTTCTTTTCTTAAAAACTGAAGAAGCATTAGAAGAAAATCTCAACATGTAGACTTCAAAGGTAGTATTTTAGGGAACAAAGGGTTTCAGTAATTTTGAGAATATTAATGTCCTCTCAGAACTTTGTGAAGTAAAATCTGAACACTGTGTGCTTCAGCTGACATTAACCGATATTGTTGTTATGCTATGCAAAGAGCCTCCTGTCAGAGTCCCTGTATAATTTTGGTGAAGGTACAGCTATCATCAAGATGCATTTGTGTACCAGTTCCATGGTGCTGTGTGTTACAGAACTGGCATCATGACACATTTAATTCTAAAGCAGCTTTGGAAATGTTGAATGTGTGCTACTCCTTCTCCCTGATTAGCTCATCTTCCTGTTCATCTCAGAACAGGAAGGGTGTGTTGGCAAATCATAGGGCTAGCATGAGGGCTAGCACTTCTTGCCATCAAAATCATGTCCTATGCCCTTTAGTCTTCTGCAGTCTGGTGCGCTCCTGATGTACTGGAAGTTCTGGGCAAGATATGTGGAAGGCACCAGGTTGAGGAAAGCTGCAAGTGCCTTGCAAGTTGGGGGCAATTATTTGCACATTCGTTTCCCTTGGTTTTGAAAGACTGTGGAGGCAATCTTGGGAAGGGGTCACTGCTCACTGCATCATTTCTTGTCTACATAATTCTTGCTTTCTATCATAGCAGAGGAGAATGGTGCAAAGACAGCCTTATATACTCTGCATTCCAAGTACAAGAACGACTTATTTCCTTCCATTTAGTGTATGGATTTTCCAGTTATCAGCACAGAATACATTTTCCCACCTTGGATTCCTTGCTGCTGTCTCACTCAGTGATGTTACCAGCATGCCTATATAGAAATGGCTAGATAGTGCATCTTCTATTAACTTATGAAAATTTAAATTGCTTTCAGTACAGTATTTGCTTTCCCAATATGTTCATTGGAATGCTTCCCTCTTTCAGGAGCTTTATTGCTAATGGGTTGACTTACTATTCACCTTCCGGAATTGTCAATGCAGCTAAGACAACCGGAGATTATGGAGATATTAAGACCTGCCTTTATTCAGCTTCCCAAACAAAACTGACTGAAGGAAGCACCCTTGAACATGCTGCCACTTAATCCATGTCCGAATAGGCAGTGTAGTAGTAGTTGTCCGAATAGTAGTAGTAACAATATTCTTCTTTTATTATGGCATAACATTTTGTGGATTAAAATCCATTTCATCAGTTGCATGGAGTATAATCCATTGATTTTGCTGCAAAAGACAACCAGTGTTACTCCTCTGGTAATATATGTATAGAGGTAACAGTGTTAAGGGTAGGCTGCAAGAATGGAGTGGCATAGAAATATTAGTAAATAAATATACAACTGTTTTTATAACTCTGAACGCAGTACAGAGAATAAGTAGCCCTCCAGAAGCTGCTGAATTAAAACTCCCAGCCTCCTATGGCCTTTTGTGAGGAATGATGGGAATTGTTGTTCAACAGTATTTAGATGGCCAGAGGTTTCCTACCCCTTTTGTAAGGTAAATGATGATGATGATGATTCTTCCCCCTAATACTGCAGATTCAAAGACCGGAGAGAAAGGGGCTTGTTTTAGGGTTATCTATGAAGGTCAGTTTTAATAACGGGGGTTCCTGATCTGTTGTACAGTTATTTAATTATTTAGTACAGTACCACTCAAGCAAATAGGGAAAGAGTCCTTTTAGTACTATTATGGCAGCTGATTTCATTAAATTAATGCCCATAATTCTCTGAGAAAACAGGGACATTCGCACATTGCTATTAAATTAATTCATAGGTAATCTCAATACAGAGCACAAATAATTCTCCATGTCCTGGTAGATCCCTCTGATTTTATGTACTTGGCTACAATTCCTAGGAATTCCCCTGTCCACAAAGCACAGGACACTTGGCTTGGACTCTTGCATTTGGCTATAATTCCTAGGAATTCTTCTGTCTTCCAGGCAGTGTGTTATTTGGATGCAGAACCACTGCCAGATCAACAGCAGGCAAAAGTATTTACCACATAACTGATTGTTAACATTGAAAAAGTCATATTGTTACATTCATTAAAAAAATCCTATCTATTTCTTAAGTACCAGGAGTTAGAAATTTACATTGTACAAACGCAGCTTATAATACCTAACAAGGATAACTAATAGAGTAGATATAGACTCTGTAGCTTGGTTCATGCCATGTACTAAGTCATGGTTTGCTTAATAATGGTTGTGGAGTAAACACAACTGTCAGGGCTAATTTAACACACTAATCAATAAACCATGGTTTATAAACCTTGATAGTAGGGATCAAACATCACACTAAGCCAAAAAAAACAAACTACATCCACAGTTCACCACTTGGATTCTTTATTTTTACCTCTATTTATATTATTTTTTACTGTATTTTAGTCATTGTATTTATAGTGATGGTTTTAATTGATTGTTGTAAACCGCCCAGAGTCCTCTGACGGGAGGAGATGGGCAGGGATAAATTAGATAGATAAATAGATAAATAAATGATATGTATCAATTTTCCCCAACCTGGTGCCCTCCCCAGATGTTCAACCCTTATTGGGCATACTGAGTAGGAATCCCATCAATCATAATCCAACATATTTAGAAATTACCATGTTTTTGAAGTCTGGCACACCGAATTTTAAATAGATCTTGCCAAAAAAGAAAGTTTGCAATTTCAGATTAGACAAGGGAGAGAACAATCACAACTGGGAGAAGATAAAGAATGACAGAATTAACAACACAACCCATTTTATTCTAAGGATGTAATAGTTTTGGTGCAGTATTCTCAGAGCTAAATTTTATTCTTATATTTCATGTTTTAAAACTTTACTGAACGCCAATTTTTGATTGCCTTTTCTGTGGCAAAACATCAGAGCTTCAATATTGCTAGTGGGAAAAATATAAGCAATGCTGAAAATGCAAAACTGACAAGTCTAAAGCCCAGCATCCATATCTCTGAAGTTCAGGAAGCCCATGTTTTTGGAAAAAGCGAGAACCATGGCTGACTAGTTTGGCCAACTGATCTGCTGTTTATCAGTCCTTTCCCCCCTCTTCTTAATAAGGAAGGTACAGAGATCAGTTTTCAAAGTTCCTTCTGTGTTGGCCTCCTTCCTCAGGGATTCTTCCTTAATAAGAGATTGTGTAGGACTCCTATATCTGGACTGCAGAAAACCAAATGACCAGCAGATAGCAGTAAAGAGCTAGATGTTTCTGCATATCTTTGCTGTCATATAGTGGTCATCTGGATTTTTGCAGGCCAGATATGGTAGCCCTAAGATTGAATTAGTTTTGACCAAGGTTCTTTAAAAATTTGCCTCCATTGCTTCTGACCTCTTCAGCTGCTGTCTTATATACCACAACTTCTAATAATAGTTTCCCTATTGTTCTTTTTAGCAGTGAGCAATGAGTGATAATGGTTCACTCAACTCTTATTTCACATTGTCAATCCTTCACACACACACCTTCTCTAGACTTCTTTTTCCCCTCTTCTTTCTGTTCTTACTAAAATGTTATTCTGGTAAGTAATGCTACAAACTAGCAAGTCCACAGTTGCGCAGAAAAACAATGGGGGGAAACACATTGGAGTTTTTGATTCTATCTTAGACATGCAGTGTTTTAGTGTCACCTGCTGACCTCTGGGCTGTCTTCTGCTATACTGTTCTTGACACATGAATGAACAGGTCAGGCTGTCTTTGTGTCTGTTGTCTCTTTTAATTCGCTGCATCTTTTCCTACTTGGGTAGGCACATGTTGCTTTTTTACTTTCTGCTGGTTTCTGTCCATTGTCTGTCTGCTAACAAGCGGAGAAGACCACTTCCAGGCGAACAGCACCCTCTGACTAACCCACTGCCCATCCAAGCTGCCCTTCAGCAATTATTTTCTGCAAATGTATTGAGTTTAGAAGAGAAAAAAAATCTCAAAGAAGGAAATAAAGCAAATTCTTTTAACTGTTGAGAGAGTACCTGAGCTGGGAGTTACGGAAAAGGTAATCAGATGAAAGGCTGAACGTAGCTGAAATCCTAAACACATTTGCTGAAGCCTAAACCCTACTGAATTTTGTGGGAACTTCTTTTGATGAATCCTGTATAGGACGGGACTATGGGTGTGTCCAAGCATGTGGATGAAATGCTATGATACTCAAGTAGGTTAACAGGACATCCTCCTCTCAGCCCTTTAATAATGGTCTTTTCTGAAGCTTATCTAAGGATAAACATGTCATTTGAACCTTTCTAGTCATCAGACTATGAAACCAGCAACTAATTTAAACTCCAGCTAATGCTAACTAGAAATGGCATTATACAAACATACTATGGTCTGTTGTTTGTTGTTTATTCGTTCAGTCGCTTCAGCAAAGGATCGTTACCTTGTTGTGGTGCTGGAGCACCTCAGTGATGCCATGAGCTAAACCGTGAAGGGCCACCCAAGATGGGAAGGTCATGACAGAGAGGTCAGACTAAATGCGATCCCTGGGGAAGGTAATGGCAACCCACCCCAGTATTCTTGCCATGAAAACTAAATGGATCAGTACTATGGTCTGACTCTTAGCTAAATTAGATAACAGTGGCAACAACTGGTTTTATTTTCCTTGTATGTCTCCTACTCCGAAAGCCTTTAGGTGCCTAACAACATCAACATATAAAATAATGGCTCCAGAAAACCCAAACTACATTTAAAAATAAAACAATTTTAAAAAGATAAAACCCCCAAAATACAAATGCTGTGTGCCTGCAACCCCATCTTTACACCTTCAAATCACAACACATTCTCCTCCTGTGCAGGATGGAACAGGGAGGCCTTTAGAGTTTTCCTAAAGCCCAAAGAGGACAAGAGAGAGTTGGGGGCAGGGGGACGCTACTGAAAATATCCACTTCCAATGCCCCATAAGGTGACAGTCCCATAGGAATGGGGCCTGGTGGGAGTTAACTCTATTTAATTTGGCTGGATTGGCAGATGAATGTAGGAGAAGGTGGTACATCAAATGACCAGGTCCAGAGCCTGGAACTCTTAGGTCCCTCAAACCCAAAACCACTCTGTCTTGGAAGGATTCAGTTAGAGTCTGTTCTTCCTTATCCAGACCCCGACAGCCTCCAGAAACGGGGTCAGCATTTCCACTGCATTACCTCTTTGGCCCAGAGTCAAGATATATAACTGAGTATCATCAGCACATTGATGATACTGAACCGCATGCTGATGGATAACCTCCTCCGGAGGTTTCAAGTAAATGTTTAAAAGACATAGAGAGAGGAGAAACCCATGGGGCACCCCACAGAGATCTCTGGGCTGACCTCTCTCACCATCACCAACAAGACTCACCCCTTTGGGAAGGAGGAGAACCACTACAGAACAGTACCATACACTACAGTCCCTCAGATGATCCAGGAGGATGCCATGGTTGATGTGGTCAAAAGCCAACAAGAAATCACGGAGGACCAGGAGGATTGCATTACCCCCTGGTCTATCTAGCCATCATCCACAAGTGTGACCAATGCAGTTGCCATGCCATATCCTGGCCTGAACCCTGATTGCCATAGGTCTAAATAATCTACTTTGTCTAGGGTTGTACGGCCCTAGTTGTATGGCCACCAATTCCTCTACAGCCTTTCTAAGAAAAGGAAGGTTGGAGGCAAGTGTAAATTTGTCCAAAATTGTTGGATTGAGGGAAGGCTTCTTGAGCAGGGAGACTTTATAGCCTCCTTCAGAGGTGATGGAAACACCCCCTCATTCAAAGAGGCATTGATTACTGCTCAGATCCAACTTCCTGCCATCTCATGGGAAGCTTTAACCAGTAATGAGCAGGATGAAGCTGAGAAGTGTAGAGCTAATGTTAAGGTTTCCCTACTAACAGATTAAGCTACTTTTATACCTAATCATTTGGCCAGGTGAAGGGGTTGCATTTGATTGTCTCCTCTCACGTGCTTCATGCAAAATAGCCTGGGGGGAGGACCTGCCCGGACTTGTTCTTCACTTCCTCTTTTTCTCTCTGCTGGAAATGTAGCTCAGCAAGGCTTGCTCCAAAAAGGGAGCTAGGTCCTTTAAATGTTTTGCTTTTGTTTTTGTTTTCTGTAAATAAATTATTTTTATAGAAATGCTTGGTGTGTGACTTTTTTGACCTCTCCTGGGCTAAAGGCTTTCCCAGCATCTGCAACAGGTTATGTGCCCAGTAAACAACGCAATAAAACCCAGAGAGAAAAGAGAGGTCAGCTCCACACCTCGTGCACAATTTAAAGGCAGGTAGCAAAGACCTGTGAAGATTTTCTTTGGAGCCACCTGGAGATTTTCCAGCAACTGCCGGTCTGCAGGACAAAGAAGCTAGCTGAGGTGCCTTGCAAAAGAAGGAAGAAGCCATGGCTGCCTCCCAGCCCTCAGCGATGTCTCTGGAGCGCCTATCAGAGACCAACTATTTGAATTGGGCCCTGAAGATGGAGATGTATCTTCGCAGAGAGAATCTTTGGCTGCAAATTGGTGAGCAAACCCCCCAAAATCCCAGTGCTGAATGGCTGAGACAGGATGAGCGGGCTAGAGCCACCATTATCTTGGGAGTTGAGGACAATCAGCTAGTCCACGTGCGAGGCATGCAGTCTGCAAAGCAACTTTGGGACGCTTTGAGAGACTTATATGTAAAGGCAACAGCAGGGAGTAAAGTTACTCTGACGAAAAAGCTGTACAGAGCCTACCTTGCAGAAGGAGAAAGCCTTCCTGAGCACCTGCATTATATTCAGCAGCTGTTTGTTGAGTTGCAGGAGAGAGGAATGGAATTTACACCTCTCACAAAATCCTATATCCTCCTGTCCTCACTGAATGCAACGTGGGACACGCTGATTTGTACCCTGGAGGCTATGCCTGAAGCAGACCTCACCCCATCGTATGTTACACAGCGCTTACTCACTGAATGGGAGAAGAGAGAGGAAAGATCCCCCCCCATCTCTTCTGGAAAGCTGCAAGACCAGAAAATGAGGGAAAAGAAGGGAAAGGAACCTGAGGCCACAGCGCTAGCAAGCCAGCGATGCTTCACTTGTGGTTCAGCTGGACATTTGCAAAGAGACTGTGCCATGAGACCCAAGAGTAGAAAGACAGAGCAGAAGAACACAAGGGCAACACAGAAGAAGGCTCTTCAGACAACCCAAATTGCACAGGTTGCTGAGAAGGGTAATTCTGATGTATGGGTGTTAGATTCTGGGGCCAGTTGTCATTTATGTAATTGTAAAAGCTCTTTTGTGTCACTGTCTAAAACTGAAAGACAAAGAGTATCTTTGGCTGATGGGTCTGTGACCAAAATTATGGGACAAGGTGACTTGTATTTATCCTGCTTAGGAGAAACTGTAAAAGGTGTGTTGTATGTGCCAAATTTACAATCAAACCTTTTATCTGTGGCACAATTGGCTGCAACAGGGTATATCATAACATTTAAGAAAAATGGTTGTGAGATACGAAAAAATGGGAAATTGTGTGCTACTGGTATGTTAAAAGACTCCTTGTACATTGTGCAAAATGCAAAGAAGCCAAGCTGCAAGGCTGCAGTTGGCAACACACCATATCATGACCAATGTGTACACCTGATGCACAGGAGACTTGGTCATGCTAATTATAAGTATATAGCACAAATGCCACAGCTGTGTGCTGACCTAAAGATAAAACCCTGTAATAAGTACTTAGATTGTGTAGTTTGCAAAGAATGCAAAACACTAAAAGCTCCTGTGAGTAAGCACAGTGACAGAGTTACAACTAGACCTTTGGAAATTGTACACTCTGATATTATTGGTCCTTTTGCTCCAAGTCTTGGACAAGCAAGGTATGCAATGACCATCATTGATGATTTCTCAAGATACACATTTATCTACATCTTAAAACACAAAGATGAGGCATTTGAGAAATTTAAAGGTTTTGTGACATGGGCAAATGGAAAATTCCCTAGGCCTGTATCTGCACTCCAATGTGATAGAGGAGGAGAATACCTTTCTCACAAATTCAGAAGGTTCCTAGTGGAAAAAGGGATAGAACAAATTCTTTCTAACCCGTACACCCCTCAGCAAAATGGTGTTGCTGAAAGAAAGGGCAGAACCTTGCAAAATGCGATGGAATGCATGTTAAAAGATTCACGATTATGTTTTAAGTTCTGGGGAGAAGCTATATCGACTGCTTGTTATGTTCAGAACAGGTTGTATAACTCTATGATTCAGGACACTCCATTCCATTTGTTTTATGGTGTGAAACCAAAGGTAAGCCATCTTAGAGTGTTTGGTAGCACTGCATGGGTTCACATTCCAAAACAGCAGAGAAGGAAAGGAGGCCCCACAACAAAGAAAGCCATCTTTGTTGGCTATGAACAAAGCCAGAGGAGCTACAGGTTCATAATGGGAGAGAAATTAATAATTAGCAAAAGCGCTTCTTTTGCTGAACAAAACTGGGGGAGATTAAATTCTAGCTCTCCAGTTGAACTGACCACCACAAGAGAACAGCAAGGACTTGCTGATGGTGATCTTTTGCCTGATGAGGACATTAAACCAGAAAAGCAAACTGAAGATCTGTCTGATGAGATAGATGCTTCTCAGGAAAGTGATAGGAGTCAAAATTTAAGCCCTGTATTACCTCGCAGATCTCAGAGGAGTAATAAAGGCGTTCCTCCATCACGTTTTCAGGCTGAAACAGTAAAGGCTTTTCACATATTCACAGAACCTGAGTCTTTAGAACAAGTGAATGCTTTACCACCTGAGATTGCACAAAGTTGGCATTCTGCCATGCAACAGGAATTAGCATCCTTGAAAGAAAATAAAACATGGAAACTGGTAAATCTACCTCCCAATGAACGCTGTCTGGGTTGTAGGTGGGTTTTCAAACTGAAAAGGGATGCTGATGGCAAAATCCAAAAATATAAAGGCAAGGTTGGTTGCAAAAGGGTTCACTCAAAGGAAAGATTTAGACTTTGACAAGACTTTTGCACCAGTTACTAAAGGTGAATCAATTAGATTACTGTTAAAAGTTGCTGCACTCAAGGGAATGTCAGTTAACCACTATGACATTCAAACTGCATTTCTCTATGGTGATTTAGACCACAGATTATACATGCAGCAACCCCCTGGCTATGAAAAAGGGGAGAATCTAGTCTGTGAACTGCAGAAGTCAATCTATGGGTTAAAACAAGCTGCTAGATCCTGGAACCAAAAAGTAGATGAAAAACTGCAGAATTTTGGTTTTGAAAAAGGAAAAGCAGATCCCTGTGTATATATGAAGAAGGACAAACAAGGCTGTATGTATCTGTGCATTTATGTTGATGATTTGCTGCTATTCACATCAACAGAAAAACAAAGGCTTGATTTTGAAGCCTGCATAAAAAGCCATTTCATATTAAAAAGCCTTGGAGTTGTGACCAATTACCTAGGTTTGGAAAAACACAGGAAGAAAAATGGTAACTTTCTGTTAAACCAAAGGGGAGATAATGGTAATGTGAATGGAAAGACATATAAAGTCAGAGAAGATTGGTTTGCATCTTAATCTGTAGTGTAAAAAGGGGAGTGTTAAGGTTTCCCTACTAACAGATTAAGCTACTTTTATACCTAATCATTTGGCCAGGTGAAGGGGTTGCAAGTGATTGTCTCCTCTCACGTGCTTCATGCAAAATAGCCTGGGGGGAGGACCTGCCCGGACTTGTTCTTCACTTCCTCTTTTTCTCTCTGCTGGAAATGTAGCTCAGCAAGGCTTGCTCCAAAAAGGGAGCTAGGTCCTTTAAATGTTTTGCTTTTGTTTTTGTTTTCTGTAAATAAATTATTTTTATAGAAATGCTTGGTGTGTGACTTTTTTGACCTCTCCTGGGCTAAAGGCTTTCCCAGCATCTGCAACAGCTAACACTGCAGAGAGCCCTATCCACTTCATCAGGACTCACAGTTTGTTGCTGGCTAATTGCAGAAGCAGGAACATCCCTTCCACTGAGTCAGTGCTTCTTAGGCTTTCCAACATCTTTCAAAGCTATCCTTTAGCATGAATTGTGTTATAATACTTGCCTTGTAAATAGAAGTCTGCTGGTTTGAAACCTGGCAGAAGCATTCTTTTTTAATTACTATTTTTCTTTCCCTGGATTTCCTATCTTACCCTTGCACTTTATTTTTTTTAAATTCATCCTTCATCTTTCTAGTCAACTGAGGTGGAAGGTTTTCAGGCTCAGCTCCCAAATAACTGTAATAACCAATGGATTATTGGGGAACTGGGAATGAAACCCGTTGACTTTAGGCAAGTGGAAAAGCAGTGAAATAGTGCACCATTGGACATTTTCTTTTTTTAAAGCACTTTAAGGGAAAACTAGGAAGCTCAGGAAAAGCCTTGTATGCATGTGCATTTTAAGGCTTTGAAGATGTATGTCTAAATCCAGTTTAACCATATACACACACAAAAGAGTGTCAGGATCTGCAACAAGCTGGTTGAAGAACAAACCCCATGTTGCATCATGCATTGATGGCTTTGCCATGTGACCTAGGCATGTGCAATGAAAATAGGCAGGACAAATACTAAGAAAACACACACACACTCACACAGGTATGTACATCAGGAGGTCCTGTCCATAGGAAGGAAACTGATTGGCAACTGTTCTCCTTGAAGAGAAAGGTGGAAGGACATAGGAGCAGGAGGCTTGTCTGATTGAAGGACATGGTTGCCTGCTGTTTAGACTAAATACCTTGCAAGCTGTTGCCAAAGTATCTCGGTCTGGACAGGGGTTTTTTTTAAAGCTAGTTTAGAGTCAAGCAGGCATGAGCACAGGACAGGAGTAGTTTAAACAGTAAGTGCAAATATGACCAGAGGCATTGCCCTCCTGCAAAACTCTAAGAGGCAAACATGCACACCAGTTGGGGTGCCTGGAGCAGGCAAGCCAACTCAGCACCAGGATGCAATATGCACCCCTCAGAAAAAGCCTCCAAATTTAACCTGTTTGCATGAACTAGACCAAACTAGTTGGATAAGATTCCTGGGCTAAGACCTCACAGAAACAGTCCCAAAGCATGCTAAGTTTAATTAAAGTTAACTTTGGTTAGATATTTAATGGCTTAGCATATTATACTAACTAAACCTAGTTTTTGGTTTAACACATTGTGCTATTCCCAAAATAAGTTAATTCAAGAACCAAGTTAAGAGTCTTGTGGGAATTCAATCACTCCAATGTTTTCTAACTGATTATACATAGATAGATCTGGTTCACATAATGGACTAAGCCATAAAGTGCTCGATTAGGTTTAGCTCAGTATGCTGTGTGAACCTGGGAGGTCTGGTTTGTAAATACTTCAGTGTTCTATGGGTTAGTACAATGTATAAGCCGAGGCGTGCATGGCTTATTCAAAAAACATAACTTAGCATGATATGTAAGTCTAATGTCAGTCTTAATTGCTTACCTGAGAAAGAGTCAGTTAAAACTTGCATACAATCCTATGAAAGTTATTGCTTTACTAACAGTATGGCTTTTATCTTTCATGATGCTTGAAGGAAGAAGGAGGAAGCGTTTCTTTTTACAGCTTTAATTCCAAGCAACAGTTCATCTCCTAACTGCATATATTTGCATGAATAAAAATATTTCTTGGAAAAATACCCGAGGAAAAGAATTAAATGTGAAATGCTGGAGAATCTGCATAATCTCAAACACAAGTTGTCCAGTGGGGGATATTTTACTCCTTAATCTTCTGGCAGAGCAAAGAGGAAAATATCACAATGCAAGCTGGCACATGCACCACTGCCCAGGTGGAGTCCAAAAACAATTTGCCTACAATAGTACAAATAGCTTGCTTATTCGTTCTCCGCTGTTGTGTGGATGTATGATGGCCTCCGCCTGGCTGCCCAACCAGCCATGGCTTTACTACATGCAAATGCTCAACTCAGGCTGTTTAGTACTGTCTTAGGGCCACAAGGGTCCTTTAGCCATGCCAGCTCATTAGTGCCTTGTTGGGCTTGTTAGTACATTGGCCCTTTCACCCTGCTGAGCTCCTGATCTGTAAACCACTGTGACAAAGTAATTGTACAGGCAGTTGATGGGCAGCAGGTGTGGAGCTATTTGCTCAGATGTAATGGTTAAATCGCTTGGTATCAGCAGCAGTGTGACTGTTTCCCTTTTCTGAAGTGACTGGAGAACAGTGAGGGAATGAATAACTTTGCCCAGGGCAGGTGAGTAATAGGAGAGAAGGGTGCTTTCCTTAGCCTTTGTTGTTTGATTGCCCTCACACAGGTAGAGATTATAATAATTGGGATTGCCTGTTCCTTATCCTTATTAAAGAAAGAAGGGAACAATACACGGGAGAAGTCTGCCTGAAAGTTTCTGTTGAATCACATTGATACAGTCATCAGCCATATTTATCAGATCTCCTTTTTGTGTGCTTTGGTTTTTACCAGTTGGTTCAATGAAGAGTTCTTGAAACTTCAAAGCTTGAACTGACCATGAAAAAGGAATTGGTTATGTTTCCATGACATGTTTATCCATGTTCTTCTCAATCTAATTTCCTGAACTAGTGCAGCATACTGGAACCTTAACTACTAGGGCTGGGTTGTACAACATACTTGGCTAAAATATATAGTATGTCACGTGAACAAACTGATAGCATCAATTAGATTTTGAATTTTTCCTTCCCATGGCCAACACAGCTGCTTATTTATTTTATTTATTATGCATACTTTTATTCTACATCAATTGTTTCAGCTCTAAAGAAGTCTAAGTGCCTTTTGCTTTTCACATTACTTGGAAAAATACAATAACAGCTCAACTCAGAGTCGCTTTGTGTGAGATGGGTGGCCATAAAAATATAATAGATAAATAAACTCCTGATGACTACATGGATGCATCCATGTAATTTCATTGAAATAATATGGGAAAGGTATTGCCTTGTCCTGTTTTTGTTTACTGCTTTGATTTTTGCAGCCTTGGGATTTCTTGGTTGGCCCTCCACCAAGAACTAACTAGATCCAACCCTTTTTAGCTTTCTTTCAACCACAGTGCCAGTTTACAAACCAAGGTTTTACAACTATAGTATCTGAGTTTAAACAATATGCTAAACTAAAACCAAACAAACCATATTATGGTTTAAAACATGAGGCTAAAATACCTCTAGGAGTTTATTAGAAAAATGATGAAATTAAAATATAACTGAAAATAAATTAAGCATTTTTAGAACACATTGTACAGGCTTCTCCTTAGATAGCCATGGCAAAAGTAGGCAAAAAAGCAATGCGTTTAGCTACCTATTTCTGAACTTTGCCTTTCCTTTGGCAATCTCAAGTCTGAGTCTTTTTTTCTCCTACTATTAGCAACCCTGTTCCCTGTGGCAGCAATACCCATGTTTCCTCCCCATCTATTATCACTTTTCTTGCTCCTGGAAGTGTGAGTTCCTGAAAAATGTTATTGGCCTCATAGTCACTCCTTATTGCCTTCTGCCTATCTACTTTAAAACAAAATTAAAATTAAAGCTCACCTTTCTGGATGGACATTTTCTTTCACTGCTTTGCATGTGTGTGTTTATATGTCTAATTCCTTGGTTCGGCTCCATGCCATTTCTATACCTATTGCAGTTGCAGGCTTCAACAGCTTCTGGCACATTCTTTCACAACTTCAGTCTCCCTTGTCCCTTAAGTACCTGTAGTCACATTACAGTTTTTGCATTCTTAGATGCTATTTAAGAGATTATTTCTCACTCTGGTCTGGTGAGACTAACAACAGAGAAGGGAAAGAGGAGATTACAGTGACAGGGAAGGGGCACAAGCAAGGCAACATGACATTATTGCTTGGATGTGATGAGAGGACAAAATGGGAACCCTGACAAAGAAAAGCATCTGTTAGCCCCCTCGAGGTTCACAATAAAAGTGACTGCAGGGCTTTGACTGAATACTGATGCCCTAGTCTAATTCTGCCTGTTGTAGAACAGTGGGAAGAAGTTGTTGAGAACTTATTCAAATATTTACCAGAGGCAAGTACTATAGAGAGACTGCAAGTATAAATGCATCCCTCTCTTCTGCTCTTGCCTTAAACTCTTCCTGCATAACTAAAGAAGCACACTGGGGTGAAGGCTTACTGTCTAGTTAAGTGCAAGAAACATTTGGACTAAAGCACTGTTTTTCAAACTTGGCAACTTTAAGATGTGTGGACTTCAACTGCCAGAATTCCCCAGCCAACATAGTGGCTGGGGAATTCTGGCAGTTGAAGTCCACACATCTTAAAGTTACCCAGTTAGAAAAATACTGGACTAAAGGGTGCCTTTTCATATATAGTGTACTATAATCCACCCATGTAGATATTGAAGTGGTAGAGTTCTCTTCTGGAATGAATGAATGAATTGTTGAGTCATATTTTGTGTTCATCTTGCTTAAAACACCTCCTGGTACTGCTTGCAGTAGTTAGCAAATTTTTATGGGACTCTAGCCAAATCAGGCACAACCTTCTTTTAGGCCTATTCTCCTAATTTGTTTAAGGCAAAACAGCTGTAGCTGGGCTTGTTAGTCACCAGCTAGATTCACACATCATGCTAAGTCATGATGCAGGTTGCATATCCCAACTTTGTGTGTTGTGTGAACCCAGACATCGTTTGTAAATCATGGTTTATGAGTTAACAGTGTGTGAACCCAGCCCATCTGTGCTGACTTTTTGATATACTAAGCTAGTCTTATACACAGGTCACTTTGTGCTTGTTAAATTGGATGCTCTCAAAAGCAAGCTGAGAGTAGCACATAAAGAGCCAATCTGTGTCAAACTGGCCTGTCTTGTCTGCATTCACATAAATAGCATAGTTCATGGCAGCACAGCTAAGGCTAGGACAGATTACTAAAAACCATGCACACGGGGGGTCATGAGAATGGGCCTGGAAGAATGCAAATAATGACTTGACCCTGTGGCCATGGTACAGTTGCTAGCAGGACAAATCAATTACCATATAAATAGCTCTGGGGTTCTGCCAAACATGTAGTGAGGGGGAGCAAAAAAAAAATCCTGTTTACTGAAATTGAAAATGAGGAAAATAAGTGAGGAAAATCAACAAATATTAGTGAAGCAGCAGACTGGAGACACATATAGTTTTGTGTGAGGTATGTCTAGGAAGACATTGCTAAACGATGTCTCTTCAGCTATATTCCGTGCCACTCATGTCTTCTTGTTTCAGAATTTGAGTAATAAAACTGTAGTTGTATGCTACACTACCTTAAGCCACCTACTTTATCCCCATAAATTTTGTATGTTTGCCTAAAAGTCATCCTTCTTGACTTGGCAGGCCCTGGCTTTAATCCCAGATCTATTAGGTTTTTTTTTTTTCAAATGTCCTCCTTTTCTCTCATGGCTTAATGTAGTTTACAAGATATTAAAACAATAAACTATGATGGTTCAATAAAATGTAAAAAATTTGACATAAACCCAGTGAAAGCTAAATCCACTGGACTTTTGTACAGTTTGGTATGGTTATTTATTGATAAAGGAGAGGCACTGGGGCTGTGTCAACTTGGTCTGGCTCTATTGTTATTTCCCATGGTTTCAGGCTAAACCCTTAAGCACCCAGAGCAGGGAGAGGACATACAGTTGCTAGGAACGTCTGCCAGACATTGACCTCACTTTCCATCATGGGAAAGGACAGAATGGAATACTGCAACAGAAGATTAGGCTATGACAGATGGTTGATTTTTCTTTCTTCAAACCTAATTATAATTTATAACATCCATTTTTATATATAATACCATACAGTCTTCTCTTAGTTATTCTTTTAACAGTTCTGTAAGATAGCAAGAAAGCATATTGTCCAAGGCTGCTCATTAAGTTTATAAGTGAGCAGGAATTTTTAAAATTCTGGGCCCAACTAGATGTGAGATTATTCATATTTTTAGCTGTTGTGTGGCTTTTTTTTTTTTTAAAACAGGCAGCAATGGGAGATATTTCAGATTAGGATCATAGCATGAGCAGAGGGAGATTTAACTTTTTGGCACTGCTGTATCAAGGCTTGAATCATATTCCCCACTTCAGGAAGTAAGCTCCCATTGGAATCAAAAGAAAAAAATTATCCCACAGCAAATCGTAAATGTGAGGGGAGCAAAACCTAAAAACTCCTTTGCTCCATGCAATGGTTGTGAGGCAGGCAAGCAATTTCTGCCTGACTTTTTAAAACCAAAAATAGTCATTACAGTCCTAAGCTTTTGTTGTTTGTCCTGATATGCTTTAAAACTGAGCTATCTCCCTTACAAAAGCTAATACTTTGGCTTAACTGGCACCTAGATATATTTTAAGTTCATATATTAGCAGTCAAGTTGAACATTAGGAAAAAAAATTCCTGAGTAAGAGCAGTTCAGATAGAGGCTGGACAGTTGCCTGTCAGGAATAATTTAACTTTGATTCCTGCATTAAGCAGGCAGTTCACCCTAATGGTCTAAATGGCGCCTTCCAACTCTAGGATTCCCATTCACTCACTGAGATGCTGCAATGTGCAATAGCGGCTGTATTTAAAGTACTCCAATCAATATGGTTTATTACCACCACCTGACAGTTCTAATAGCAAAGAAAACCCAAAGCATTAGTAACTATTTCCCGGGCATCTTTCCTACTGCTTGATTATATTGTTTCATAGGTTTCTCTAATATTTATCTTACATCTGTAACTGAGTGTACTTGTTTTAGCAGAAAATGAAATCCTGCTAGTGAGGGGGACGAAAAACACAGCCTAGCTAAATTTTATGGGATTTGCTGGTTATTCCTGCTCATGTTCCTTTCAACAGTGAGATGGACAGGCCCGGAACGGTAATTACTTGGCCATTACTGCTAATCCAGGTGACAGTTTCTCATGTTCCCAGGTGGACAATGTATCACAGAAATAGATATTGGGGAAAAAGCTATTTCTGTTTTTCGAGCAGTGCTGAACTTAGTCGTTCTGCTGCAGGCACTGTTCTCACTTGATCTGTTCTTCCATTTCCCTTCCTTATTCATTCCACAGCTCGAGCAGCAATGTCTACGAAGGAGTGGGATGCAGTTCTAAGGGAGTGCCAGAGATCTGAGAAGAGATGCACCAACCCCCCCCAAAACAGATACGTCTTTTGTTTTCTTCTGGAAAAACAAATATATAAATATTCATGCATGTGCGCACGCACACAGACACACAGATGGTTTTAAAATAAGCAAATAATATATAGTAAGTTTAATATAAAAACAAAAAATAAAGATGCCTAAGCACACCCACAGTCCCCTGACTTAAATCAACAACTGTTGTGTGTGTTTTTAATTAAAAAACACTGGTTCAATAGGTCAAAAGCCTGTCTGAATAACAAAGCATTCACATGTCTTATGAAGGCTGAGAGAAAGTGAGAGCTCTATTGACTACAAATTCCATCACTGAAAATCTTTTCACGATGCTCCATGATGAGAAGACTTTCATGCTCCATCCCTGCCTCAGACGTTGGTGGGACATAGTAAAGGATATCTCCATTTTCAGACCCAGGCAGTCCATGTGGGAGAAGGGATTTGTGATTGCACACAGAACAAAGTGCCTCTGTACCAACAGATTAAAAACAAACAAGAGATTTAATAAAATGAATTACAATAAACTGTCACTGTAGGCTGAAATTAGCTGGAAAAAAGAAGGAACACAGGAAAAAAAGACAAAAAGAAGACAACACAACCAGACATAATGTTTTATATTTTTTTAAAAAGTTGATCTAGTTTAACTTAGCTTCATTTTACAGGCTTATTCAGTTTTAGTTATGAGAATATGAGTAGAGTTCTTTAAAGAAAAGATGGCCTGAGTGAGTGAAATCTATGACATATATACTTGGCCAATTCCTTAATGTGATGTCAAACAAGATACAATACTGGGCTGATATCTCACATATTTATGGGAATTTGAGTCTATTGGAAGCTGGCTTTAATTCTGCAACAAATTATTTTTCGGGCCAATGGCAAAATAAGCTTCATTTCTGAAATAAGTGGTCCAAGAACAGAAGTGATCAGTAGGACAGAAATTTCATACAGGATATTTTTATATATTTAAGGAAGTTGAGCTTTGCTAACAAAAAAGCAAAGCAAAACAAAATCAAGACAAAATATTGTAAATGGTTGAGCTCAGGGATTAAACTGGAAGAGTAAATTTGATTTACTCTTTTTTTTTTTTTGTAAAAAAACCCCCCCAAGGAAGCTAGGAGTTTCTCAGCAAGGAATCAAAGTCTCAGAAGACTCTAGATAGTACTCCTTATAAGCAGTGGCATACCTAGTGTATTTGACATCCACAGAGAATCATTTTTAACATTCCCCCTCCTCCATCACTGCTGTGCTGCACCATCAATTGGCAAACAGCTGATCAGCACACCAGCAGCAGCAACCTGACTCTGTACCCACCGTTGACCCTCCAGATCAGTGTTTCTCAAGCTTAGCAACTTTCAACTCTCAGAATCCCAGAATTTATGGGGAATTCTGGGAGTTGAAGTCCACACATCTTTAAGTTGCTAAGGTAGAGAAACACTGCTCCAGACAGTCTCCTTGTCATCCGCAAGTCACCAGACAATATGCACCTTATTGCCTGCACCGAGGGCAAACTGCCCCACCCTCAGTACACCACTGCTTATCCTTAGTGTCAGAATATAGAGATTTCTCACAATGATCCTTTAAATAACATGACCCCAAGATATTTAGGCCTTTACAGATCATAGCCAACAACTGAGTTGTGTCTGGAAATGTATAAGCAGGCAGCAGCCACCGAAAGTGTTACATTAGTGGAGCCAAATACTCTCAGTAATTGACCTCAGTCAATAGTCTGGCTGCATATTCAGGACCAACAAGAAATTTTGAAGAGTTTTCAAAGGCAGATACATGTATAATATATTACAGTAATCCAACTGAGATGTAAAAATATATGTGTCACCAAGACTAGACCAGGTGTTTCTTGGATTGAGGTCAGATAGCACACCAATGTCAGCTATAAAATAGCAGTCTTGGCTGCCACTCCTCCCCCTCCACTTAGATATCTTTTTTTTAAAAAAGGATTCTGGAATATACTCAGACTATGAATCTGTGCTCAAAGAAAGTGCAACACCATTCAAGGCAGGCTGAAGTATTATATTTTGATCTGCCATTCTGCTTATCTGGAACAATTCTGTTTTGTTTGAATCAAGTTTCAAAGTACAGTATCTCAGAGATGCTACCTCTCTGTTATTACAGGAAGATTATGGAGCTGATAAGATTAGGATCCAATAGTGGCATATTCTAAAAGCATTTCAGGATTTACCTCCACTATATTGTTCCTCAAGCTTATATGGTAGAAAAATGGTAGAAAACATGATCTGACTTTATGTTTGGAAGTTATGAACTGAAAGTACTACAACGAAAGCTTGTTTTCATACCTTAAAGCTGTTTGGATAAGTCCAAAAAGGGGAAGTTGTGTCTCTGGTTAAAAGTACTCTCTTCTGATATTGCACTGATAGCTTGCAGATAATGATGGCATTGTAATATCTTGCAGTCTTTCTCTAGGTAACACCCACACGCAAGATATCAAGAAAGTCTTTTATTATCACTCAGTACAGGCAACATCCAATGACAAATGACAAACACTAAAATCTCTTTGCTTTTATACACAACCCATCTGAGTTACTCTTAAAGCAACAGCCACATGCTGATAGTCATAGTCACAGAACATGTATTACTCTGTCGACTGGTTTGATCTTGCAGTCCAAGGCACTCTCAGAATTTTCTTCCAACACCACAGTTCAAAAGCATCTATCTTCCTTTGCTCATCGTTCCTTATGGTCCAGCTCTTCCAGCCGTATGTTACTATGGGGAACACCATTGCTTTAACTATGTGGACCTTTGTTGTCAGTGTGTTGTCTCTGCTCTTAACTATTTTATCAAGATTTGTCATTGCTCTCTTCCCAAGAATTAAACATCTTCTGATTTCCTGGCTGCAGTCAGCGTCTGCAGTAATCTTTGCGCCTAGAAGATCAAACCAGTCCATACTCCAGGAAATAAAGCCAGACTGCTTACTTGAGGGAATTATATTAAAGGCAAACTGAAGTACTTTGGACAGGATACCTGGAGAAGATGCTGATGCTAGGGAGAGTGGAAGGCAAAAGGAAGAGGGGCCAACCAAGGGCAAGGTGGATGGATGATATTCTAGAGGTGATAGATTCGACCTTGGGGAAGCTGGGGGTGGCAACAACTGACAGGAAGCTCTGGTGTGGGCTAATCCATGAAGTCACGAAGAGTCGGAAGCGACTGAACGAATAAACAACAAACAAAACAATGTTTCCTCTGTATTCATGCATTAAAACTGACTTGCTAACTTCAATTCCTCAATTGTCTTAGAAATATTGGCAGTAGTAGGATGGATGAGCTGCAGCATTCTCTTGCTCAGCACCAGGACCTTATCAATTCCCAGCGGTTATTACCTGATAGAATTACAGTGAGGCTTTGGGGGCAAAGAGATAGACCAATATTTTGGCTCAGTAACTTTTATATTATACCCTGTGGCTCTCTGCTTCTTACTTACATTATGAACTGGTGCCTGGCTGAGGGAGAATCTACTTGTTCATGTGTTAGCTGCATGAACATTTCTGTCAATCATAAACTTTTCCAGAAATGAGCCAATTCGGCATTTACTACTGGGTGGGCAACTGCAGTTGGTTACACCTAATTCAAAATGCAAAGACATCTGTTGATCTGTCTGCATTTTTGACAGTCACATCTGGTCAATCTGCACATTTTAGGGGGATGTTCAACACTGAAAAGCATTCTCCAATGTGTAAGCTGATAAACCTATAATGATTTTTATGGGCAATTACCATTTTGAGTGGGAACATGCCTGCAAAGAATTACTGTTATGCAGGTAGAATATCACATGGCTGGCCTACTGAAACAGCTGAATGCAGATACTGTCCTTGGAATAAAAAATAGCATCTTTCCTTTGAGATGCTTGTATGATCAATGCATAAAGCCAAGTATTTGGACTGCAAAGTTTAGAGTCAGCCCAAGACATTTTATTGCTGGAGGCAAAGAACACAATTGACATGTTTCCCATTCCATATAGAAAAGCCCAGTGGATTGGTACTGAATCTTTCTCAACACGGGTAATGGAACATCATCCTCCACATCTGAAGGTGGCAAGTTAGCTCTGGGACACAGAGCAGGTTATGTAACATGCATCTCTCTTCCCTGAATCCTTATTGCCACCCCCCCAGAATTTGCTACCTGAACTTACTGCTTTGTTCTGTCCCAGAGTAAGGCTGGTGATATCACTTTTGTTAGTTGTGTGGACTGAGAGGGGACTAGCAACTACTAAAACACCAAACATATCTACATTGTAGAGACTGGACATGCTTAAAAAACACTGGAAACCTTAGCTTCTAATCTCTCAGCAGTGAGGGTGATTCATCCTAATTTGTTCAGAATTGCTTATTTCAACGTTTTGTTTCACATATTTCAGGGATAAGTCCTGGTATTTGAACTTTGATTCAAATTATACTCTAGTGCCATTTTACGTGTGTACAAAATGGAAGGAGCAATTCTTTGCGCTTGTTTCTTCCATCAGAGACCATTGATAGGAAATAGCAAAATACCCTTGTTCCACAAGTGATTAGGCAGCATGAATGAATTACTTCATGCCCAGTCTGTCACCCTCCAGCTGTGGTGAATCCACAACTCTCAGAATTCATCTGGCTAGAAATTCTCAGAGGTCTCACATCTGAAGAGTACCATGCTGGAGAAGGTTGAATAACAAGATAAAATGGTGACGGTATGGAGAGAGAGGCAAGGGAAGGTAAGCTGGTAGTTAGGGAATGAGAAATCATAAAATGTTTGAAGCTCATTAGGACAATTGATAGTCCTGATTTTCCATGTTGAGCTATAAAGTTGTACTCATTAAGCAAAAGAAAGTAAAGGCAACCAAAATTACAGGGAAGAAAGTGATTTTAAATTTGGAAGGATAGGGGGAAAAACTTATCTTTTGTGTGAATAATGATGTTATTGGTAGCTTGCTGTGCTAAGCATCTCTTTATCTACTCTAGAGGGAATGCTGGAATCATTGCTGACTGAAAGCTAATTTGAGGTTATCCTGAAAATAATCTGATATGCTGTTGGTCAGATGGTTACATGGAACTCCCATACTCAGAAACAGCATGGTACTAAATATTAGTTACTGAGGACTGATACTTTCAAGCTCACCATTCAGTTTCCCAAAGGAATCTGGTTAACTGCTGTGGGAAGCAGGATGCTGGACCAGATGGACCTCTGATCTAATCCAGTAGGAGTCGTCTTATGTTTTTGAACCAGATTGCTGAAAATTCACTCTAAGAATAAGTGCCAATTGATTTTATCTGATGGAGATTAGTTATAAGTAAGCTAGTTGAGCAAGAATGCTTCGAGCAAGAAACAACAGAAAAAGAATACCTAATGACTCAGAATTGTTTATTTGTGTATATGAATCACAGTAGAGCAATCATCCAAACTGATGGAGGGAATGGAAGAATGGTAAGGAGTTCCCAATTGAAGTAAGAGTATTCTGGATCTATTTTAGACTATTTCAGGGCTAGATTTGGCATGGAATAAATCTGTGCATCTTAATGGATGGCAGGATAGATAAGGAAAAGGATGACCATATTAGTTATCTCTGACACCTTGATGGCTTTCAAACCACCAGATATGGTATCCTTCTTGGTGGGAATCATAGGCACAGTGTTTCAGTAGTTCTGCTCCTATGTATTTCCAGAAGATGGTTCTGCAAGACTATTGCTGTTCCCTGTGGCATTTGTTATATGATATATTCTAGCTTGTCTCGTATGCTGATTAACACCTACATAAATCTTCCAAGTGATATCAACCAGAGGATTTGGGCTATTCTCATTATAATGATGATACCCAACTCTAGTCTTCCTTTTGATTCAATTCATGAAGGTGTAGAATCAATTACAGGGCTCAGTAACAGACTGAATAAGAATTAATAAACTATAGCTTGGTCCAAACCATGTCAAAATGTTTTTCTGGATTTTTTTCACAATTTTTATTAAAGTTTATAGAAATTATTTTCCATTTTTCCCCATGGGTGAGGTGTGCAGGATTCTGGTACTATCCTTAATTACTAGGCAACTGTAGGGTGTGTTTCTCATATTTTATTATGCAATCATTTAATTAGTGCTTTACAGCCTCCCTGTCTTCATACTCTTTAATTAAATTCCAAGAGGAAAAAAAAAGGAAACTCCTTCCACTGAGCTTTCACTCAAGATATGTGGGCAGCCAGGGAAGCTGCAGAGTAATGAAGAGACTTATAATGCAACAAAAGAATAGCAGCAGCAACCTCTGCCACTGTGCAACTTAAAAAAGTAACCTGAAAAATGTCACCAAAAGACATTCTAAGGAAAACCTTTTGGGAAATGTGAGGACTGATTTTGACACAATATTAGCCAATATTGTTGGTGGCTGAGTTGACGATATTACAAATTATGAGAATGGGACTGAATTTCCTTGAAGAATTAGCTTTTCTGACTATGAATGGCAATAGATGTAATTTTATTAAACCGCTGAGCTGTCGATCAGAAGGTCGGCGGTTCGAAACCGCGCGGCGGGGTGAGCTCCCGTTGCTCGTCCCAGCTTCTGCACACCAAGCAGTTCGAAAACATGCAAATGTGAGTAGATTAATTGGTACCGCTTCGGCGGGAAGGTAACGGCGTTCCGTGTCGTCATGCTGGCCACATGACCCGGAAGTGTCCTATGGACAACGCCGGCTCCAAGGCTTAGAAACGGAGATGAGCACCGCCCCCTAGAGTCGGACTCGACTGGACTTTACGTCAAGGGAAACCTTTACCTTTACCTTATATGACACAAAGCATCATCTATCATTTGAGGCTGAGAACATAAACAATAACTCCTTTTCGATAGCCTGGCTACAGTGATTCACATCTGATAACATCCCATTTGGGTTGTTCAAAATTACATTTCTTAAACTACTTACTAAAATTAGAGAAAATTCTAAACAGCTACATGGGCTGTTACATGTGTCAATATCTGATCACAGTAAGCTATGTGTCCTAAATGGAGTGGAACCATGATAACCATTTCTTCCATGTTATCCTGGCTAATCAGGAAGATCATGCTTCTCTAGATCTGTTCTTTACAATTGGAAGGTAAGTAGTAACTAGAAAGAGCACCTTTTCTATAGTAGTGCTATGGCTTTGGAACTTTCTTCTCCGGGAGACATGTCTAGCACTAGTTTGATTGTTTTTTATTTATCCAGACTTTGTAGATCTGTTAATTTCAGTCATATTTTATCTCTAGAATGTTGTCTTGCTCTACTGCAGGATGCTTTTGCCTTGTTCCGTTGCTTTTTAAATTGTTTTATCATAGTTTTAAAATTCTTTTATAAGCTGTTCTGAGACACTTTCTAGTGAAGAATGGGATATCTAATACAATATAACAAGGACTTTGGGAGCAATTAGTGGTTCTTCTGAAAATTCTGGGGATAGGAATATCAGTTAAACCAGGACCATATTTCTTTACATGGCAATGTGATTTAAGGATAAATGTTCTATAAGATCTGGTGCTTCCAAGTTTAAGAAATGATATGACTAACTTTGTTTTACCACCTAGACATGAGAGTGGGTAAATCTAGCAGGTGCATTATTAATGAGCTGTGCTCTGGGAGTCAATTTTCTCTGATTTTGACTTAGGCTATGATTTCTGGGAGATCATGACTTCTTTGCATCTACATAAGCAATAAAGCTTTTACAGCAGCAAAATCCATCTGTGTACTTAGATCAACCAAACCACAGAATATAATGGGGAACTGCTATGGGTAAGCATTATCCTGATTATTGCCAAGGCACCATGTTGCGCTTAGGGGCATGTTTGGGTCATTTATCTCAACCCACTGACCTCAAGAGGGATATGACTAAATGACAGAAATAATGTAGCACAGGAAAGTTGCTGAGAGCCGGGCTGTTATACTGAACCTGAATGCAAGGGGATGAGTTTTCAGCTAATGCCTAGATTTGGATAGAGCTCTTAGGGAACCAAAGTCCTGGTTAGGGATTACATATTTCTGAGTAGGAAAAGGGTAGGTCTGCTTTTGTGAAGCAGTTTAGCTATTAAGAAAAAGAGAGATTCCAAATATCCTGTAGGAATGTGTAGCTCCTTTCTCTCAGAAAATATACAATATTTAGGGTGACCTTCATAGTAAACAACTGAAGATACATTATGTGGCCTGAGAAAAATTAGCAAACTGGACATGGACATTTTGCTGCTCTTCTGTATGGCAGAGACCCCACAGAGAGGTGGGTTGCTGACTAGTGAGTAACAAAAAGCAAACAATGGTCTCTCCAAAAATGCAGAGAACCTCCTGAAGTTTATTCTCCCCAGATCCTTGAGCATTCAAGGACAGGGGTTGTCAACAAAAACAGACTCTTTGGAGTCTCAACAGTCCAAACCAAGAAGTCAAGGTAACTCTCAAAGTAAAATGTCAAACTAAGGAAGTAAATGAGTCTGGCTGCACCAGTTTGAGGCTTGTTCTCCTGCTGTTTGCACTGACAGTCTCAACGAGCCTTCCAGCCTCGGCTGTGAGCATATTGGCAGCTACTTACTTGAGTAGTTTCTGGTTCCTTCCTTTCCTCTAAGGCTTCCCAGTATGAGGAACCAGCTCTCTTCTTGGCCTAGGCAATGAGCTGGGCCCCAGCCAGGCAGCATAGAAGGAGTGGGGTGGGTCTGTTTATACAGGCCTGATGAGGGTAATCCAGCAGGCCTTCCTCCACAGGCTTCTCTTTGTCATCCTCTGGCATCTGCTCCCTCAACCTTCTCCCGTTTGCAGGCATGTATTATTATTAGATTTTTATCCCACCTTTTTTATATATAACTCAAGGTAGAAAACATACCTAATGCTCCTGCTTCCCATTTTGTCCACAACAACCCTGTGAGGTGGGTTGAGCTGAGAGAGACTGGCCCAAGGTCACCCAGCTGGCTTTGTGTCTAAGGCAACTCACAGTCTCCTGGTTTCTAGGCCAGTACCTGAACCACTACACTAAACTGGCTGTCTTACAGACTGGAGCTGTGGCTTACTCACAAGGAGGCTGGTGTTTTTCCTTCACCACATTCCAAAATAATGCTGGTTTTCCTGGATCCAGTGGAGGGGCTATGGAAAGTCTTCAAGACTGGGGGCTAGGGAAGCCTATCACTCTCCAGATATTCCTGGACTATAGCTCCAAGCAGTTTCCTCCAGTATAGCCAATGGTAAAGGCTGCTGGGTATTCCAGTTCAATACTACAACTCTGTTCTAACTTTCATTGGAAAGGGCCCCAGCCTATCCTAGCCTAGACACTATGTGATGGCAAATGTTGATGTTCTACTAGCAGTTTTGGTGGTTGTGTGGGACTTTTGGCAATGCACTATAGAAAGACTGATTAATTTTAGTGAAGCTTTACCTATTGGCTTTATGATAAGGTTGGGCACCCAGGCAGTTGCATAAGAGGTCTAGATGCTGGTGCTAGCTTGTGTTAGTCTACTTTTCCATTAGATTCCCCTTTTGCTTCCTTTTCATCTTGGCGAATAAATGTAAGGGCAGCATTGACCTTGTTTCCATTCTTTAATGCCTTACCCATGTCCCCTGAATTCTCACTGAAGCATTAGGAAATGTTCTGGTACTTGTTCCTCCTTCACAGCCAGTCTCACTGTGTTGGCTTCCCACATGTGGGAATACCATGAAGAAATTTTGCTTAGTGATATATGACTTCGAATGATATTTATTTATTTATCTATTTATTTGATATCTATAGCTGCCCATCTCAGCAAATGACTCTGATCCCATTACATCAGACTCATAACAAAAACTTTGTGGTGATGTTTATTGTCAAACTAGTAAGATCAGTAGCCACTCTGCCAACGTCACACAAAATTTGCAAATGATGCTTATTTTATAGGAATATAAACAAGTAAGCACAATATATACAAAGAAAGAGTAGTAGATTTAAGACAAAACTCCAAATGTACATGAATGGTTTCACAAACTCAGATAGCAGTGATGGAGTGGAGGTGGGGTGACCAATATTTTCTCCTGCATAATTTGGGTAGTAAAAATCTTTGAAGAGGTGAGCAGGGTTAGCAGCAGGCCTCCAAGATTAAAGAAAAGGGCTCAGAACATTTATGGCAATGGTGAATAGCTTCATATTTCTGGGTATCTACTTGGATTTTTTTTTTTTACTAGAACCCCCAAGTTTGCCATTTTATAGCCAGGTGCTCTCATTCCTCACGAGAGAAGTCTTATTTAGAAAGAAAATAACTCACCTGAATTTTGTTATTTCTATTAGAAAACCAACTTCCATGAGAAGAAAATTGGAGAGGTTTTCAAGATTATTTTGCTATACCCTACAATACTGTTTCTCAACCTCAGCAACTTTAAGATGCGTGGACTTCAACTCCAAGAATTCATGCTGTCTGGGGGAATTCTCAGAGTTGAAATCCACACATCTTAAAGTTGCTGAGGTTGAGAAATACTGTTGTACAACAATAAAGTAGCATTCTTGGAATCCCTACAATGCTTGTTTCTTGACCTGGCTTACCTTAAAGACAGACATCAGTCTTGAAAGCCTGTACAAGTTATTCTTGTCCTATCCTATATTAAACAAAATCAACAGAGGTTTACTCTGAATTTCTTTCTCATACCTCCTTCTGTTTCAGGACTGTATAATCTCTTCCCCAAGCCCCTCCTTAATGGCTCACTTACTTTCCCTTTTTTAGGGCTTTCTCGCATCTTCTCCAAGGTCAGCTCTAATTCCTTTACAGTGTACCATGATCCTGTAAATGCTCATGTAACACTTCTGCTGAGTTGCAACAGTAACTAGTTATAACTTCCACATGCAATTGGAGGTGTTGGTTATTATTACTTGTAAAGCTTTTGTGGCATTGGGCCTGGCTATCTAAGGGACCATTTGTTTCCTGTAGTTTCTGCCCATTTTGAAGATTGGACAGAGTTGGCATGCTTTGGGTCCCATCGATTAAATAGAATCATCAATTAATGGGACCCAGGAAGTGGGCTTTCTCTGTGACAGAGCCTACCCTCTGGAATAGCATTCCTCCAGATTTGTATTGCTCCTACGCTGATATCATTTCAACAGGCCCTAAAAATCTGGATTTTCCCCCAGGCCTTGGGCTAAGGTGTGTGGTGGGCCTCTTACAGGAATGTTTTGTCTCCAGGTTGTGTGCTAGCCAGCAAATCAGAAAATTCTTTTTAATTTATTGTATTATTTTGAATCTGTTCTGTAATATCGTATGTCTCCCAGAGTTGTTATGGAGTCAGATTGCTTTAGAGACTCAATAAATGAATCTTTAGGACTACACTATGAAAAACTCTATCCCAGTTTTTCAGGCTTGTTGTTAGAAATAATAGGAGCCCAAATATGCTTGCAACTTGTTTGGCTTTATCCCAATCAAAGGATGGTGCTCTGACTGCTGAAAGGCCACCAACACTGGAGTATATACCACAGGTGTTTAGGTGTGAGCATGGCTACTGAGAGAGGCATGTGTGGAAAATCAGGCCAGTGCCTCAGCTGCAGAGAACAGGGGAGGCCTTCCTTTACTTCAGCTCTACTTCTTCCCCCACAATTTGCCACCAGCCCCACTTAACCTGATGCTGTTGCCCGTAATAAAAATTGCATCAAGATTATTATTATTATTATAAGACTATTATTATCTGCCTCTTTTGCCATTAAAGCTACTGCTGCTACTGTATTGATGATTAATTGGGAATCAAATCCTTGCCTATCATTTTCTATACTAGATGATCTATAGTACTGTCTTTTCAGCTTATCATAATTTGGATAGAAGAGGCATATTTTACTTCTAAATGTTCACTGTTCTTACCTTCATTAGCTATTAATAGAAGCCCATTTCCCTATTCATTTGAGACTTCCAACCTGCGACTTGGCTCCCCTTGGCTTGGAAGCATCCCCATCTGGCCTCTCTGATGTCATAGCATGTTCCCATAAAGAATATGAATGACAGGGTCACAGAGCAAGACTAGAGCAAACATTGCAGGGGAAGCCCTTGGCATGTTCTTTTAGAAAAGCTGAGAGATATTATTCATCAATCAGAATTCTTTCATCAGTTAACAGAATTAATTTTAAGCACCATTTGATTTTAAAGAGCTGGTGCCTGCTGCCACAAGAGACTGCAAATAGAGTGCAAATGCAGCTTTTAAGAAGCAGTTGATTGAGAGCTGAGAGTCTGCTAATAGGCTTCCACCTTCCTCTCTCTTCATCCCTCCCTGTTGTAAAGTACTGGCAATAGCAGTACTTTGCTCTGGGTTCAGCTTTCTTGCAACTGCTGGCATAGAAGACTCTTGTGCCTTCCCCTGCAAGAGGCCACAACACATGGAGCGGGGATTGTTTTCCACGGCCCCTAGCTGCCAGGCAGAGAGCTCACCTGATGCCTTGAGGCCTTAGCAGTTGCAAAGAGGATGTCAGGTAAAACATTGGGCATGTTTGTTCCAGGCACATAGCAGGACTCCCATGGGGGAGGGAGGGTGCTGCAGACAGGAGCCACAAGTTTGACAGGCTTTCTACATGTTCAGGCCCAAATGCAGCTGGTATCGTGATCTGTGACCATTCCCCCTAAATGAGCAATCCTGCTTTCCTGATGTCAGCGGGAAAAACCTCCCAGAAGAATTCCAATCCACAAGGTTCGATGATGCAGAGAAAAGAGTTTATTTGTAACGCGTTTGCAAAGGCGGGTTCCTCCGTGCAAGAAGGAACCCTGAATGAAGTTGACACTATACCTTTATACCCTCCTTGCCTGTCATCCCCCTCCTTGGAGGGTTCAGCTCACATTCTTCCTGTTACCTTGAAGTAGCCACCTTGATTTACAAATTTACAATGCCAGCAGGATGTCAGGATGTTCTTACAATCCTTATCGTTGTTTTTGACTCTGATGGCTCACCAGATCCTAGTTTAATTTACATAAGGTCAAGATAACCGTGATTGCCTTTTTGTCAGGAAGAGGAAGAACAGACATGTGATGAAAGTAATTAACACATCCTTGAGACACTTATGGATATCGATCACATCCTCAGGAATGTATTTAGCTTCATCCTAATTCTAATGTTTGTATACATATATCAGGGCCTGCATTTCCCCCTTCACACAAAAGTTTACACAATCCTAATAATCCCTCCCCCTTGCGTGACCTTGCTGGCGCCGGCTATTACCCACTATCTCAGCTACAAATTCTAAACCTAATGACTGTTTTAGCACCCATTTTCCTCCCCCCCCCTTGCCTCCTTTCAGGCAGTCCTTTTTTCTTCTAGATGAGTT
Organism: Candoia aspera; assembly: GCF_035149785.1. Classification (NCBI taxonomy): domain Eukaryota; kingdom Metazoa; phylum Chordata; class Lepidosauria; order Squamata; family Candoiidae; genus Candoia; species Candoia aspera. The sequence goes on along the minus strand of NC_086155.1, from coordinate 55,422,701 downwards.
TAAGGCACATCCAGGGGTTCTGTGAACCCCTCATTTTTCCCCGCTCACAATCCCCCCTTCTTCTACTGACTTATATTTCCTGCCTTAAACTCAAAATGTTTAAAATGTGTTTCTCTTCTATGTATTCTTTTGGATCATTGTCTTTTAATCTTTGGTACATAATCTTTTGGGGGGGCCATACTTTCAATTGTGCTTTGAACAATATTTTTGATCAGCGGGATGAGACATGGGATACACAATAATCCTACCAGGATCAAAATTCCCATCATGAGAGCTTGCTTCCAGCTCGTGAACAGCCCACCAACAGCACATCCAATGCCATTTCACTCTTCCAGGCCACCCCACTAGTGGCATCCAACCATTCTGCAATTCCCTTCACAACGTCTCTGGTACAGTTCATGAACCCCTGTTGGCCACAATAGATGATCCAATCCATATCCCCGTCAACCGTCACCTAGGCACTTCCACCCCGTCTACACATACTTCACTGTCAAATGATCCTCCCGGTGCATCTCTTTTATTCCTTCTGGGTTTTAAAGCACCCCCTCTTTTGAAAGTTGTTTATCAGTCCACTCGTGACTCAGGCACCAGCCTATAAGGCTAACAAATTCAAACCAGTGGATTAACCGTAGTTCCATACTACAGGTAGGCTGGATTTCAGAATTGTATCTTAATACCTTTTCATATGGAAATATAAATTCCCTATTGTTCTAAATTGAGTACATCTTCAAAGCTTCCCTTGAACCCTGTGACTCTCTTTTCCAGGTCCAGGGACTATTATGGTAATCAAAACTACAAGGTATTAGACAAAAAAAGTTCAGGCGCATTTTTTTCTTTTTCTGCACAGTCCAGTGTCCAGCAGTATTTGGCAACACCAGTGTCTTCTTTGGGGTTTCTCCCAACTCAGTTGCCGACTCCCCTCCATCTGGTTTAACTTGATTTCCAGACTTAAAAGGATGCCTGCTTGTTCCAACAGTAGGGCTCTGTGTTCCTGTAGATAGGGGAGACATGGACAAGACTTGCGCAGATAACTGTTTCAAATGCTGCAGACAAATTTCTTCCCCATGGCATGCATGTCTCCTACTTCTCCACTAAGAATTCCAAGATAGAGTCACCCATCTCAAATGAACTGACTCTTAAGTCTTTTCTTAGGAGCAATCCAGAGACTTAGTATTGTCACTAAAAAGGCTGTGTCCATGTTAATCCTGCCTTTGGTCCTAGCCTCTCCAAGTGTCTTTTTAGCCTATAAAACAATCACCACAAAAAGAAAGCATTGACATAAGAGCCCATCTAGTGTTTGGACTGTTTCCATAACCAAAATTGTCGAAACAAAAACAAAAACAAAAATTCAGATAGATCATACCAGTCCATGGAAGCTCTACTTAAAACCATACATTGTCCAAATTTTTTCCCTCTCCTGTTTTTATCATCATGTGCTATGTTGAGGAGTGATTAAAATTTAATCCATATAAAATGTATAAAAACACACACTTCTCTAAAACTGGAATGCCAGGGGCAGAGCAGAGTGGAGCTGTGAGAGCAAAGGGGTGCTCCCCCCTTTCTCTGAGTCATTGCCTCTCTGAAACTGCCCACATTCCCCCCCTTTTCACAAGAGGAGTAATCATTTCCTTCTTGGAAATGAGAAGGAAAGAGACATCTCTGAAACTTAAAAGATTGCCCCCCGGTGTGTGTAAAGGTATTGTAAAAGGAAAAATCCTAAAAAGATGGGGGAGTAAAGGATCTTCTGTAAAGGCATTGCCCCTCCCCTTTGTCACCCTTCTGTCCCCTCATTTGGATCCTCAAGCTTGCAACAAGCAGGCAAGAGGCAGACTGAAGGGAGGAGTTTGGGTGAGACTGGGCAAATAATGAAACACACATACACCACACATACACCTCAAACAATTAAAAAAAAAAAGGGAAAGGATTGACAAAAACCTTTCAACTTTCCCATCATATGCATTCAAATTACACAAATCACAACACACACACACAAAACCAGAATTAATGGTGGATGCAGGCATGGCCAGAACCTGCAGCCTCCAACTCTCTTTTCACAACTCAAAACAATTTCTCAACCTTATATGTACGCACACATTCAGACAAACAAATGCTCTTAAAAAGAAAACTGCACACCAATGCCTTAATAGGCTGTTGCCACATGCAATCCATCACAGCCCTGCAGGAACACAGAAGCTCTTCCTCCTTCCTTTCAGCCAGGAGAAAGGAATGCTTTATTAAAAGGGCGATAGCTCCCATCAAGATGAATCTAGCCGCTCCCATGCCTATTGGAGACAATCCACACTCAACTGCCCTATTGTGATTCAACTCAACTCCCCTCCCCAGAGAGCCTGCGTCTCTCCAGGGCCTTTCCGCGCCTGTCTGTTTCCCGAGCCCTCCATTCCATGGAATACCTCCTCGACCCGATCTTCCGAGAACTCCCCCTGCCTCCCCCTCTTTGGGGCCGCAAACCTTGAGCTAAAAACGAGGCATTTCATTTCATCTTTCTTTTTCTTTCTTTCTTTCTTTTTCTCTCTCTTCCTGGGGTTGTTCTGCAAACAGCCTGTTCATTTATGGGCTCTGCCAGCACCCCCCTTCTTCTGGCAGCTCAGTATAGTCTACCTGTGCCCTTTGAAACGGCCAAAAGGCTAACGGTCGCCCCCCTTTTTCTTTCTTGCTGCCTTCTTGTTGACTTTTAAGCAAATGAAGCGTTTCTAACACACACTATGGGCTATGGTCCACATAGTTAAGCACCAAAACTTTCCTTTCACTGCATCTACCAAAGCATCGGTCCCCCAATGCCCTCCTTCATGCACTTATTCCAGGATTCCCTTCATAACCTCGGGAGATACTACTTCTCCCCCTCCTTCCATTTGCCATCCTTTCTCCGTCTCTCTGCAACCCTCCTCTCTTAACTTTTTCTTTCCTTGCTCAGTGGGTTTCCAGATTGGGCTCTCTGGAGGGTCCAAAATTGGCACCGCCACCATCTGTAATTCCAATTGGCCAGCGGCCTCCTTTGCCCCTTTATCCGCCCACCGATTTCCCACCACCTCTGGGCTATGGCCTCTCTGATGAGCTGGTATATAAACTACGGCAATTTTATGGGGTCTCATCAGCATCTCCAAAGTTCTTCCACCTGCTGGACATGCTCCACCTGTTTCCCATCAGCTTTTATAAGACCCTTTTCTTGCCAGATTTTCCCAAAAGTGTGTACCACCCCATAGGCATTCTTTCTCTCAAGTCATCTCACCATCACAAGTTCATTCTTATTTCTTCTTCACTTTATTTAATTCACTTTTTCCCAATTCCCTTCCACACAAATTAAATTGGTCACCTACTCACAGTACTGAACACATGGCACAATCAAATCCCATGTCCCTCCATCCACAGCAAATAACAGAAGGGATGGCATAGCCAAAAATTTGGAAGACCCGCAGCCTGAAGCATTCCCCTTTTGCTGTGGAGGAGTTCGGTTCCCTAAAGGGACAGACTCACGTTTAACTCCTTAAGGGACAAGCTCACATAGCTTCTCTCTCCCTTCCTTCCCTCTTCAGACTTTCTCTCCTCAGCTCAGGACAGATGCCCATGCCACACACACACACATGAGCACACACACACACACTCTGCACCATTTCCCTCAACAAATATACATACCAATACACAGGCAACTACCTACAAACGGAAAACATTTTCACATACTCATACAAATTCTGACAGTCCTGAAGGACTCCCAGGATTGATTCCTACTGGTTCTCTTCTTCCCCGCCATTTCCACACCTATACTTTCCTCATCTCTGAGTGGCGGCGTCCTGCTGTGTTCCCTTTGTTCCATAACCTCCCTTATTGTTGCTACCCTGATCCTGCCCTCCTGCTTATGTTTTTCCCTGTTTCTTTTAAGAAATCCTCTATACTCTCCTCAGCCCATCTTGGTTACTGCCTTCTCTCACCCTGATCCTTGATCAGCACTAGCCCCTCTCAACCTTCTGATTGTTTTACACCCAAGGTAGAGTACTCCAGCCCACGCTGGATTTGCTTTCCAGCAATTTCAAGCCTCTGACTGTCGGGGGCAAAACCGGGCCGGCCTCCCAGCAAGCGCTGGCTAGTTTTAAAGTCCGACCTCAACCTATGGCATCGAGACGAGTTTAAAAAGGCATTCCTCATCGCTGCTGTCCTCTTTACTTACAAAAATGCCTGTGGGCGGGTCTGGCCCTTCCCAAGACACATGTTACCAGACTTCTACATAAGGCACCTGGTCCGTGAGACCATGTTCCACAATATAGTCCTTTTATTGAGTGATCCAATATCCATCAGTCATTCCCTCTTTGTTCCAATAGTATGGAGCTTTGGGATTAACCAATGGATAGGTGGGCCACTGCTTCATACACAACCTAATCAATTTTAACTTGCTTAAATCCCTAGTATACTTCTTCAGCCAAGGCATATTCCACTGGTTTATCACCTGTCCCAGGGGCACATCCGGATCTGGCCCCCTGCCTGGCGCCACTGCACCAGGACCCTCCAGTCTCCTAGGTAGTTTACTCTGTCCTTTTCCCATGGTTGGTCACCTTCTAACTGATCTCGCCTTAAGGACTCCAGCCCACGCTGGATGCGAATTTTAAGCCCTCTCTTTCACGGCAATATCTGATCAGACTCCCAGCAGACGCTGGCTATGTTTAAAGTCTGACTCTTCCTCTAACCCATCCCCGAGGGAACACTACAGCCGACCTGAGGCACCGGACTCTCACGGCTACCTGCAGGAACTGCGACTGTTTAACCACCCACACAGCTTAAACTTGACCAACCATCCGACAGATCACACAGCAGCCGGTATTCTGAACAAGCACTCACCTATTCCAGCTCTCGTCAGAGCCTACGACTGGACTCACCAACCGATCACACAGCAGTTGGACCAACCGATCACACAGCAGTTGGATTTCCTTACCGCGGGCCGACAGATCACACAGCAGCCGGACTTTACCTTCCTTTTCCCTTTCTCTGCACCGTCTCGTTTAATCGGGGCCCTGGGAGTCGCCCCAGGAGGACCGGGCTAGGTCACTTCAACAATGGGAAGTGGTGGCCACTCACCTTACCCGGGTCCTACCAGACCGACATCTCTTCAAGGGCTCCTGGCTGGCTCGCCAAATTGTCAGCGGGAAAAACCTCCCAGAAGAATTCCAATCCACAAGGTTCGATGATGCAGAGAAAAGAGTTTATTTGTAACGCGTTTGCAAAGGCGGGTTCCTCCGTGGAAGAAGGAACCCTGAATGAAGTTGACACTATACCTTTATACCCTCCTTGCCTGTCATCCCCCTCCTTGGAGGGTTCAGCTCACATTCTTCCTGTTACCTTGAAGTAGCCACCTTGATTTACAAATTTACAATGCCAGCAGGATGTCAGGATGTTCTTACAATCCTTATCGTTGTTTTTGACTCTGATGGCTCACCAGATCCTAGTTTAATTTACATAAGGTCAAGATAACCGTGATTGCCTTTTTGTCAGGAAGAGGAAGAACAGACATGTGATGAAAGTAATTAACACATCCTTGAGACACTTATGGATATCGATCACATCCTCAGGAATGTATTTAGCTTCATCCTAATTCTAATGTTTGTATACATATATCAGGGCCTGCATTTCCCCCTTCACACAAAAGTTTACACAATCCTAATAATCCCTCCCCCTTGCGTGACCTTGCTGGCGCCGGCTATTACCCACTATCTCAGCTACAAATTCTAAACCTAATGACTGTTTTAGCACCCATTTTCCTCCCCCCCCTTGCCTCCTTTCAGGCAGTCCTTTTTTCTTCTAGATGAGTTTAAGGCACATCCAGGGGTTCTGTGAACCCCTCATTTTTCCCCGCTCACACTGAGAAAACATACAGTAAGCTCTGCTGTTTCCCAGAGGCAAGCCAAGCTGCATTTAGCTACTTATTTTTTTTAATAAGTCCTGAACATTCCCAAATAACTGTGCAGATAACTCCATGCAGATTCCTAAAGTATTGTCTAAAGTGCTGACTATCACTCTGTCCTGCTGGCTTAGAGGTGTCCCTGCAAATCCCACTGGCATGAAAGGAATAAAATAATGCCAAACATCAAGGACAAGTTGAAGGCTTAGATTTGCCACTTGGGTTGTCTTACTGAGAAAACGGTGCTTATAAACCAACAAAACAAAAGTGTTGATTTATCAAAGGCAGAGACTTTATGTTCTTTTACCAGTTGGACCCTGATGTTGCATGCTGCCCTCAGCCTAATTTCAAAAGTCTCTCTGCCCAACTTCTCAGCATCTTTGGAAGTGACCATTTCCTACTTCTAGCCAAAGCATCTGATCTTTCCCTAGCAGCATCTCTATGGAGAAGAAGAGGAAAAGAAAGAGAATTTCAAAGAAAGGACGATTAGATCACCTCATCAACTCTTGACTCTGGCCTTGCACATTTTCAGGTTTTCTCACTATTGATGTGTGATGCTGCCCACAGCAGATTAGTACTTTAGGTATATGGTCCTCACCAGAAAACAATATTGCCCACCTCTGATTCAGTACTGGGTGTCTTTTAGGTAGTTTCTGGAGGGAGGGGTGATTGGTCTGGGTTCATTTAATGAATCCTGAGTTAAGACACTGTATTTATTATTGTAGCATAGCCAGAACTCCTGAACTGAGTACAGGAAGCCTGGCCCAAGGGCTGTGCATTAGCATCTCTTTTGCAGTTCCAAGAGATGATGATGACTATGATGATGATGACGATAATTTGAAGAGGCAAAATGCAGAGCCTTAAGCTTCAAGACCTTTTACCAAAAACTGTTCCTAAGAGGCCCCCAGCCACATCTACATTTGGAGTGCAGTCCTTGACGTATCAATAAAGTCTAGCACAGCCCCCTAGCTGCTGTAAATTACATTCTGCATAGTGAGATAAACTCTTCCCTTCCTTGGAGCGTATAAGGAGAATTGGAAGGGATGATAATTCTCTGGTATTTATATAGGATTACTAGCTTCTGGATAAGGTCACAGCCTGGTCAACCGAGTGAGCAATTCAGCTCTGCCCAGGTCAGCAGAACTATTGGAACTTCTTGGGTAATGTCTACTGCTTCTTTCATATGGCTATTATTCAGTGGCATGAGACTTTTGATGTCTTTATTCAAGCTACTGTTGTGTCATAAAATTGTATTTTTGCAAATGTTACTTTCTGTGGAATCTGCTACTTGATACAGCTCCTCCCATGTCCTCCCAAGAGTTGCAGAATTGACCACAGTTGGATTATGAGATTTTGACTCAGATTGTGTGCTGACAGCTTTTAACGATATTTCCGGTTTGCATAATTTTTATTAAGAGTTTTGAATAAAAGATAAAAACTAATAAGAACTAACATAAAGTAAAGAAAGAAAGGGAAAAAGAAAAAGACAAAAATTGCAAACAGAAAGAATGAAAAGAAACAAAGAAGTAGCTTCCAATTATTATTATTATTTGCAGCAAATATAAGTACAATTACAAAATTACCTTTTACTCTATGGTTACAAAAAGAAAAGCTCTCTTTTTTCTATTATCTATTTTTTCTAATCATCAAAGCCATAAATCATAAGATAATTTTTTTTTGTTTCATGCAAGAAGTCTATAAGGGGTTTCCAGTCAGCATTATATGTAGATGTTGTTTTTTCTCTAATCAAGGAAGTCAATTTGGCCATCTCTGCAAGTTTCATCATCTTCACCAACCATTCCTCCATTGTGGGTAGTGCCAAGTCACTGATGAGCATACAATAATCTCGCTGCAGTTATCATATATAAAAACAAAGTTCCACAATTTTTTTCCCAACTCTCTGTCCATCAATCCCAAAAGAAAAGCCTCTGGTTTCAATTGTATATTAGTCTTTAAGATAGAATTTAGTGATATTTCCAAAGCATGATAAAAATGGACAAATACCAAATGAATTGGACAAACCTGATTATCAAAAGTAAGTTGGCAGGAATGGCAAACTCAAGTCCAATTAGGTGTTTTTGACATATTTTTACACATAACTAGAGCTATTTTGACCATGAATGCTTGACTATTAGGGAAGTCTCACTTTGTACATCAGAAGCAAAATCCATTCATGCAATTGGTCACAAATTGCCTGCTTGACTTGTTCTGCTGGGATGCTGATGGTGGGCCTAACTTCTGCACCTGGACTGTAAATCATTCAGTATTTTCTGTAATCATTTTTGCAAACATCAAAACGTAAGAAAGTTGCTTGGCAGGTGCTTAGAAATGAAGTGCTCCTAATAGAAGACACCAGTTATCTTGCATCAGTTGCTGAAATGGGACTCAACAGAGACAGTGACTGGAAAGGGGGAAAAAAAGCAAACTTCAGTTCCTCAACTTGTTTCCTTGTGCTGCTCAGCCTGTCCCCAGCCTCTCTTCTAAATATGCCATTTTGGCACATTTAGCAGCCCTTCCCATCAACTACATGTTGGCCATGCTGGTTAGGAACACTGGAAATTATAGATGTACTGTAGCATTGGACTGGGGAAGGCTGCACAAATGTTAAAGGTGAAAATGTTGAACTAGGACTAGAGAGATCAGATCTAAAACCCTGTGGAAGCATGAAGTTTATAAATTAATTTGGTCCAGTAATTATCTTTTAGTTTAACCTGCCCTGCAAGCTTGTTGTGAGGATAAAAAGGGAGGATGGGAGAATCAGATGAAAATGAAATAGCATTGTTGCATTTTCTCTGAGGCCTAGACTGGATTATGTTTGCCTTAAATTCTAGGCAATAGAACTGGCAGGTTCCAGTTTAGATTAGGACCACAGCAAAAGGCAAGATATTAAAGATTGCTATGCCCCCTCCCCTCAAATTACTGTCTTCCTGCAAGGATTTGGTTGATGGGTTGTCTACTACCCAGCATAATACTATTGTGCAGCATCTGCAAATTCATTCTGCTTGTCTGTGTTCCACCAGTTCAGAGCTATTAAAAATTCTATGGACATACTTTAGGGGTATGGTTACTTTGCTCATTATTTTCTTAATGCTTTTATTGAAATGGATTAGGAAAGTTTTCCTGTGACTTTTAAACTGTGATCAGTTTAACATCCTGTTCAGCTTGATTAGACTCACACTGAAATGTATTTGCTTTGACAAATGCTTTGACTTTTCTAATGCTTAATAAATTATATTGATAAATTAATAATATATACCAGGTCAGTTCAGTGTAATAGGAAGCAAGTTCTTTTTCTCAGCTAGCTATCTCCACATTACCAATTTTTCCCAAGATGCAGCTGATATACAAAGGTTGTGTGTATTTGTATGTTGTGCACATATGTTTGTCCTAAACAGAGGCTACATAGCACAGTGCAGATATGTACAATGTGCCCTTCAAAGCAATAAGCAGGCTATTGGAAGCTGACATGGATAAGTCAGGAATGCAGTTTCTGAGTGCCGCAAGATGTAAATATCCCGAGATATTTGGTATCTATCCTCCCCCATTCTGGCAGAATTATGGCGCTTCCTCTGCCTTTGTTTGTGCTGAGGTGTAATGATACTATCAGGAAGATAGCTCCCTCTTGGGCTCCTCACTGCTTGAGTGCTCTTGATGGGTAGAGCAAACATTCCTCCAGAGAAGACACTGCAGGAATTTACTCAGGCTCTGAGGATGCTGGTACTTTTGTCAGAGAGCCGCATTCCACTGCCTTTATCTCTGCCCCTCCCTCCTTCTCCTTCTTCCTCCACTTGCCATTTCTAGCCAGAGTCCAAGTGGGCTGTTCTTGCTGGTATGAGGGCTTGAGCAGGGGCTAGCCTGAGGACATTTTCCTGGCTTCAGATCCCATTAAAGAAGGCAGTGTCATGTTCTCATTTCAATGTCTGGTTAACATTGTAACGTTTCACATGTCTTTTTCTGTTCCGTGTTCCTTCACCCGGGGTTTTTCCATTCCTTTGCCCTTCATTGTTTTCAGGGCTTGGAATGCATGTTTGGGTTTGCACTCCTGTTCAAGGTTACTTTCCCAGGCGCGTCTAACGGATTCTCGCACCTGGGAGGGGGAGCGTCCTGACGGGCAATGGGGCGGGACTTGATCGCAAGCAAGGCTTTTAAGTTTGTATTTGGCGCGCTTTTGCTCATTCTCAGCTTTCTCTGTATTTGCATACTATTCCTTTTAATAAATCAGTTATCTTTAAGCCCGAGCTTGTGAGACTGAGTATTTGGGATTAGGCAATCATTACAGGCAGTGACTGATGGAAACAGCAACTCACTACCAAGAGAGAGAGAGATTCCTATAGCATGCACACATGCACCCCTGAAAAAGGCATATCATATCATCACAGTGTCTCAGTTACTCTTCTCCCTCTCATGTGCTAGTTAGAAAGGGGCTGGAGCCCATGTGGAAGAGTGGAAGGAAGCAAGAAGGAATTAAAATGAGTGTGTTGGTCTCTCTTTGGAGTCCATAAAATGCTATTCATAGGCAGGGCTAGCAACATGCTCCAGACTACACTTGGATGAGATTCAATAGTTTGTGGTTCAGCATGTTTGGGGAAACCCAGCCACTACCTTAGCATGTTGTCTGAACTGGACTAACACTGAGCCATAACATGCTTTTACTTAAGAATACAGTACCTTGGCATTTGAATACAGCAAGTGTGTGTGTGAGCCCCTGCCATAGATTATCTCAGTAAACATTTCTCACTCCTGAAAGGGAGGGCAGAACTGAGAAGTCAAGGAAATAATAGTTTGCTTAAGGTTGTTTGGCAAATTAATGGCTGAGAGGGGATTTTAAGTGAGAACTTCCTGGCTTGCACTGACCATCAGCTACTGTTCAGCACCAGCTATTGAACAGAGTTGCCTATTGCAAGGAAACATGACACATTCAATTCTGTATTTGCTTTACATTTGCAGGGGAGAAGCAGGCTTCCCTCCTGTTACAAACTGGGAGGAGGATAACTTAAAACCTCACTGGCAAGTCCTTTCTTCCTAGAGTTTCTCAGGAAAATAGAATCAGGACAGGCTGCTACCACTCAGGCCAAGCTACCTGAGGGGTATGTATCAGTAGGAAGTTCTTTTGTTTTCCTTGGTTAAGCACCTCTCTTACAATTTTGTAAGATGTGGAAGATATGTGAGACCAGCCTCTTTGAAAGAGACTGATTGTTGCTTTGCCCAATCAAGCAAAATACCCCTTCTGTGATATCTTAGGTCTAGCCAGCAAATCAGAAAATTACCTGGCAGTTGGATTCTTCTTCCTGATGATCCTGTGGTTGAATAATAAAGGCCTATACTAGTTTTCCTTGTATAAAAAGAATTATAATGGTAGAGGCTTTCAGCATTTTTGTTTTTGAAACACAAAAGATGAATTTTGTCTATTCAGACCTCTCAGCTTGGAACTGTTAATCAGTTGCTTTAGATAGTACTGTTGTGTCATTCCAAAACCAAGGATTTGTCATACTTCCATTAACATTTCTCCTTTGTAAATAACTTTTAGCTTTTAAAATGTTGGGTTTTAGATTTGTTTTTTCATTTGTTTTTTGATTGAAGCACTTGCAATAAAATTGAGGCATAAAAGCACTTGCAATAAAATAAAAAATAAATCTTATTTTCCCATGACATGAAACTATACTTTTTTTCTAGCTTCAATAGTAGCCAAGTACTGCAAGGAGAATGGCATGGGCTACAATATTAGTCCATATGCATGAAGCCTACGGAGGACTGTGCTCCACAGAGTAATTCTTGGTGTCAATAATTAATCAATATCTTTGGTCTAAGATTATATAAATATATGCACATTGTACCCATAGTTAGAGGTTCGGAGTCTTATAGTACTTTAAAGAGGAACAGATTTATTATGACATGAACTTCTATGAAGACTGGTCTCCATTTCATACTTTCTTTAGGTAACTTTTTATTGCTTTTTAGGGCCCACTTGTTTTGCTAACTGGGCTGTCTGCAAGCAAGGACCACCTCCAGCTTCCTAGTTTTAATTACCCACTCTCCAGCAATAATGGGCCAACTAACAGTGCCCAGCTCAAGAACTGAAAGAAACCTAGATGCCAACCTGGTCCTCATTTCCACTCAGGCAGAATTATTGCACGACCTAATGACTTCAACTAGAACATCAAGGGTTAACTGGTTATTTTATGATAATATGATCTTTATACCCAGTGTTCTCCAGCTGGGTGCCTTCTCACTAGTATTAGACTAAATGTTTTGTGTTTGGAGAGCTCCTAGCTCAAGGTATACTGCTATATAATTCCTGCCAGAGTTTCTCGCTGGCTGGGGGATTCTGGGAGTTGAAGTCCACACATCTTAAAGCTACAAAGTTTGAGGAACACTGTCTCCAGCTATCAGAGATGTTCTTACATGGTGTATCATCAGATGTTAAACAAAGGAATAAATCTTCACAAATCTGATTTAAAAAATGGCAGCAATCCAAAATATTTTTGAATATTTATGGAAGAGTTAAATACTACTAGATTTGGAATTTTGCAGAAAATTCTCCATTTTTCTTCACTTCTTTTGGGTCTTTTCCATTGATGGGTTCCTTTTCCTCTCTTTGATGTTCTTTGCCTTGGCACCACTGTAGGTTTCCTTTTCTCAGATCAATATTTAAAGGGCACTGTTACTCTTGAAAAGCCCAGGCTAGAGGTATCTCATCTGCTGTTTGAGTGTGGGATAAAAATACAATAATAAATAAAATAAATTACTGAGTTCAGACTTTAAGCTGCAGAAACAGTTTCAAATCTGAACTCCATATTAAGAGCAATTCAACCATAAATCATTCAAACACACTATTGCATGACAGTTTTCAAGAGCAAGATTTCTGTTAACCGTCTCATTATATTTTTCATGTATTGGCATGCATGGTTTATGGTTCTTTAGCCCAGCTGAGTCATGGCTGGTTCTTGGCTACTTATGCCTGTTTGACATTTTCTCATGAAAATTCTCATGTAATCCATAGGGGACAAATGTCTATTAAATAGTACATTGGATTAGCACTGATTCCTTAGAAGATCAGGCATGGAATTTGCTGATTTGCAACAGCTGTCTTCTTTGAGGGGCCTCAGAAACAGCAGGCTTTTTAAAAAATATGAAAACAATAATGTATGCCATCCTGAAACAGTGGTAAAACATGAGGATAGTGTGGCAGCATGGGGAAAAATCCAGGCCGGAATTTTGGCTCCATCACTACTGATATGGGAGTGGGCTAGGAAGGACAGAATTATAATTCATCACAGTACAGGGGGAAATTATGAGCTGAGTATCAAGGACAGTCAGAAATTGTAAGTACAGGGAATTAAAAAATATCCTGACATCTGCAAGCAAGGGCAGCTTGCCAAAGGTTTTGTAAATCTGGAAGCACCTTGTAATTGCCAGAGTAAAGTCAATCCTTACCAGGATGTTGGCAGAACAAACAGTATTCTGGTGCAAGCCCCTTAAGTTTCCCTAAGGGTTCTTTTTTTTTTTACAGCTGCTTCATGTTGCTTTTAAGCCTTACAATTAAAAAGTTAAAAACTAATACAAACTAAAAAAAGAGCAAAAAGAAAAAGTAGAAAGTGAAGAAAAGAAAGAATAAAAATGGAAAAGAAAGAAAAAAATAAAGAAATATAGTAAAAAAAAAGAAAAGAAAGATATCAAGAAATGACTTCTCCCTTCATCACAACAGGTATAAACAATTTTAGTAACTTATCACTTTCTCTTAAAATACAATGAATGATCTCTTCTTCCCATATCCCGTCTCTTATCTATAAACAATTCCTTAAAGCCTTGTCGTTCAGTCCTGATCAGCAAAAGTCCATTAAGGGTTACCAGAGATAACATACCTATTTTAACCTTGATCAAATAAACCAACTTTATATTCCTTCCTTTAACAATCTTGATCTTTAGTCTCTTCAAATAATGTCCTAGAACTTGACTTCTTTTCATTTTTTCCTTGTCCCTTCTCACAAAAACCTTCAAAACTTTAGCAGGTCTCTTTTGTAAATCCAATATAGGAAAATTATCCAAGTCACTCTTCTGGTTTGTTATTTGCATATCCCTTTTAATTATTAAGACATCAGTCAGTTTCATCTGTCTATCCAATATAGCATCTTTTTCCATATAATTCTTGTAGCCTGTCTTTTTAAAATCCACTTTCAAATCAGTCTCAGTCTTGTCTGGTAAAACGTGTTCCTCTTCCATAACATCTTTTAAACACAGTCTATCTATAATGGCAGACATTCTTAAAATTAAATTCTGAGCCCATTGTTCAAAAATATCCTTCAATACATCCAATGTTAAAGTATTTTGCTCCATTCTGTATTAGTAAGTCAAATTTAAATGTTCTTCTCCTTTAATTGTAATCTTTAGTTCCTTCTGGTTCCCTCTAGTGTCCAACCTTCAAAGTCCGATCCTATCATTTTTTTTTAGAATTCAAAACAACAACAGTTTCCCATGGGAAGCATTCTTATAATTAATTTCAAAATTTTCAAATCCATCTGGACCCTTAGTCTGTTTATAACTTTCCAAAATCAACATTCTAATCACCCCTTTGCTGTTTATTCCAAAAAAAGATTTTTTTAAAGTCCTTAAACTTTTATTTAAAACTTCTTTTGCTAAGGATTGAAGGAAACTCACCCAGTGAGTGCTATAAAACTTGTTGTTCCAAAGGTTCTTAATAGTTGAAAAGGAATTCAAAAGTAATTCAAAAAATGATTAAGAAATGAGGCTTGGTGAGCCTTATGTCCATATAGGCTACATTCTGGCTGTGCGCTTGGTTGAAATCCCTAGACTCCCATCCACTCAACTCACAAATTGACCACAAAAACCTTGTTTCTTGCAGTCTACTCACAAGGAGCAGCTGTCCAGAGTACATGTGGGCGATCTCACAATCTCCCCTTTTTCCGAAGAGATGTTACTGGCCAAAATTCACTATCTGGCTGCTGATGTCCGCCGCAATGCTATCCCCGCTCCTTTCAGGGACATCTAGTTTGCCATGAATCCTCACTGTAAGTCCCCCTAAGGGTTCTAATGATAAAAGAGAAATGAACAAGTAGGAGTATCTGGCAAAATATTTAATCACATTAGACGTGTATCTCTGCCTTTCACATATGTGGTAGAATGAATGAGAGTCTATTTTTTAGAATACACCCATTTCTTTAAGCTCTTTTCTTTCAGTCCAGCCCTGATATTGGAATAAGCTGGGCTGAGGAGGAGATAATGAAGGATTTTCTCCAACCTAGATGTATTGAGATTACAACTGTTAGAATTTCCAGTTGCAGAACTGCATAGCTATTGCACAGCAGGGAGATTCTGGAACTTGTAGTCCAATATTGTCAAGCAGGCTATGTTGAAAACAATTCAACATGAACACATTTTGCCAGGAAGAACTTCTGATAAAGTAGTTTCATTATTTAAAAAAAGCTAAGAAATCATTACAAAAGAATTCCAATTATTATGGTGTGCCAAATGCAAATGAAATCAGTGTTCGAATTCTTGCACCTCTTTCTCCCACCCAAACTATGCAACATGATGGATGTCCCTTTCTGCCTTTTGGTTTAGTAATGGATGAATCTGATATTATGTTGTTTTCTTCTGATTGTGTAAGAACCAGCTCTGAGAAGTAATATTGGAGAGCTCCAGTTGGGAAAGCCTGATGCGGATCATAAATCCTCTTCTGTTTATATGCAATCAGGGGAGATATGTCCTTAAATATATATAACTTTCCCCATCACATCTAATTTGGCCCTGAGCTGAAGTACCAATATAATATTATGGGAATTCAGAGACACTGTTCATGCCTGAAGTATAATTCAGTTTCATTAGTAGCTGGTTTATTCCTCATCTGGCAGTAACTGAGAATCTGTTCCACGCCATAATATTCTTACTTCTCCAGCAGGCATTCTCTGTGCAGCAGAGCATCAAGACAGAATATAGGATGGATGTGCACATAATAAAGGGTGCATTTTTTGTACTCCTTCTGAAACATGTTTTATATGGCAGACCATTGATTCTCATACAAGTCACCTGTTGTGTTCAGTGTGGCCTGATCAGAAGGCATCTCTTGCATGAAGCACAGCAGCAACAGAGTACCCTGTTGGGATCAAGCAGTCTTACGTAGCATGCCTGCAAGAGAGAGCAAGTACTTCCTCTGCCACCTGGACCTATGGCAGGGTGCATTTGTGTTCTGTGCTAGCGCGTGGGAAAGGCACACACTCTATATCCTAGGATCATATCAGTCATGTCTTCCATATTTTTGCATAATTACAACTGTATTTTTTGTGTGAAGCTCTGCTCTGCACAACAAAGCAATAATCTGAACTGGTGGCTCCATCCATTAGCATTCATTTAAGAACTTTTTGTATTTGAGCAGGAACTGGGAGCCAAGGAGACTCCCCAGATTATGAGCCAGTTCCCTATGAGGGAATGCAACCTTATCCAGAACTCTCAGGAATTTGATGGCTTGCTGGAACCAAACCACACTGTCTTGCTGGGACTGAGTCCAAGCCTGTTCCTCTCCGTCTAGACCCTAACAGCCTTGAGGCACCAGGACTGTGCCTTGACAACATCATTTGCCCATCCCAGAATCAGAATGTAAAACTGAGTATCATGACCTTGTGCCAACAGACCATCTCACCAAGTGACTTCATCTAGATGTTAAGTAGGAGTGGAACATTGAGTCTTATGGCACTCTGCAAAGGAGCCTTGAGCTTGATCTCTTCTGACACCAATGACTGGAATTGCCCCTTCAGGAAGGAGAACCATTGCAAAATAGCGGTCCTCACTCTTAACCCTTGGAGGCAGTCCAAAAGTGCAATCAGTATAGTCTAAATGCTATACCCAGACATGAAACCAGACTGAAATGGGTCCAGATCATCCATTTCCTCTATGGGTTTTTGCAATTGTAGCCCTATAATATACTCAACAACCTTTGTCAAAAAGAGAAGATTGGAGACAGGTCAACAATTGTCTAGAATTTCTGGGCTGAGTGATGGTTTCTTGAGCAGTGATCATATCACCACTTCCTTCAAGACAGATGGCAACCTATCTTCTCTCAAGGAAACATTTACCACCTGCCATTACCCTGCCACTAGTGACTTCTCTGGAGGTTTTAAGGAAGGTTAAAGATCCAGATGACAATACAGGTGACAAAGCTGATGTCAGAGAAAACCCACTTCTTCTCCTTTGGACTCACAGGCATAAATTCATCCCAGATGGTCTTGTAAGCATAGCTTTGGTCATTTCATCAAGACTTCCCCAGCTCGCAGCCAGGTCTGAGCAATTTTATCTTTCAGATACCTAGAAAATTCCTCACAGCAGCTGTGGAGATGTTCTTCCAGCCCATCCTTCAGTAAAAGGCTCTAGGTCACATTAAAAAGGGCTCTTGGATTTGTTCTATAGACAGAATAAGAGTGGAGAACAATTGGTGTTTTGCTACTCTTATTGACATAGTGTAGGATTGCATATGAACTCTTATGCTGTGTTCACTTAGCTTTTCATCTTTTTCTTGTTTATTCATTCAGTTGCTTCCGACTCTTTGTGACTTCATGGACCAGCCCACCCCAGAGCTTCCTGTCGGTCGTCTTTTTCTAGTGGTGCCCTAAATATCTCCTTATTTGCTTCATACTGAGAAAACCAAGGATTTTTCTGACTCAGTGAACAGGGAGAGGCCCATAAGTCCAGGCAGCTCCACACCAGCCCAGTGATGGGGTTGAGCAGCCAGGGCAGGGTGACAGGAGCAATCCCAATTTGCCCCTGGAGCCCAACTTCACAAATACAGCCTCACATATGATATCAATGGATGCCATCAGGGTTTCCCATAGGATGGTGCAATACCTCATTCCCTGCCTTGGCTTGTGATAGATGCCAAGCCTCAAACCCAGATTAGGCACCTCTCAATGGTGCAAAACATCCTCTTCATCCATCCAGGTTTCATTAACACAGGCCAGGATTGCTCTCATTCAAGATTGGATCATGGATGAGGGAAGATTTATTGCATATCTGGTATCTAGCAATAATATCCAGGCACTCTGAAAATCTGGTTGCCTGGCTCCTGAATTGAGGAGGGGAAGCCAGAAGTGGGAATTGGTCTTGGGTGGCCAATTCCCCTTCCACAGCCTATCTTCCTCCTCCTCCTCCTCCTCCTCCCACCTTTTGATATATAACTCAAGGTGGCGAACATACATAATACTCCTGCCTCCTATTTTCCTCACAATAACAACCCCGTGAGGTGGGTTGGGCTGAGTGAATGACTGGCCCAAAGTCACCCAGCCAGCTTTCATGTCTTTTTTTAATATATAAATGTTATTAAAAGTTTTACAAAAAACATAAAAACTAACACAAACTAATGAGTAAAGGGAAGGAAGGAAGGAAGGAAGGAAGGAGCTTCTGATTTCCTTTGCAGCAAATATAAGTATAATTACAAAATTATCTCTTACTCTATAATTACAAAAAAGGCTCACTTTTTTCTACCATCCAGTTTTTTTTTTCTAATCACTAAAACCACAGATCATAGGTGCATTTTTTCCATGAAATGCAAAAAGTCTATAAGGGGTTTCCACTCAGCCATAAATGTCAATATTGTTTTTTCTCTGATCAAAGAATTTAGCCATCTCTGCAAGTTCCATCATCTCCACCAACCATTCCTCCATTATGGATAGTGTCAAACCCATTTTTGAGCATATAATAATCTTGCTGCCACTGTCACATGCAAAAACAAAGTTGCATGACATTTTTCTAGTTGCCTGTCCACTGGCTTTCATACCTAAGGCAGGCCTAGAACTCACCTCACAGCCCAACCCATAGCCCAACCCACCTCACAGGGTTGTTGTGGGGGAAATAGGAGGCAGGAGTATTATGTGTGTTCCCAATGCTGGCTGGGGAATTCTGGGAGTTGAAGTCCACCCATCTGAAAGTTGCTGAGGTTGAGAAATACTGCTTTAGTCAAGCCATGTTTTTGTGGTTGCTGAGGTTGACAAACACTGGACTAAAGGATTGTTTCCATAATATGTAGTTAAGTTCTCATCAGGGTATAATGGCAACATGACCCATATCACCCACAAAAGCATGTTTCCCAATCTGGGGCTCTCCAGATATCTTGGAGTACAACACTCATAATTCTCAGCCAGCCAGCTTTCTGCTGTGGTCCAATACATCTGGAGAACAGCACATTGGGAAAGACTGTTTTAAAGTGCAGGCCTCACTATCTGTTAAGCCATAAAGCAGGATGGAGGGAATAACCTATTGAAGCAAAACACTCCTTCAAGGTTTCACACAAGCCTGTTACTTCTAGTCTGTATTTAAAGCCTCTTAAATTATCTCAAGTTGCACGACAGCAAAAGAAGAAAACACCAAAAAACACATTAAAAAGCAACACAGCATAAACACCTTCTACAAAGTTTACAAAAACAAACCATCGGGTGCATGAGCTTACAAACAGGTTGCAAAGTTTAGCACCATACAATTAACAATAGTTGTCTTCTTGTGTCCATTTCTTCAGCAAAGGATCGTTACCTTGTCGTGGTGCTGGAGCTTGAGCACCTCAATGATGCCATGAGCTAAACCGTGAAGGGCCACCCAAGACGGGAAGGTCATGACAGAGAGGTCAGACTAAATGCGATCCCTGGGGAAGGTAATGGCAACCCACCCCAGTATTCTTGCCGTGAAAACTAAATGGATCAGTACAACCAGAGATATGTCGGTATACCATCGGAAGATGAGACCCCCAGGTCGGAAGATGGTCAAAATGCTACTGGGGAGGAACAGAGGATGAGCTCAACTAGCCCCAGACGTGATGACGCAGCTAGCTCAAAGCCGAAAGGACGGCTAGCGGCCGACGGTGCTGGTGGTGAACGGCGAATCCGATGTTCTAAGGATCAACACACCATTGGAACCTGGAATGTAAGATCTATGAGCCAGGGCAAATTGGATGTGGTTATTGGTGAGATGTCAAGATTAAAGATAGACATTCTGGGCGTCAGTGAACTGAAATGGACTGGAATGGGCCACTTCACATCAAATGACCACCAGATCTACTACTGTGGACAAGAGGACCACAGAAGAAATGGAGTAGCCTTCATAATTAATAGTAAAGTGGCTAAAGCAGTGCTTGGATACAACCCAAAAAACGACAGAATGATCTCAATTCGAATTCAGGGCAAGCCATCTAACATCACAGTGATCCAAATATACGCCCCAACCACAAATGCTGAAGAAGCTGAAGTAGAGCAGTTCTATGAGGATCTGCAGCACCTACTGGACAACACGCCTAAAAGAGATGTTATTTTCATCACAGGAGACTGGAATGCTAAGGTGAGCAGTCAAATGACACCTCGAATTACAGGTAAGTATGGCCTGGGAGAACAAAATGAAGCAGGACATAGGCTGATAGAATTTTGCCAAGACAATTCACTCTGCATAACAAATACTCTCTTCCAACAACCTAAGAGACGGCTTTATACATGGACTTCACCAGATGGACAACACCGAAATCAGATTGATTACATCCTTTGCAGCCAAAGGTGGCGGACATCTGTACAGTCGGTAAAAACAAGGCCTGGAGCTGACTGTAGTTCAGATCACGAACTACTTCTTGCACAATTTAGGATCAGACTAAAGAGATTAGGGAAGACCCACAGATCAGCTAGATATGAGCTCACTAATATTCCTAAGGAATATGCAGTGGAGGTGAAGAATAGATTTAAGGGACTGGACTTAGTAGATAGGGTCCCGGAAGAACTCTGGACAGAAGTTGGCAGCATTGTTCAGGAGGCGGCAACAAAATACATCCCAAAGAAAGAGAAAACCAAGAAGGCAAAATGGCTGTCTGCTGAGACACTAGAAGTAGCCCAAGAAAGAAGGAAAGCAAAAGGCAACAGTGATAGGCGGAGATATGCCCAATTAAATGCAAAATTCCAGAGGTTAGCCAGAAGAGATAAGGAATTATTTTTAAACAAGCAATGCGCAGAAGTGGAAGAAGACAATAGAATAGGAAGGACAAGAGACCTCTTCCAGAAAATTAGAAACATTGGAGGTAAATTCCAGGCCAAAATGGGTATGATCAAAAACAAAGATGGCAAGGACCTAACAGAAGAAGAAGAGATCAAGAAAAGGTGGCAAGAATATACAGAAGACCTGTATAGGAAGGATAACAATATCGGGGATAGCTTTGACGGTGTGGTCAGTGAGCTAGAGCCAGACATCCTGAAGAGTGAGGTTGAGTGGGCCTTAAGAAGCATTGCTAATAACAAGGCAGCAGGAGACGATGGCATCCCAGCTGAACTGTTCAAAATCTTGCAAGATGATGCTGTCTAGGTAATGCATGCTATATGCCAGCAAATTTGGAAAACCCAAGAATGGCCATCAGATTGGAAAAAATCAACTTATATCCCCATACCAAAAAAGGGAAACACTAAAGAATGTTCAAACTATCGAACAGTGGCACTCATTTCACATGCCAGTAAGGTAATGCTCAAGATCCTGCAAGGTAGACTTCAGCAATTCATGGAGCGAGAATTGCCAGATGTACAAGCTGGGTTTAGAAAAGGCAGAGGAACTAGAGACCAAATTGCCAATATCCGCTGGATAATGGAAAAAGCCAGGGAGTTTCAGAAAAACATCTATTTCTGTTTTATTGACTATTCTAAAGCCTTTGACTGTGTGGACCATAACAAATTGTGGCAAGTTCTTAGTGGTATGGGGATACCAAGTCATCTTGTATGCCTCCTGAAGAATCTGTATAACGACCAAGTAGCAACAGTAAGAACAGACCACGGAACAACCGACTGGTTTAAGATTGGGAAAGGAGTACGGCAGGGCTGTATACTCTCACCCTACCTATTCAACTTGTATGCAGAACACATCATGTGACAAGCTGGGCTTGAGGAATCCAAGGCTGGAGTTAAAATCTCTGGAAGAAACATTAACAATCTCAGATATGCAGATGATACCACTTTGATGGCTGAAAGTGAAGAGGAACTGAGGAGCCTTATGATGAAGGTGAAAGAAGAAAGTGCAAAAGCTGGCTGCAGCTAAACCTCAAAAAAACCAAGATTATGGCAACCAGCTTGATTGATAACTGGCAAGTAGAGGGAGAAAATTTAGAAGCAGTGAAAGACTTTGTATTCCTAGGTGCAAAGATTACTGCAGATGCTGACTGCAGTCAGGAAATGAGAAGACGCTTAATCCTTGGGAGAAGAGCAATGACAAATCTCAATAAAATAGTTAAGAGCAGAGACATCACACTGACAACAAAGGCCCGCATAGTTAAAGCAATGGTGTTCCCTGTAGTAATATATGGCTGCGAGAGCTGGACCATAAGGAAGGCTGAGCGAAGGAAGATCGATGCTTTTGAACTGTGGTGTTGGAGGAAAATTCTGAGAGTGCCTTGGACTGCAAGAAGATCCAATCAGTCCATCCTCCAGGAAATAAAGCCAGACTGCTCACTTGAGGGAATGATATTAAAGGCAAAACTGAAATACTTTGGCCACATAATGAGAAGACAGGACACCCTGGAGAAGATGCTGATGCTAGGGAGAGTGGAGGGCAAAAGGAAGAGGGGCCGACCAAGGGCAAGATGGATGGATGATATTCTAGAGGTGACGGACTCGTCCCTGGGGGAGCTGGGGGTGTTGACGACCGACAGGAAGCTCTGGCGTGGGCTGGTCCATGAAGTCACGAAGAGTCGGAAGCGACTAAACGAATAAACAACGAACTTGTGTCCATTTACCAAGTTATATTTCTTTCCACTTTTTGTACTCATTCCAGTGCTTGTGAGTTGGTCTCAGCAAGGTTCTGTGGTGTGTTATAAGCTGTTCCTAACCAAGGAAAAAAGGGTTGCAGAGTCAGCCTCTCTTTATGGTTGCATGTCTACCATGAAGCATCCCCATTTGATCACAGTGACTCTTGACTACTGCCTTTTTACAAAGGTGATTTAGGACCTTCCAATGATACATTCCTCCTCTGATACAGCAGGGATCTGTTCTTTCACGTTAATGCCCATGTCATATTCTGTGGTTTCTTAGGCCCTGTCTCCAGTTCCACTTTTCTCTGAGGATACCTTTGTCTTTATCTTCCCTGTTCTCTTTTTAATCAGCACATCTGCACTTCTCCTCCTGTGGAGCTGGCATTTAACTTAAAAGGGTGGTTGGTACTGTACCTTTTGACAAAGTTATCTTATATAGTGGATAAATGAAATGGAAATCCAGGAATACATCTTGTCTTATTATCTCTTGGTATCACCTGAAGGCTTTAACAGGTTTTCATAGATTTGTGATTTGATTTTATATCTTTCTGTGTTGTTTCAAGATGAACCCTGAAACTAGTTAGCTAAGTAGTTGCTAGTTAGCTTTTTTTTTTTAACTGAATCAATGTCAGAAATATATTTTCTTTGATGGAATTACTAGATGAATTTGAAAGCAAAAGGCAATGATGGAACCATGGGTTTAAGACCATTTTACTGGTTAGCAATGCAGTGTTAGTGCTGACAAAAATCAGATCTGGGTTATAGCCTCACTACCACAGCAGAGAATTAAAAGAACTAGGGAGCTTGAAATCATGTATCAGATTCAGGTTTTTTTTTACTTCTGCCTGGGTTTCTGGGCTTGAAATATAACACATACATTTTTGCTCTGGTGCCAAAAAATAACATGGATATTAAATGAGCTTTCCAGGGGAGAATTTTGCAAAGAACTATTTCAGCTACTCTTCATCACTTGCCGCATTTAGACCACAAACCTAATGATCACAAAATCTTGTTTCAATTTTGGACTTCTAATTTCTTTCTACTTCCCCCTTTTGTACTAGTTTATCTGCTGAAGATTTCTAGAGAACTCAGAAATGGGCACTTTTGTTTTGGTTGATCCTGAGAAAGGTTCTACTCAACTAAAGATTTGGTGTTCTCTTTCCCTCTCATGGATCAACATGACAGCTCTTGTTTTGTTTTTAGTTTTCAGCATGCAGAACATCTACATTTCAACACCAGGCACTCACTCTGTCACATCTGGGTAATCCTATAGTACAGTGTTTCTCAACCTTAACAACTTTAAGATGTCGAGACTTCAAATCCCAAAACTCCCAGTTGTGGGAGTTGAAGTCCCGACATCTTAAAGTTGCTAAGGTTGAGAAACACTGCACTATAGTAGCTAATTTCATTTCTGTATGTCATTGCTATGGAAGGAGGAGCATTTTCTGCTTGCTCTGTTTTTCCGAGGAAGAATGAGGAACTCTAGTGAAGAGGCAGCAGTGTTTTTTTTCTTATTTTCTCCAAAGAGGTGCAGCCAGACCCTGAGGCTCTCCTTTCATCACAGACGGTGTTTGCCTAAGGTTTGCAAGAGCATGTTAAAGGATCACTGCTAATTCCTGGCTTGGCCTTCTTATGTGAAAGAAGATGAAATTGTTCCTGCACTAACAATGCTCTGTAAACAACAGTAGTGACACTTTCTGTTAAGTCAGCTAATGCATTCCAGACCCACTGGAAACAAAGCCTTGTTTTGTCTTGTTGCTGTGACCAATTAACAATACCTATTGCCATCCCCTAAAGCCATTAGGATAGGGATCAGGAACTTTTGAACTGCAAAAGTGTGATTTTATTCATTTATTTATTTATTTAAGTTATAAGACCACACAACTTCACAACAACTCTGGCAGTGTACAATATTAATATTGCTAAAAAGAAATACAAGTAAAAACTTCTAATGTCCAAGAGTAAGTAAATATCCAGGACCAACTACACAATCTAGCCCAAGAGCCAAGTTTTCTGAGCTCCTTTAAACATGGAGGGGAGGGGCCAGATGGTTCTCAGGAGGAATGTTGTTCTAAGGGGCAAATGCTGTGACAGAGAAGGCATGCGTCCTAGGTCCCATCAGATGGAGTGAACCTGGAGCATGCCAATTGTACAGGACGAGCAGAAATTATGGAAGACAGTCCTTTAGATAACCAGGCTCTATGCCATAAAAGGCTTTATAGGTGATAACTTGCACCTTGTGCTGCACCTGAAAGCCTATTGGTAACTCTCCCCTTTGGGGGGAGATGGGCATGGCAAAATTTAATAAATAAATAAAATAAACTAGTCTAGCTCATGGATTAAATATTTTGCATGGGTATGATGTGGCATGCCCATAGTTACATGTGCTGCTGAATTCTGGACCAGTTGTGGCTTCCAAATGGTTTTCAAGGGCAGCCCCAAGTAGAATGCATTGTAATACCTTGGTCATGTGAGGTAACCAAATTATGAGAGACTGAAGCCCCCTCCCCTCGACCCAGTCCAGGTAACAGTGCAATTGGTGCACAAGATGGATTTGTACGAAAGCTTTCTTAGACATAGCTTCCATCTGCTCCTTAAGCAGGAGCTGTAAGTCCAGGAAGAGCCCCAAATTGCATAACAGTTCCAAAGGGGAAGTACAACTCATTTAGGACTAAAAATGAAACATCCCCAGTCCCACGGGATCCAAAGATCCACATCTACTTGGTTTGGTCAGGACTGAACTTGAGCCTGTACCTCCTCATCCAGGTGCTCAGAGACTGGGGACAAGACCTTGACAGCATCACCTGATGGTCTGGGGTTGAGATGTATAGTACTGTATCATCCACATATGGATGATACTTGACCCCACCCTGATGATAATCTCTCCCAACGGCCTCCTGTTAAATAGAAGGGGAAAGATTATTGAGCCCTGGAATACTCCACACATTAAGGACCTTTAACTTGGTCTCTACCCTCTCTACCCTCTTGTCAACACCAACAGGTCATGACCACAGAGAAAGGAGGAGAAACACTGCAACACCATAACCCTACTCTTAGTCCTTGCAAGTGGGCCAGAAGGATATCATAGTCAATAGTATTGAAAGCTGCTAAGAGATCAAAGAGAACCAGGATGGTCGCACAACCCCTGTCCCAGCTCAACCACAGGTCATCAACAAGCACAACCAATGCTGTCTCAGCACTATGTCATGGCCTAAACTCTGACCGAAAGTGATTTACATAATCAATTTCCTTCACTACCCTTTGAAGCCACAGCACAACCATCTTCTTAACAATCTTCCCTTTAATAAATAATTTTTTAAAAATCAAATAAATCAAATAAATCTTCCCTTAAAAGGGGAGGTTGAAGACTAGATGGAAATTGTCTAGTAAAGCCTCTTGTGAAGGGGATGCACCACTGCCTCTTTCAAGGCAGTGGGGACCCCCTTTCCCTCACTGAAGTGCATACTACATCACAGACCCAATCACAGGTGACTTCCTGGGCATCCTTCAGCCATGAGGGACATAGATCTAATAAGCAGGTGGTCATGTTTGCAAATCAAAGATTCTGTCCATCTCCACAAAAGTTATAGCTCAAACTATTCCCAGCCAACCACACAAGAACATGCTTCTGCCACCTTGATATGATTTACCCAGTTGGAATTCAACTCTGAGTGAATCCAAGTGACCTGATCCACTAGATGCCTAGAACATTCCTCACAGGGGCCCTGCAGATAGTCCTGTGATTGATCCTTCCCCAGCAGGGTATGAGTCACTTTAAAAAGGGCCATTAGGTGGCTATCTGAAGATGCAATAAGAACAGAAAAATTACGTTTGAGCCTCTTATTGCTATGATGTAATCCACATTATGGGCTCTTACTTGAGCTTGGTCAGTTTCTTTGTCTTCCTGTGGGTTGTGAGAGGCTGTATATGAGCAATATGGCTCAATGCTCTTGTCACATGCCCATTCAGACAGCGACCAAGACCTCAAGTGAACCACCCATCAGATCCTCAGGAAAACCCCCAAGATCCCTTTGGAGTGCAACAGGGTCCATTAATCATCTGGGGTGGACTGATCTAATAGGTTTACCTCCCCCTGGTAAACCTATTAGATCCTCGGGTGTAGGAACCAACACCAGTAAGCTGAAAAGCAATCAGACAGTGATCTATCCATGGCAATGGACTGATGGTAATGTCCTCCACACCCGTATCATGCCCCAACAGGCCCAAAGTAAAAATCAGATCTACAGTACATGTGACCTCTAGGTTATGTTGGGCTGTCAATAACTTGACTTGGGGCCATGGTGAAAATGAACTCCTGAGCTGCCCTAGCCTCAATACCACACAGGGGGAGCTTAAAGGATAGCAAGCCTTGGGGACTCCACCACTGACCCAGCGACAGAATCAAGCAATTGAGGCAGGAATGTCGCTGCACAGCAGGGAGGCTGGTACAGCAGCAGTGTTGCATAAAAGGTGTCCTTTCTGTTATTTTAATTACTGCATACTGAAGGAGAGAAGATGTGACTTCCCTAGCCAAGCAGCACCCATGAGGACCTTGTTAAGCCTTTAGCTGTTTCTGCTACTTAGTGAAGAAGCTTGCAAATCCTGCTGCCCTTTTTATGCCAATATCCATCTAGTGCTATGACAAATGTTTACAGTTACATCAGGACATCCCTCTTACTGTTCAGCTCATTGGATCCTTGAGCATGAATGAAGGCTGCAGCACATTTCCTTCAGGTTCAAAGGAGACACACTGTTGTGCAGTTCATCTGTGGACACAGAGGTGGCTCTGCAGTCCCAGTCTGGAAGCACAGTCTAGCACAATGGGGGCATTGGAAGTCCATTGTTGTAGTAACTGTGGGTGTTATTCTGTGATGCCGTGAACAAATTCTCAGACGCTGCTGTGCTGTTCGGCCTATTAGGCCAAACATATAACAAGACTGAAGTACTTTACCAGCCTGTGCCAAATATCAACCCCGTAGAACCAAAAAACACTGTTGACAACACCCAGCTGACAAATGTAAACAAATATTTGGGAAGCATCATCACAAGTGATGGCTCTTTGGACAAAGAAACTGACTCTAGGATCAGTAAGATCAGCCAGGCAGGCTGCATGTCAGGGATACATCATCCCCCTGTTCTCCTTCCCTTTACTTTGCACATCAGAAGAGGTGATCTGAAACTTTTGATCTTAATTTCCAATAGAAATTAAACGAATTTAATGTTTCATTCAAATATGAGAAAAAATACTTTCAGACCAGGTTCCAGAACTGTTTTATTGGTTTGTGTTTTATAGATGGGGGTGGAATCAGATGCTGTGGAGGGAAGTGACATTCAAGCTGCCTTGAAAAGGGAAATTAGGGTTCTATTTGGATTATTTACCTCTGAGCTGTCGATCGGAAGGTCGGCGGTTCGAAACCACGCGGCGGGGTGAGCTCCCGTTGTTAATCCCAGCTCCTGCTCACCTAGCAGTTCGAAAACATGCAAATGTGAGTAGATCAATAGGTACCGCTTCGGCGGGAAGGTAACGGCGTTCCGAGTCGTCATGCTGGCCACATGACCCGGAAGTGTCTATGACAACGCCGGTTCCAAGGCTTAGAAACGGAGATGAGCACCGCCCCCTAGAGTCGGATTCGACTGGACTTTACGTCAAGGGAAACCTTTACCTTTACCTACTTCCAAGTATGAGTTTGGAATGGAGACCGATGTGGGTATTTCACTCATGCCATAGAACATTTAGATCCAATATTCCAAGTTGCATTTCTGTGTGTTATTTTTGCTTTTGAAAAAAATATTTCATGGATTGGCATTGCATACTATACAGGACTAAACACAGGAGATATTGTCCCTTAGTTGCTGTTTGCTAACATGTTTGCCCTCAACAGCTGATGAGGGTATTGTTCATGCATCTGACTTTAGTCTTCCTGCAGGATGCATATGGAAACCCAGAGGTCTCCTTCAGGGAAAGCAGCTGGATCCAAAGCTGATACAGAACAGCTGCCTCCTTTTTCCTCTCCTGCAGTGGCTTAGCTGTGCTAGACATGTCAGGGAACAATTGCCTTATTTGGTATCTGCTAGATTAATCTGTAGGCTGAAGGAGCTCTGGGGATGATTCTTGCTGTCCCAAAGATCCCATCTGGCTCAGGCATTGGAATAAGAGCAGCTGAGTGACTTTTGTCCAAGGTCATCCCCCTTCTCATTAATGCCATGCATGTCCTTCTCAATATTTCTAATAACTTCAGGTCTGGGTGAATCCATTTCAGTCACATTAACATGAATAAGCTCTTAATCCTTGCCTGTTTTTCATGTTCAGCTGGCTAAACCAGTTAGGTATACATGTCTCTGGCACACTCATTTCCTGCCATTTAACTTCTGGGTGCCTTGGCAAGAACTGTCACTGTTCCATTGCTGGTCAATTTGATCTTGTAAGGGTCCCACCACACATACCAGCATCTTACTTGACTCACAGCTATAAGCTTGATTCACAGCAGTGATTGGCCCCTTTATATAACAACATCCATAACAAGTCTGCAGATTAATTACTTAGAAAGGCTGTCAACAAACTGGAAAAGATACAGAGGAAACTATGTGGGTGATATAGGGTCCACTCTAGGAGGTTGTCATATGAGAAAAGATTGAAGTAACTAGGATATGTTGAACCAGAACAAACAAACAAAAAAAGGTGGGGTGGGAGGGGAGAAGCAATTTTCAGCTATTTAAAAAGATCTCAGAATGAAGAGGGAATGTAATTATTCACCATATTCACTGAGGGCAGAAGAATCTAAGTTACAATCCATTTAAAGGACAGGACATAAAATTTAACATAGATTGCAGATTTAATATAGGCATTTGGGAGGGAAATCTTAAAAAAAACACTCAAGCAACAAAACAGTCTCTTCAGAATCTCCTTAGAGAATTTCAAGGTAAAGATAGTCAAAGATCCAGCAGGGACATTTTGTATGTAAGGTGACTCTCTTTATTACAGGAAATTGCCCTCAGTGGCCTTTGAAATGCTTTCCAACACCACAATTTTCCAATTCTGAATTGACAGGCTGTTACATTTAGCAGAGAAAAAACTGGAGACATGAAAATCATATGAGAATAATATCCATAACACTGCCTGCATGCCGCAACACACTGCATTGTCGTCAGTTTTTACATTCACATGCTGAGAACACAAATGCAAATTAATACAGTTAGGACATTTATGGCAGGTTTTGGATCTAACTCATAAAGGAAATGATTTAGAGAAACTGAAACTGTAAGGATCGA
This sequence comes from Candoia aspera, assembly GCF_035149785.1. Classification (NCBI taxonomy): domain Eukaryota; kingdom Metazoa; phylum Chordata; class Lepidosauria; order Squamata; family Candoiidae; genus Candoia; species Candoia aspera. Next base: position 55,392,771 of record NC_086155.1, on the reverse strand, counting down.
TACATACTTTCTGAAAAAATGTGCATTTTAATTTGTTTTTAAAAATATTTCTTTCTTGGGTAAAACATTTCTTGCTGGTGGAAAATTAATAAGTCAGGGAAAAGAAATTTAATTCTGTCATCAGTGGGACAAGTTAGGTTTCTATTAGCATGGAAGAGTTGTTTTCAACTTGCAATCTCGGTCTTTCATTCTACATTGCTTAGGTCCTCGAAGGCCATGTTATTGCTGCTGTTGTTATGGTCCTATGAGTCAATCTTGATTCCTGGTGACTACCTGGACAGGTCCAAGCAGTTTTCTTGGCATTATTTCAGAAGGGGTTTGCCCTTCCTAGGCCCCAGACAGAGTGACTGGTCCAAAGTCACCTAGCTGGCTTTGTGCTTAAGGCAGAACTAGAATTAAGATCTTCTGGTTTCTAATCTGTCATCTTTAACTACCATATCATCCAGGCTGTTTTGGAAGCCGTATCACAGGGTAGCTTTTCCTGTGTGTGAGCCTATCCCAATATAGGCTGGAAACACAATTATAATTTTGTGAATTACGAGTGGCCCTGAGATTCATGTTGATATCACAAGAGGTGGGAATATCTTTTGGTGTTTCAAATAGTATACAGTTAATGAGTGGAGAGTGATTAGGACCATGTATGCTATCCCCAGATAAAACTTGTTCTCATTCATTATTTCTTTGTGAGCTGAGTCTATGTGCTTACAAGTTGTGTGTGCACAAGCTCTGTACATGCACTCAGGGATTCTGCAAAATGGCTAGGCTTTGTTTGCAAAGGAATAATGAATGCATGAGGTCAGAGGCAAAGATAGTAGACCAATTTTTGCTGCCCTCCCCCCTTTCATTGCATGCTGTTTCCTAATGTTGAAAGCTACTAATGTTCAGAGCTGCTGAGATGTCTTGTAAGCAGGAGCAGGACACCACTGGGGGCCTGAAAAGAGAGCAACATGATTAATTGTGTTGGCTTGTTAAAATGTTTTAATTAAGGTAAGGAAATTTCCTGTCTGCAAATAAGCCAGATAGTATGAAATCCAACTAAAACTATCATGACTGGCAATTTGACACTGCTAGCAGAGTTCCCAGATGCTGCTGTGGTAATTGATGGCCTTGTATAAATTTAAATTAGGGCTTCTGTTATTAATTTTATCCCTGGAAAACATACTGGTTTTGGAATAAATTCTTGCCAAATCCTGTATGGTGTGGAGTAGCTCCACTTGGAAGCACTCACCGTCCTTTCTCTAATAATGAAATTAGTAATGCTCTTGCAATGAGAGGTGGTCTCCTTGCTAAGTGTATCCTCCTATTTTAAAGCAGAGAAACACACTTTTCCTTCTTTTTACTTCAGAATTAGAAAACTGGCAGTTGGTCCAGCAATTAGCAGAGGATCTGCCTTGAGCAGGAATGTAGTGTATGCTACAATTAAAGGAAGGGAGAGTATTGCTACACATAGAGGGCAAAGTTTTCAAACTTTTATTTTTCTGCAGCCTCCAAAGGTACAGCCCCAGAAATGTCCAAAGCTGTTGCCATATTGTCTTTTTGTGGCTAAATAAGAAAATTATTAAACTTTTAGCCAGAAGGTAATTCTATCAATCTTATTTGATTCTAATTCAATATAAATGAAAACAAATATAGATTTTGTTATGGCCCCACTTTTTAGAGTGAAGCCCCAGCAGACCTCTACCCAGTGCAGACCTCTACCCAGTCCTGATTTAGACTTTTGGCCAGTGTTTCTCAGATTTGGCAACTTTAAGCTCTGTGGACTTCAACTCCCAGAATCCCCTAGCCAGCATGCTGGCTGCGAGATTCTGGGAGTTGAAGTCTATACAGCTTCAAGTTGCTAAGGTTGAGAAACGCTGCTTTTGACCCTAAATTAAAACATTTCTCTTTTAATCTCATTTATGCCGTGTTTCTTTTGAATGAACCCCGCCCATCCTCATTCTGAAATAAAATTAAACCTAAATGCAGATCCTCTGTAGTTGTTCATACCTATTCTTGTTCTTGTCATTCCTGTCCTTCTCTTTCTCCACTGCTTAGTCATCCATGCATCCCTCTTCTCTTCCTTACTTCCTCACCCACACACTGTCCATACTTAGGTTTTAAGCACCTGGGTCAGAGACCCTTTTTGCTTATTTTCCTTGATAATGTAACATGAATAATTATAGTAACGTATTCATGCATGCATTCATTCATTGATTTATCATATTTATATAGCATTCATTATTTATATAATTTACAATTAACAACGATCTTCTGTTCTCAGAGGCACCAGAACTTTGTACTGTCCTTCACTGTTTTACTTGAAACCATTGTTCAGTGTGCACATTTTCCTGCAGCCTCAGCCGCCATGAAATGATGTCTCTTCCCTGTAATAGGGCATAGGGGCATCTGGCATGATTTGGGCATTGTCATGATTGATTGACTACACTGCAGCAATGACTGCATCATTTGTTCAGGATGCCTGGGAGTGTTGGAGAGACAGTGATTCTCCTCAAAGCAGAGCAGTGACCGTGTACACATTGGGATAAAGCTGGGCTCATTGCAGGACGGTTCATCTGAGGACCCCAATCTGTCACCTGCATGATTCTGGATTCCTGCTGTTGTTGCTGCTTCAAAGGTAGTGACTCTATCAGCATCTGGGCAGAAGCAGGAGAAATTTGGGAATGGAAAGAAGGGAATAGATGTATGTACATCTTGAATAGATGTATGTACATATTTTACTATACTTATAAAAACTTTGGGCTCCCAAATCTGTAGCAGCTGACGTGACAGCAATCTTGTATGATCTGATGGGAGGTTCCTCCTCACTGCACTTACATGTCCTGCAAAAGCCGCATGAGAGGCATTGGAGAAAAGACATCAGCTGTGCCAAAGGAGAAGGGCTCCACCGTGCAATTGGCCAGGTTGCCAAGGGCAACAGCTTCTCTGTTTTGGTGACTCCCCATTCTCCATGTATTGTAAATTCAAGAGACGGTCTCTCTCACACTTGTTACCCAGAAGGCAGAAGCAGCACAAAGCTGTCCCTGAGCCCTGGAGGAAAGGAAAGAAGCTGGGAGTAGTTGTGCCTCTTCTCTCCTTCTTCAAAGCCTGGCAGGAAGAAAAAGAAAAGAGTCTGTCCCTTCTCCCTCCCACATGTCCTCTCTATCTGCCAGAATAGCGGTGGGGTGGGGGAGGCAAGGGCTTACTTTATTCCCCTCAGCTCTCTGCCCCTCAAGCTTCCTTTTTGACTGGACAGGACAGGTGTTGGAACAATAATCTAAAGCATAGCTGGCTGGTGAATTCTGGGAGTTAAAGTCCACACATCTTCCAGTCACCAAAGTTGAGAAACACTGATCTAAAGCCATGGGGTTGTGCAAAGCTTCAAAGTGGGGCTTTGCTTTCACAGGGCTTCAAATGAAGCACCCCTTTGTAACTGTTTTGTAAAGTAACATCACCCCTGCATCTCAAGAGTGAAGCAAAGCTGCTAGGGCAACTCCCATCCTCCCCAGTTATCAAGGTCATATCTGGGAATTGAAAGATAGAGTCCCACCAGCTCAGCCATATAGCAAGTTGGGAAAGCCTTCAACATGACTTCTATATTGTAGCAAGGAAACACTTCATTAAGTAAATTTGTGCTGCTCAAGTTGTGTCAATTGTGCTGGTTCCCAGGGTGCTTAAGGGTCCAGTTCAAGCAGCTTGGGCCCTGTCTATCTCAGAGCTTGCCTTTCCTTAGATCAGCCCCCATGTCAACAGTGATAATCTTTGTATTCGTAACTATCTGGGAGTGGGAGTGGGGACAGGAAAAGACACTGTTTTGGCTAGAAATGAGGCCGTGGCAGCGACTGCCCTCAGGCTGTGAAATAATCTCCCACAGAGAATATCACAGTTCTTCTTGCTGGCTTGTGTGCGGGGTGTGTGTGTGAGACGTGTCTTTTTTGCTTGGCCTTTGGTCTTGCCAACTGGTCTTTTTAAGGAAGACACTCTAATAGATGTGCTTTAATTTACTTTAATTTCCCCCCCCCCCTTAGAAAGGCAATGTAGATATGCTTTTAAAAAATCAAAGAAACAGAGCTATCTTCCCGCCCCAGGCTGAATTTAGATCAGGACTCAGCCCCATTCACAATGTCTTTCATTGGCAGGTCACAGCTTTGAAGTGTATGAAATAATGAGAATGTCAAAATCCCACACGGACCATAGGAATGTCAGTACTGGTGTGGAGGCCTGGAAGAGGGGAAGAAAATTTCCTCTGAACTAACATTTCCAGCCTACCAACATACTGGATACTCAGACTTGTTCAGTCAAGATTTTCATTGTAAAAGTTGAACTAACCCATAATTCCTTCCTTCCACTGATATATCTGTGCTTCTCTCTTTCTCCCCCTTTCTTTGTATTTAATTTAATTTATTAAATTTGTTATAGCCACCCACTCCATTAGACTCTGGGTGGTTTACAAAATCCAGAAAACAATAAAAACAATGTAGTCAATTTCTCAGTCCTCTTTTTCTCTTCACCACTCGCCCACCCATAATGTACTTCTAATATTTCACATTAAGGTTTATCAATATGTTAAATAAAGAACTGGAATGTACTATTCCATGTCCCTTTTTTATTCACTGACTTGGTTGCTGGGAGAAGTATGCTAATTAATAACTAACAGAATAGCATAGGGATGGGCAGCAACCAGGGATGTTCTGTGTCATGAGTGCCGTTGAGCTGAAGTCATCAGCGCAATGGCACACATGACAATAGCAAGGAAACAGGGGAAGGGGCTCAAGATAAGTAGCCATCAACTCACAACGACTGAAGGTCAAGAAACAATAGCTAAACGGATCGCGGAGCACACCCAAGCCATTAGCGCTAATACAACGGAGATCGCCCAGCTGACAGCAATCACCGGAGGAATAGAGAAACCGATGATGGGCGATCCCGGAACGCCAGCGGGGCCTCGCAACCTCTCACCCACCGGCAAGTCAACGTATTGGACAAAGGGGGGTGACGTGACCGCGAGTGAGGGGGCGCTGACCGGCGCGGGGTATTTAAACCCCGCACCGGCGCGCTCCTGTCACTCTCAGCTTTTTTCCGATGCTGTACCTGCGCTGTGAATAAACCAGAGCCTGTTCCACCGAACCAGCGTCTGAGCATTATTCAGAGGTAGGCAGCGCATGACATTCTGGCTGTTTTGGACTACAGTCCCCACAGTGCTTTGCCAATTACTGTGTTCACAGGGACTAATAATGGTGGACTTGCAAACATCTGGCAGTTAGTGGATTTGTATAAGAACAACAGCTTTTATAAAGAAAGTTCAGAAGTTGGATTTAATTTAATTTATTAAATTTGTTATAGCCACCCACTCCATTAGACTCTGGGTGGTTTACAAAATCCAGAAAACAATAAAAACAATTAAACACACATAAACAGGCAGCCTTCATTAAAACAAATGGAACAATAAACCATACAAATACAACAGGGGCCCCACAAATACATCAACAAACACATTAACCCCAGGCCTGGATACACGTATTTTAATATAAATGTCTTTGCCTACCTCCAACCATATAATTTATAATTGGGATATCTATGTTTAATAAAAATACATTGATTCCAGTATAACCAGCTATAGGGCTATACCTGCCATTTCCATAACAAAACACTTGGGGCTTCAATTTGGGGGGCTTCCATTTTAATTATCATTGCCATGCCTGGGACAAGTTTTTTTTTCCTGTTCAATCATGTCAAAATTCTTGGAGACTGCCTGGACAAGTCCCTGCAGTTTTCTTGGCAAGGTTTTTCAGAAGTGGTTTGCCATTGCCTCCTTCCTAGGGCTGAGAGAGAGTGACTGGCCCAAGGTCACCCAGCTGGCTTTGTGCCTAAGGTGGGACCAGAACTCTCAGTCTCCCGGTTTCTATCCTGGGTCCTTAACCACTACATCAAACTGGCTCTCTAGCACAAAGTAGTCTTCTGCAAACGTATACAGTACCTTCTGATGTGCTGAATATCAACCTCCATCATCTTGAAGCAGAAGAAATTGATCCAGTACAGCTAAAGGCATCAGGCTGAGGAAGGTTGATGTAAAGAAAAGAAAAAGGGAAAACATGAAAAAAACACATTTGAAAATATTATTTTCATGAGGAAAAGGCCATAAGAAACATGGTAGGTAAAGGTAAAGGTTTCCCTTGATGTAAAGTCCAGTCCAGCCGGCGTTGTCATAGACACTTCCGGGTCATGTGGCCAGCATGACGACTCGGAACGCCGTTACCTTCCCGCCGAAGCGGTACCTATTGATCTACTCACATTTGCATGTTTTCGAACTGCTAGGTGAGCAGGAGCTGGGACGAGCAACGGGAGCTCACCCCGCTGCGCGGTTTCGAACCGCCGACCTTCCGATCGGCAGCTCAGCGGTTTAACCCGCAGCGCCACCGCGTCCCATAAGAAACATGGTAGCCCTGGCTAAAAAGGGGCAATTGAAAAGCAATCAATTGGAAGAGAAAATATAGGGGTGTGACTTATCATTCTCCAGATAGACTGACTCCTTATATCCAGGCTGGGACTGAGGAGAGACAGTGTGTCACAATACTTGGAGGCCCATAGGCTTACCATCTTCTGCACACTAAGACCCTGGTCATCAGTCTTTGCCTATGCAAAAAACCAATACATGCAGCTTGGAATTAATAGAGTTTGAATCCCAGTTTTCAGGGAGGGTGGCAGAGCAGCCATATGGCATGCTGCTCTTCCCTCCAACACCTGATGGTCACACACTACCTAATAGGAGGGCTGGCCCTGGCTTTCAGCTATAATGTTTTCAGCTGTATTTTTTCTTCCAATGAGTATATTATGGCTTACAAGAAAGGAAATAAGGAATAAAAATGGGAGAGAGGAGAGCAGAATTTTCTTCCTTGCCCCATCTCTGTTTTGCATTTTCAATAATTTCTTACATGAAGAGAAGCTATTACTATTTTTGCAATACCTAAGAAAGACTAATAGAGATTCTCCTATGTCACCACTGGGTTGGCCCTGAGAATCCCAGAGAAATGGAAAGGAACAATCTATTTTTTAAAAAAAATTCTAGCTCATATTTATGCTAGAACCACAGCACGCCTCTACAGGTTGAAGATACTGATCTTGAGTTGCATATGTACTATCCACTTCCTATGGTCAAGTTGCTCTTTAAGCCTCTTTCAAGACCATCAGACACAATCTGTACTAAGATCTTTCTCACTTCATGTCATTCATGGCTATCAAATCACTCCTTCCTCATCTACTGAACTGGATGAATGCAAGTGACAGTGACTCATCCCTGTGTATGCTGTGGGCTTGAGACGCATTGTGTTTTGATTGTTCCTTGAATTACTAGTGAATATTTTATTGTAGGGATCAGGAAACTGTCACATTTCTATTATTACTCTCTATTCATTTCTTTGGCATTCTTGGCAAGTTTCAGAACCCATCAAAGAATGACAAAATGACTTTAAATATAGGGATCACTTTGTTGTACCCACTGTTGAAAGTAAATCCCTTTGGGTGTGGAATGCAGCAGCCCTAAAACACCATCAGCTCCAAATGTTCACAATTAAAACTATGTTTTATGCTACAAATTGCAAAAGCCCACATGATAAACTACTGTATATAGTGTCAGATCCATAATTGGGGTGTGTTGTGGCCACCCTTGAATTTTGGCCTAAAAAGTATCTTGTGGCCAAAACTGAAAACCAGAATCCAAACCACAGCAAATCTAAGCAGGCAAAGGCTGATGACCAGGTCTTAGTATGCACTTGATCATGAGATAATCCAGAAGTTTTATAACAGAAGACGGTAAGTCTCTGGACCTCCAAGTATTGTTGTACACCATCTCTCCTCAGTCCCAGCCAAGGTATTAGGAATTTCAATCTATCTGGACTATAGCTTCCACCCCCATTTTTTCTCTTTCAGTTGCTTGCCCTTTATGCCATGTCTTTGCCAGTGTTCAAGGATTAATCTCTGCCAATCCAGGAAGATTACATGGGGAGTTAGTGTAGGGAGAAATAGTTCACTCACCCTGTTTCCTCAGTACATCTTGATCTGATTTCACTGCATACTGAAAGATCTTTATCCCATATCTTGTGTAATATGTCTAGTTATATCTCTGCTGCTGACAAAGGATGAAGCACTTCATTAGGGTTGGTTAGCATCCATTTTGAACAGGAAGTCAGGAATCCTTATTTTAAATTTAGTTATCTGAAGTCTTTAATAGTCTGTATTAGAGTGTGCTGAGTGAGTCTATTGCATTGCAGTTATGGTAGTCCTGATGCAGTCCCTAAAAGTGTGGGCTGCTTGTCTGGGTAAAGACTTCAAACCAGGATAGCTTCAGACTAGGGTTAAACACCAATAGTGGTTCTTGTTGCATTGTGACAATCTGAGTATAGAGTAAACATGAGCCTTCATGAGCCTTCTGGGAACCGTCAACTTCACACAGATGGCAAGAGTTGCTATGAAATTAAAAGACCCCCTAAAGAAGACATTAGCGATGCTGCTGAATTTCATATTTCCAAGTGAGGAAATGCAAATCTCAGCAGCTCCTAATGCTCACCTGAGATGGAAACCTCAGAACCTTAATAATCTTTCTCTGTACCCATTGTAATTTGAGTTGGAGAAAATTTTAAGTTTTCTCTCTGTCACTTATTCACTTACTAGTTTACGAGACACAAAGAGATGGTTAGTGACTGTAAAAAAGTAATACTACAATGAAACACAAAAAAGGGAGTACAGAAAGGAGGAATAGGAGGGGGAGAAGAAAATGTTTGAGAAGGAAGGAACTTTCAGACTTTCAGGAAAGTAGATGGAAGGGATGTCATCATATGCCTATAGAAATTATTGGGTGTATGTCCAAATGCTCAGAATTTAACTTAGACTAAGTAGCTTCTTGAAGTTTGGAGAAAATCACTATCAGTATCACTATCAAATTCTGCTTCATAATATGAAGCCAAATTGCATTCCTCATTTTGAATGGTAGATGAAAGAGACATTAGGGTACTGTGCCAAGATGTCACCTCAAAGGCAACTACAACAGTTAACCTATGTCTCCATAAACTGATAGTTTGGGCCCATCATTCTCTCTCAGCCCGACCTACCTCACAGGATTGCCACTTTGAGCTTCTGGAGGAAAAGCAGGATATACATTTAACAAACAAATAAACTAATTAAATTATTGAAGCCCCTACACCGAGATAAAAACTGTGACACAAGATAGACACAATTGATTACAAATTCACCAGTTGGAGTCCTTGACTTGGATCAAAGCAGCAAGTCTGGTGGCCCATCTTGCTAACTTTGTAATGGCAAGAACCTTAGTAGGATTATGAGGGCACTGATCTTCGTTATTGTGTATATTTGCATAGCTAGTGCATGCATCAAACTACCTGGCAACAGTCTGCATTTCACTTTCTTCCCTGACTGGTATCCTAGCTAACTGGTGGCTAATTGGCACTCCTGTGTTTATTCTGTTGTAAGCAAAACCTCAAATAACAACAGTTTGATCAGGGTATGGAAGTGGTTTTTAACAAATCAGTGAGCAGCAGGGCAATTTAGGCAAAATTGGGAATGAAAAGAAAGCTAAGAAACGCAGGCAGCTATCAGTTGAACTGGAGAATGCCAAAAGGCTTTTGATCACCTAAAAGCTCTATTCACAGCAGAACCTATCTGAAAACATCCCGACTCTTCCTTACCCCTGGTCATCCAAGCTGATGCTTCTGAAGTTGCTGTTGGTTGTATACTGTTACAGAAAGACGATCAGGGGGTTCTCCGCCCTTGCGCGTACATTTCACACCAATTCTCCTATACTGAGCAGCATTGGCATGTTTGGGAAAAGGAAGCCTTTGCTGTCCATTTTGCGCTCCTAACTTGGGACCACCTATTAGAGGGAGCGCCTCACCCATTTGAGGTGTGGACAGATCATAAAAATTTCCAAGCACTCCAGTCTCCTAGGAAATTGAATCCCAAACACGTTCGTTGGGCACAGTTTTTCAGCTGTTTTAATTTCACTTTAAAATATCTCCTGGGGGGAAAAGTTTCTTGGCAGATGCCTCATCTCACCAGCCTCAGCACAACAGCAACAGGGAGGAGACTGTGGACTCTGTCATCCCTCCTTCGATGGGACTGGTTGCTGTCACTCGAGGTGCACAAACTTCTACCCTGCCTTCTCCACCAGCTGACTTGCAACATGAGCTGACTGTTGCCCAGCAATGAGATATGTGGCTGCTACAAAACAAAGCTAATCTCACAGAACACAGTGGAGTTTGGTGGTGAGGAGCTCAAATCAATGTTCCTGACACTTTATGCAAGGAAATTTTACAGAGCTGCCATGATTCCAAACCTGCTGGTCATTTTGGCTTTACAAAGACTCTACATTTGATTCACAGACAATTTTGGTGGCCCTCTTTAAGAAAAGATGTCCAAGACTATTATCTCCATTTGTCCTGTTTGTGCTGCCTCTAAACGAAAAGGGGGTAAGCCTACTGGGTTACTGCAGCCTGTGGCCAATCCCACTCAACCCTGGGAACAAATTGCCATGGATTTCATTGTTGATTTACCCAACAGCAAAAAGAAAACTGTTATCTGGGTGGTGACTGACTTATTTTCCAAACAAGCATATTTCATTCCATGCTCTGGGTTGCCAACGGTGCCCCAGCTAGCTAGGCTTTTCGTTCAACACATCTACCATCTCCACGGGGTGCCCTCATGTGTCACTTCCAATTGTGGGTCCCAATTCACCTCAAATTTTGGAAAGCCTTTCTTAAGCTCATAGGGGTGGAGCAAGCCTTAAGCTCCTCCTTTCATCCTCAAACGGACAGATCGACTGAATGATTGAATGCTGTTCTGGAACAATATCTTCACTGCTGTCTTAGTCATCAACAGGACAACTGGGTGGAGCTACTTCCTTTTGCTGAGGTCGCTTATAATAACTCTTTCCACCAGAACACTGGGTTCTCCCCTTTTCGCATTGTATCTTTGTTCCTATTCCAGAATTACCTCAAACTCTTGAGCAGCCTCTCATGGCTGATGACTGGATTGCATGTATCCGATGTAATTGGCCCCTCATGCTTCAAACCTAACAAGATACTAAAGACACTTACAAAAAATTTGCAGATCGCAAACGTGCACCTGAATGGGACCTTTCTGTAGGGCAAAAAGTTTACCTCTCCACTAAACACCTTAAATCAACTCAGCCTTCTAAGAAGTTGGGCTCTAAATTCATTGGACCCTTTCCTATTACCAGAGTCATCAATCCTGTTATGGTACAGCTACAACTACACAAAAATATGCAACATGTTCACCCTGTTTTCCATTGTAGCCTTCTCAAACCTTTCCATGCCTTGGATCACTGGCATCCTGATTCCCCTCCTCCTAACCCAATCATGATTGATGGTGAACAACACTTTGAAATTCAGGAAACCTTGGACTGCTGATGACACAGAGGTCACTTTCAGTACCTCATTCAGTGGAAACACTTCCCTAAAAGTGACAGCAAATGGGTGAACAGTCACCACATCCGCGCTCCCAACTTAATTCGTTCTTTTCATGACCATTTCCCTGATAAACCTAAATAACTTTGTTTATGATCTATGTGTTCTCCTTTGCAGGGTCGGCGTTCCCTGTTCCTGCCTGCCAAGACAACTTCTTTTTTCTAGGAGGGTGGCATGTCAGGCTCCCTTCTCTTGGTTCACCTGCCATTAGAGATTTCTACACATGTTAGCTGGCTTCACACATTCACCACATTCCCAGAGAACCAGCCTGTGTTAGCTTCACATTCCTTTGCCTCAAGCTTTTCAGCCAAGGATGTTGATAAGGCACCTGGGTTGATAATCACTCTAATGAACTGCCAGGAGGGGAGAACTCAGGAGTGAGAAACAGCTTGTTTGTGAGACAGGGAGGAGGGATGAGATCAGAGGAGGGAAAGAATAACTTTGAATATCTTGGCGCCAAAATCTCACTTGGAGCTTTGATTGCTAACCTGTGTTAATCAGATCCTTAATAAAGAATTCTTTAAGCTTTCTAATGGACTGTCTGGAGAATTTCTAAGTTAGGATCTTGGCACTGGGATCATCACAGGAAGAGCCAATCTATGTCTTACCCTTTGCTTTACTAAGACCCAATTTACCAAAGACCCAGTTTGAAGGGGGTGAGATAGGGAACTAGAACTGTGTAAATCAATGTTTACATGTGACTTCCACATATCTTAAAGTTGCCAAGTTTGAAAAAAACAGGTGTAAAAGCCAATGGTGCTTTGATTTGCAACTGCTCCTATTGCCTAGTTCTAGATTTGGAAGCTGGGAGTGGAGTTCATCATTTGTTAAACCTCTGGTCCAGGTTTATACACTATGGAGCACCACTACTAAATAAGCTAAACCAAAATAGATTCAGACTTTTAAGATTCTCTGTGTTTATTCAGCGCATATATAATGTGAGTTGTGCATCCCATCTTGGGGCTAGCAAATTATGAAGAATAAGAGGGAATACTATATAACTATCATGAGAACAGAGATCATGATGCTTCTCACTGCTCTGAAAATCACTTGGGTTGGGAGACCACATCTGCTTCTTAATGCAAAGTGTATCCTCACCCCCTCAGTCTTGGGCTGAGGTGGGGGGGACACATAGCTCCTGCTGGTTGACTGAACAAATGTTAACCTATTACACTTTTTCCCCATCTTCCTGTCAGAGGTTTGGCCCCAGAAGTCATAAAACCCCCTTTTGGGCCTTTTCCTCTGTCATGGGTTGTAAAGGAGGGAGGGAGGAGACTTGATTGATGTGAGTGAGAGCTGGAAACATCACAGAGCCAGCAAGAATTAGAAACTTCACAGACTCAGCAAGTTGACACCAGAATGCTGTGGCTAAAGTATTATCTGCCAACAGGCAGTGAAGAATGTTGCTGAAGCCCATGTTGTAAAACTGAAGGCAGTTGTAAATATTCAATTTCAAATGAAGGTGGGGACTTGGGTCTGATAAAGGAAGAGGACAGGGGGAAATATAATTACTTGAGTCTTTAGATGTGAGGGCAGTGGTACTGTATCTTCAATAAATGAAATACTTTACTGAGACCTAACTGGTTCCAGAGAGATTTCTTACTATTGAGGTATCTGAACCTCAATATTCCTCACACTTCTGGAGACTGAGAAGACATCTATAATCATGTGGTAATTGAGGACTGATGGAGAATGTAAAAGAATCATGTTTGAGAAACTAGCTCTCCTTCTCAAAAGAACCTCCTTTCTTACATTTTTACATTCTTATAATATCCTTCTGCTGTGTTGTTACATATTCCTTTGTTGAGGTTGGTGGGTATTTGCTTGTGAATCCCTGAGACAAGTATCTGCAAGGGATCCTCAAACACAAGTGCTATATTCTGTTTTCCATTATAGCTGTAGATATTTGTTCTTGGGTAGACAGTATGTTTCCATTGTACTAAGTAGTCCTTTCAACTAACATTTTCCATTCCCAAGAAGCCACTTGATGGTGATAGCTCTATAAAGATAAGGATAAAATGATCTCTTGTCTTATATGCTGTGAGATAAGATTTATTTCCTTGTGGGGATGTTTATTCCCCTGCTGTTGTACTCTGATTAACTTAGTGAGAAAAGTTAGAATTAATAAGGACCTTATCCTGCAGTCTAGCATGTTCCACATGGAATGGCCATTAGAATTTTCCTATGACTTCCCAGGATAGACAGAGTAATAAGGAGATAGATAATTTTTGTTAGTTTCACACAGCCTTCCTTAACCCATTGCCTAGTATATTGGTTTGGTAATGATGGGTACCATAATCCAACATACCTAGTGAAGGAAGCCACACAAATTCAGAATGCAATGAGAAGGAGCCTAGAAAGCATGGCAATCTTACCAACTTTCATTCCTTCCCAACATTATAGTGCCCATTTCCCCCTTGTGTTGATAGTGTTTCTCAGGTCTCAAAGGCTCAACAGCTCAATCTAACACCAGCACAGTTATATTGTTGCATTGAAAATAATTCAAGATGCTAATATATTTTTCTGTTCTGTTTGGTTTGTAGGACTTCTTGTCATCAAGCTCTCCACTGATCAATGAACATAACTTAAGAATACAATGGTCTCTGTTTTAGACATCCACTGTAAAGGCTTATATATTTCAGTTAATATTCTACTCCATGTTTTTTTCCTTTTGCTTCAGAGATTCCTTCTAAAATTCTATGATGTGAGACATGATTATGTGTCTTTGAGTTATGGAAATTCCATTTCAGTTTTCTACATTAATTTCATACATCAGATCATACCAATCATCTCTTGATACTGACAGTATTTGCTGTACACCAGTAATCATTTCTGTAACCTGGCCTGTTTGCAACAGGTGTTATGCATGCTTCCCAGGTCCCAAACCAACCTGGGTAATTAGTGGTGTGATCTGACAGTACTAGAGCCCCCTGATCCTTTTGATCGCAGGGCTGGGAGCTCCACCCTCCTATTCCTGTTCCATGCAGATTAGCCAGTGGCATGCTCCAACTGCTTAAGCCTTCACTTGGGGACCATTGGGGCACATCTATATGATGGTGTCTAATTGAGTTGGGGAATGATTAGCTTCATAAAGAGCTGGACTTAGTCTCATAATGCAATTTGCAGTTTGTCTCAGACAGGTGACTTTCTATTTCCTTTATCCAGTAGGGCTCACAATGCTACATGCTGACTTGTTTATAAAGCTGGAATGAGCAGCTGGGACCTGAGGGATGCCTGCCAATTACACTTACTGTTGAGGGATAATAGTTTTTGTTTTAATCTATGTGTTTTTTCATATACCCCATTGTGCTATACTACCCCTGTAATACCTGAGCGCTTCTGTTACATTTAAGAGAGTTCCTTGTTGTGCAACAGAAAATCTAAAGTGTCTTGTAAAATTTGGAGGCTGTTTTGAAACTTAACTGCATTACTGTTTCTGGAAAATGGCTCAAAATTGATTTTAATCTGTCTGCTAAGGATCTCTGGTACTGTTGGTACTATACTGTAGAACATCATTGGTCAGATTCACACATCAAGTTAATCCAGAATGTGGCTTGCTGGGTTTTGATTTTGTGCAGATGAGAATCAGTGAATAAAGCAGGGGTTTAAGGGCACTAAACCACAATTTAAAGCCATGGTTTGTGGCTGGTATATTGATCAGAAAATTTGGCTTGGCTTATTCCTGGTTTGTTTTTATGTCCAAGTTTCTAATCTATACTTGCACATGGCAACAGAATCTAACAATAAGAGGAAACAAACCAGAATTGACCAAGGAGGCCATGATTACTGTACTTTGCCCATGTGTAACTAGTTCTGGATTGTTCAGCAAACCATGGTTAAAACAAACCATAATTTCATGAGATGTGTGAGCACAGCCCATATATAACAATTGGTAGTAAGAAAAGAGAGAATTCTTCTTTTTCTTCAGTTTCACTTATGGGACAGCTCTTTATTTGACCAATCTTGTCCCAGAACACTATTTAGTATAAAATTAAAGATGGTGACATCAAATCCAAGAAATGCATTCTTGCCTGATTTAGTGTGTGCCTGACTTAATATGACAAAATGAGATGCGGCTCAGTTAGACTGCTACCAAATTCCTCTGGGCCTGGTTCCAGTGCGTGGAAAAGGTTTTGGTTGGGGAATAAGTTCTAGGAACAGAAACCATGGCCAGCTAGTGATTTGCTGTTTAATGCTGCTTAATGTATTGCTTGTTGTTGATGTTCCTTGCCATTTCTCTTGGGTCTGCAGCTTGTATCAATTAAATCAGCATCAGAAAATAAGCCCTGAAGCCTATTAATTAGGGTGATGAGAAGGAGATTGAGCATTCCGCCCAGAAGCTATGATTGCACCAGCATAAAACTCTGGGATGATATGCTGGGACAAGACAAACCTAGAGAATGGCCAAGGAAGATTCATGTCCTTTCTTCTTTCCTAGCCACAGCATAGCAGGCCACCCAACATAGTTTAATGTGGTCATATGGAGCTGCTAAAATGATCTACTTGCCAACAGTTCTGACACACCCAGGGTCCACAAATAATTCTAAACCAGAATGAGTGCATTTGCACATCATACTAAACTAAAACAAACAAAGCAGACTGTACTCTAGCTAAGTCTTTCTGTTGCTATACTTGGCAGAAACTTTTATATATTCTAGTTTTCAAGTGTCATCTTGAAATTGATTTCACTCTTGCTGCTCTCCTTAGTTCTGATACAATAGAACTGCAGCTTTCAAAGGCATAGGGATCCTGCCAAAATACAAAGGTTGACAACCCAATGCTTTGCAAAGCTGCCAGAATGGATGCTGTTCTATAAAGAAAAATCCCTCTGTTCTTAAGACAGTCGACTGATAAGTTGCTTTGCTGGTTATTCATCTTTGCTGTTACTCTCCTCTCTTTCATAATAGGACATAAAATTGGAGAGGAGGCAGAAATTCTCTGCTATATACCCATCCAAAGCTAAGCGTCTGCATCTTGGTTATTGTTTTGCCAGGTCCCAACAGCTCATTGCCTTTCTTGACTCTGGATACTGCTGCTGGGATTAAAGGCATAGAGGAAGTCATGATATAGTCTTCTGGGAAAATAACTGGAACCTCCAGATAAGCAGGCAAATGCACAATGGATGGGAATAGCTGCCTGAAAGGGATGGAAGGGCATGGACAATATGACTAACAATTTGGGACTGACTGGAGCCTGTCAAGATGAAGCTACTCATCCTTGGATTATTTATGACGATTGCTACCACACTTTGCTTTACTCAGGTAGGCATTTGTAGGCCTGTTGTCTCTCCTTTCTTTTTGCTGGAATCAGACTTGTAACCTTTTACATGCAAAGCACAGAGCTACAGCTCTGCATGAAGCCTTATTAATTCTGGTCCATGTAGCATCTAGAGATGGATGTCATGGGCCTCAGGGTCAAAACCAGAGTTTCACACCCTTGGTGGCCCAAAAGCCACCCAGAGACTGATAATGAGGATGGCAGTTACTATAATATAAGAATGTGAAAGTATCTGTAAAATATAGGAGGAGAGGAGAAGAGAAATATTTGTAATAATCAGAAGATGAAGATGTTAACAAAAATATGAAAATAGAAGATCAAATAGAACTGATGGAGAAAACTGGTTTTAAGATTGAGAAAAAAGTAAAATATTTGGGCATTATAATGAGAAATGTGAATTGAATGTTATTTCAAAATAATCATGTGAAGACATGGAATAAAATTAAGAAGGACATTTTAAGATGGGAGAAATTATAATTGTCACTGTTAGGGAGAATTTCTGTGATAAAAATGAATATTTTGCCTAGAGTGATGTTTCAAACAATATCTGTTTTGACAACTGATGTACCATTTAAGCAATGGCAAAAAGATATATCTAAATTTGTATAGCAAGGGGAAAAAAAACACAAAGTGTTACAAGATGCAAAGGAAAGAGGAGGATTGGGTTTACTGGGTTTGAAACTATATTTTGCAGCTTGTTGTTTGGTTTGGATGAAAGAATGGGTGTTGTTGAGAAACAAAAGAATTTTACAGTTAGAAGACCACAACCTGAGGTGTGGATGGCATGGATTTTTATAGTATGATAAAGTTAAAGTCTACTCCAGGAAATAAAGCCAGACTGCTCACTTGAGGGAATGATATTAAAGGCAAAACTGAAATACTTTGGCCACATCATGAGAAGACAGGACACCCTGGAGAAGGTGCTGATGCTAGGGAGAGTGGAAGGCAAAAGGAAGAGGGGCCGACCAAGGGCAAGATGGATAGATGATATTCTAGAGGTGACGAACTCGTCCCTGGGGGAGCTGGGGGTGTTGACCGACAGGAAGCTCTGGCGTGGGCTGGTCCATGAAGTCACGAAGAGTCGGAAGCGACTAAACGAATAAACAACAAAACAAAGTTAAAGTCAATGTGGATTTTAAAAACCATTTTATTAGACATGCCCCATTGAGAATATGGAATAGATATAAACCCAGGCTATTCCCAAAAACACTTCTATGGATCTCAGCACCAGAAGCATTTTATAGAAGAGAAACAACAGGCAAAGACAAATGGTTAACGTACCAAGAATTATTGGAAAAACACCAAGGGGAATATAAAATTAAATAAAGAGAGGAACTAATGGCAGAAGGACATAGTTATCAATGGTTTTCCCATTTACAGTTATCAGAAAGATTTAAAATGGATAAAAAGACTTATGGTATGGAGCAAAGTAAGACAGAATTTGAAGTGCAATTGTGTATTGATGATGAACATGTAATTGCTAAAATATATGAACTTTTGCTGAAATTTGAAACAGAGTTAAAGAATGTATGATAAAGTGGACTAAGAATTTCAGTCATAATATACAGATGGATCAATGGGAAAATATGTGGTCTAAAGGGTTGAAATTTACATTATGTTATGATCTTAAAAAGAATTTTTATAAAATGATGTATTGTTGGTACATGACACCAGAGAAATCTGGCTGCTGGACCTCACAAGGATTTCCCAGCAAGAAAAAAGCAGCATGAGCACCGAACTGCTATGCCATACGATTAAAAAAAAACCCAGAGAAATTATCTAGAATGTATAAAGGCATTTCAAATGTATGTTGGAAATGTGAACAACATGAAGAGACATTTTATCATGCTTGGTGGACCTGTAAAAAAACTAAAAAAAATTGGATTCAAATACATACATTGATACAGAGGATTTTAAAGATTAATATTCAGCTGAAGCCAGAACTTTACCTTTTAGGACTGATGGATAAACAGAGCCATGGAAGATTATTTCAATATATGGTTACTGTGGTGAGATTACTATATGCACAAAGATGGAAAGATTCAGCATTACCCACCATGGAGGGATGGTTGGTGAAATTGACAGGACTTGCTGAGATAGCCAAACTGACTTCTTTGATTAGAGAAAAGTCATTATTGACATTCCTCAATGACTGGAAACCCCTTATAGAATTTTTGCATAAAAAAGAAAATGATTTTCTGACTTACGGTTTTGATAATTAGAAAGAATAAGTTATAGAAATAAGGGAATTATGATGAAATCTTAGAGAGTTTTGATTAGAATTGTATGTATAACTGCTGAGAGGAAGATTGAAAACCATTTATTTATTTAATCTTTTCTGCTCTTTTATTTTCTTTTTTCTTTTTTCTTTTTTCTTTTTTCTTTTTTCTTTTTTCTTTTTTCTTTTTTCTTTTTTCTTTTCTCTTTGTCTTTTCTTTTCTTTCACATTTACTTCACTATTTTTTTCTTTCTTTGAATGTATTTCTTATCTATGTAAAATCTTTTAATAAAAATTATTTTAGAAAGAGAAGTATTTGTAATACGCTTCATAATTGAAGTATTAGCACACATGGCTCTCTAAAGGTGATACCTGCAAGCCTACTGTCCAGAGTGTAAATGTGTTGGATAGATGAAACAAATATAAAAATATTTGTTATATTTATAACTTGCCTTTCATGCAGTTGCTCAAGGTGGCATATACAGTGCTCCCTCCTCCTCCTCCTCCTATTGGGCTGTGGAGAGAGGACCTTCTATTCTTGCTACCTCTTCCTTTTCTATCTTCAGTTTATTGTAACGATTCACAGTACCAGTTTTGCCCCTGAAGGTCACTTCCTCTGCTCCAGGAAGGGAGAGGAAGACTTATACTTGACTGCTGGCAATAACAGGATCAGAACTGTGTTGTGACTCCATTAGACCTGATGTACCAACTACTAGCATAACAAGGCCAGAGCGTCAATCCATGCATTGATCTTGCATCAGAAGTTCAAGCAGACCACTGTGTGTAGTTGTTTGGTGGGCTGTGAACTCCTTTGCATTTCAGTTCAATCTCTACAGAATAACATTCTTATTGCTTCTGGGTTTTTTCCCCCAAATGTCTGGTCTCCTGGTATATGTTAGAAAATAGCCCTCTGCACAGTCTGTCTGCTCTTAACTATCACCAACTGTAGGTAAATCTCACTTCTGAACTCATTTTCAGTATTACAGTTATTTAAAACTGAATTCTTTGGATTTGGAGGGTTTTTTCCCCTAACTTAGCTCTATAAATGGCTGCGAATATGATGTTTATGTATATTTGCATTTGAAAAATTTACACAGCTAAGTATACACTCAGCACAGTCAAAATGATTTGCATACTACTTGCATAAATTCACATCTCAATAAATCAGTGTCTAAAATCTAGTGCAAACATATGTGTCACATACATTTACCAATCATGAAATTCACACTAGGCAAGAAGAGCAGTTCTACAGTTGGGTGTTACATCTTCCATTAAATTCTCTCTCCCAAAATATATGCACAGTGTTGGAAACATCAATTCTGATGTAGCAAGAAGTGGGAACAAGGATTAAGATATACATACAGTGCAGCTTATCAATCAAAGCACGCTGACATGCAGCTTTATGTAAACTGGATTTCTTCATCTGAGCTTCTCATCCCTACAACCTACACAGAAAGTTTTAATGGCTACTGGTAGGCCAATATTGCATTGACATGTGTCAGTATTTTAGGCAAGGTTGATTTCAGAGCTGCAAAACATTCAGCAGCAGTTGCATAGGGATGTCAGCACTGATAACATGGAAGAACATTGTGTTGATTCATACAGAGAAATTAAAGCCTTTCTTAAAGTGTTAATTTAACTGAGCTGCAATTGCAGGAAATAGGGATTTTGCAAGAGAGTTTATCAGGGGAAGGGAACACACTGACCACCTACTGTATATCTGCATTCTTGGAATGGTATGTGACAGAGAATCATCCAATTCTGACTGATGTGGCTTCTGATATTTTGCCAGTCTCCCCCAATGTGTCTTCTGGATGTGGTGGACTTTAGCTCCTATAATCCTCAATCAGTATTGCCTATGCTGGCTGTGAATGTAATGAACAGTCCTGCTGGATCAAGCCAAGGCCCATCCTAATCTAGCATTTTTTTTTTATCTTACAGTGGTCTAACAGATGCCTCTGGAATGCTTCAGAAATAAGATGGAAACATGCCTCTCTCCACTGTTGTCCCCCTGTAACTAGCATTGGGAGGCAATCCAACCAGAGATAACACTAAGCCTTGATAGACCTGCCCTCCATGAATTTATCCACTACCCTTTTAGGGACATCCAAGTGAATGACCATGGCTTGTGCTGATGAATTCCACAGGTTAATTATGTACTATGTGAAGAAATACTTCCTTTTGTCTGTTTAAATCTTCTTCCCATCAGGTTTATTAGATAGTTCCTGCTCCTAGTATTTTCAGATGGGGAAGCCTTCTCATCCATTTTTTCCATTCCATGCATAATTTTCTACACTCACTCCTGCCCCCTCCCCAGCCACCTTTTCCCCAAGCTAAAGAATCCCAACACATTCTAGGGAAGCTGTTTGCACTTTCTGTTGTTGTCTTCTGCATCCAATCTATGTGAGCATAATAGAAACCTCTGTTTATTCCAAAAACTTCTCCAAGAAATACCACCCTGGTTTCTTTCAACACCTCAAGATCACCATCAGTATTTTGATCAGGTGGTGATAGCATATTTCTAGATCTAATAGACATTTGTAGGCAGTTACTATCACCCATTGTCATTCTACACCTTTCTGAACCAGATGCTGCCCAGCACCCAAGGGATCAATTTAAAGCTTCTTTGTCACCTTTTTAATGCTATGTAGCAACAGCTTGATTGTGTTTAAGTTCAAGTGGAGCCTCTCTGTCTTGTACAGGTTTGGCTTGCCCCAAAACATTCCCCAGAGCCTGACAAATCTAATTCCTTTGTGTAAAACCACCGTCTCATCTACACATTGAGACTGCTGAGATCTGCCTGTCTTGCTGGGTCTGGGTGAACAGAATAGTTAGCATCTCTGAGAATGCCACCTAGCAGCCTAAATGTGGCTTCTAGGATCAACCAACTACATCTTTCAGTGTCACTGATGCCAACATGGAATACAAATACTGTGTTTCTAATGACCAAATCACTCAGACCAAAAGCCCTCCATCTCCTGGAGGAGTGTGTAATGATTGCCCTACTCAAATAAAAAGCTCAGACTCCAAATCTAAGTTTAAGGTCTGGTTTATTTAGAATAAGGTGCAAACAGAAAGAAAGCTGAGAATGAGAAAAGCGCGCCTAAACTCAAACTAAATAGCTCCATTTCCAACAACGATCCCCCCCCCCTGCATATAGAACAATCCCACATTCCCAGGTGCTCCTAACGAGCTCTGCTGATCAACGGGCAAAAAGACCTTGACATTTAAGAGATAACCCAAACACATTCCTTCCTGGCACAGCCCTACGCATCTCCCTGTACAAGGTTTATCAGCAGCACCCTCCCAGCCAGGAACATGCATCAACACTCTGGCGTGCGAACCGTTATGATGGAGCAAACATCACAACGGTGATCATGACATACCGCCCCCCCGACAAAAATCAGGCAGAAGGTTTAGAAGGGTAGGCAACATGAAAAGCGCGGATCAAATCAGGTGCGAGGGCATCGCGCGCAGCGACCCATTCAGGATGGGGAAAATGCTTCCAGCGAACTAAATATTGAAGAGACCCCCGAAGCCTGCGAGAGTCGAGAATCTCCTTGACCTCGAAGTGCTGCTGGCCATCAATCATGACAGGCGGAGGGGGAGGAGGTCGTGGATGCCAACGAGAGGAGTCCTGGGCAGGCTTGAGCAAGCTGCAGTGAAAAACAGGGTGCAAACGCTTCAAATTATGAGGCAGATCCAAACGAACAGTGACAGGATTGACAATAGCAGTAACAGGAAAGGGACCAATAAACTTAGGGGCCAGCTTCTTAGAAGGCTGAGGAGACTTGATAAATCTGGTAGAGAGATAGACCAGGTCCCCAACGTGAAAAGGCGGCTGTTGGCATCGATGCCGGTCAGCATGAAGCTTATAGGAAGCCTGGGCATCTTGGAGAGCGGTTTTAATGCCGGGCCAGGAATCAGCGAGCCGAGAACCCCAGTCACAGGCCGCCACAGCCAGGCCAGGAGGTTGGGGAAACTCAGGGATTGGCACAAAATCCCACCCTGAAACAACCCGAAAGGGGGTTTGACCAGTGCTTTGCTGCACTGCGTTTTTGTAAGCGACCTCAGCAAAAGGGAGCAAATCAGCCCAGTCATCCTGGTGATAATTGATGTAAGAGCAAAGAAATTGCTCTAGGGTGGCATTAAGGACCTCCGTAGATCCGTCAGTCTGGGGATGCCAAGAGGTTGACAATGCCTGTTCGGTGCCAATGAGTTTCAAAAAAGCCCGCCAAAAGCGTGAGGTAAATTGTGTGCCCCTATCGGTCACCAAATGAGAGGGGCAGCCGTGGGGGCGGTAGACGTGCACCAAAAAGAGTTTCGCCAGCTGTTGCGCCACTGGAATGGACGCACAGGGAACAAAGTGGGCCTGCTTTGAAAAATAGTCTTTGACCACGCAAATGACAGTCTTCTTCTGACTGGGAGGCATTTACATATTTTCTCAGCCTGTCTAAGCATCATTTGAAGGAATTGACTTTCTCTCTGAGAGCCAGGAGCTCATCAAGATAAACCCACAACCTATGCAACAGCCAAATTTGATGCCATATACAGCAAACCAAAAAGCACATCCTTCTCTGCTGGCTTTTCACCTTCATATTAGCTGTTGTTGGTAGGAGTGCCTATGTTATATTTAGAGCCCTGGCTTTGTCCCCCAATAGCTAAACTTACCCTGATGCTCGGTGTTTGGATATAGGTGGTCAGTGTGTTCCCTTCCACTGATAAACTCTCTCGCAAAATCCCTATTTCTTTTGTCCCATTTGTTCACTCTGGTTGTGAATTCCCAACTGGCTTTCCTCTTTCTGAAGAGTGCTGGTTAAAACTGATGTGAATTATAGGAGTTGATATCCAACATGCCTGAAGGACACCAGGTCAAGGAAGGCTGTGTTATGCTGATGGTAGTAAAGTCAGCAGAACTATTATTGGGCTGCTCTGCAAGGTAAAGCATAGAGCTAAGGTATAGTAGTTTTCATCTACTGTGCAACCAACAGTTCAGCACAGTCCAATGTTCGAGTAAGAAGTACATTGCAGTCCAGATAGAGCCTCTTAATATGATCACACTATCTGGTAACAAAAAGCTACGTTCCAACCACTTTGTCCTACTATCCAAAGCTGAAACTTAATCTAGGCAAATACAGACAAGTCCACTAGCCTGTCTGTATTTGCCTAGATTAAGTTTCAGCTTTGGATAGTAGGACAAAGTGGTTGTATTTAGATACAGTATTAATGTCACCATAATATTTTCTTGTAGAACAACCAGGACTAGTTCAGCCCTTTACAACCTGGTGCCCTCTAGCTGTATCTGTATCAGGATGGTTGGCTGGGGAATGATGGGATTGTAGTCTACCAAATCTGGAAGATGCCATGCTGTGGAATGCTGAATTGTCAGTGAATAGTGCTGATCTGTCCTACTCTTGACCAGAGCTTCTACCAATAGATTGTTTTACCTTCTTTATTTGGCCAATAGCATGTGTCTGACCATGCCCTCTTGTTATCGGGATGTTATGAGTGGAAAAATTTAGAGCATTGCTATTTTTAATTTTGCATGCAAGCTTCATAAATAAGATTCTGTTTTTATTTTGAGTTGTCTCTTTCATATGTCTACCCACTTCCTCCCACCCCCTTTTCTAGCAAACACTTCTTTTCCCAATGCCCTTTTATTTAATACTTTTGATGAATAGAAATTGCATAAAAATTAGTTGCCAAGCCATCAAGAATAGCAATGCTCAGGCTTGGCCCAGAGTGTACTAGCCATACTTATTAGCATAGCTGTTGGTGCTGTATAGCACAGTGGGCATGAAGAAGGTTGCAGGGATTTAATCTCAGGCAACGTTTTCAGAACAACAGGAATTCCTCCATTTATCTCAAGCTGCTTTCTGTCTGCCTCAAGCCATGCACATGGAATGTGGCCCTCTGGATTTTTTATTCTGTTCTCCATTCCAAGAATGCACTGGGCTGTCCTATTTTTCTGCTTTCAGCAACTTTCCAAATTTCTGGACATCCTTCCACTGCCTGTGTGCCTCCATAGCACCCTCTAGTGAGACAGCCTGGCTAGAGTAAGAGGCAATAGCTGTCTGGTCTGTGGTTCTGTCTTATTTACTGCACCATCTGCTGGAAAGAAGTAATGAGTGGGAAGTCTGAGCCTTTCTTGTATGCGCGTATGGATGAGATATGGCATCTGGTAGTTCCAGATGGGCTCAGCAATCCCTGGCCTGTATCTAAACCCCTGGGTGAGTATTTTTTTACCCCACTTAATACCAGAGTGTAACAATATTGCAGGAACCATGCCCTGGGGAGCTGGGTGGACTGGCTGAGGTTTAAATAGCTGAGATCTAGTTAGCAAAGTAACTGATATATAAAGCAAATTAATTTGCTCCCTACGGCATGGGAATCACTGTCAGGAAAAGCCTTTATCTGCAGCTCCATTACCAGGTTCTTTGTAGAGGCCGAACAGGAGCAGTGCTGGTGTGAGAACGTATCATGCATAATACAGTGCTGGTTCTTGCTTTTCAGCAGTCAGGGCTGTTCACAGTGGCACTAGAAGTTGGGTGGAGGCTCTGGTGGAGGTATACAGTGCAGGCTGCACAATGCTGACAGACTCTGTCAGCTGGATTCTCCTCCTTTTTGATGTCTGTCCCAGGGTGGATTTCTTACTTTCCAAGGGTGGTTGATATCAAATTTTCCTGCATTGCTCCAATTTTTCTTATAGGAGAGGACTAGGATAAGATAAAACTGCAAGGAAAGTAGTTCTTCTCTGGAACTACATCAGTGTTGATAATTGAAACCACTGCTTCTTCTCCTTGAAGTCTGTCTGGGCCTTGTGAAGTCTCCTTTGGCTGTATTCCTAAAGTGTCAGTCCAGAAATAGCTTTCCTCCTCCTCCTCCTCCTCCTTCTCCTCCTCCTCCTCCTCCATGTGTTGATGTGTGTGTATGCACATGCACGCGTGCATGTTTTACTACTATTCCAAATCTTTGTAGTCTCTGTTTCAGAATTGTTGATCTGGTATTTATTAGTGAAATGTTGATCTGCTCATTGTAAGATCACTTTCATTCATATACTTTCTCTTGCACTGCAGGGCAAGCTCATTTTCTCACAGCCCATCTGTGCATGGCCAAGCCTTTTAGTAAAGCTTTTAGTTCTAAGTGGTCTTTGACTCCCTTTAACATTGATATTTGGACACAGAGATTGATGGCATTGTGAATTATTCATGGCAGGGTAGGATCCATTCCCATAACCAGATGGTAGGAAAAAAAAAAAATAGTCCTTCACAATAAGATCAGTTCTGAGACTGGATCCCTGTATTGCCAGCCCATGATGAATGGTTTCATTTTTTTCTGGAAAAAAAAAGCTCCAATATTTTGGCTGGAGTTTCTGCCCTACAGTCCTTGGACTCAGCTGAGCACAGTTTTATACGGCCAGCTGCTATCATATTTAATTTGCAAAAAAGGCAACAAAAGAAATCAAGTGCCTTGGTAAAGGAGAAGAAAATGCTGGTATTGGCCATCACTTCTTTTTGGCTTTGATAATAACTTCACTCTTTCAAAGAGTAGCACAGTGGCTCAGGGCTAGAAATCTCACTTCCCGCCAAAAACCTAGTTGGGTTTTGTGATGGGGAACAACTGGAGTGTTCGTTTTAACTAAACATTACAGGCCTGTAGAAAGGCCTGTCCCCACTACAATACACAGAATTCCAGAGTGCTAAAGGAAGCACAAAGGGGAATCTTCTATAAACCTAGTTGGCTGCTTGGATCAGATGCAGAATTATTCAATTTCTGTATCATCCTGTATATTCAATTTCAGTTCCCATTCTTTTCCTTAGAATTGTTGTGTATTTGCCTCTATGCTAGTCAATCTTCTTTCTGGGTTTCTGGGATTACCTGTCTGCCTAATTACTTCCTGTGTAATTTGGAAATGATTCTTTGATAAGTTAAATATTGCTAGTTAACCTCCTGCCAAGAGACATTTTTCTGTTCATTCTGAAGTTAATTCTCTAACCTAGTGCCAATAAGTCAGTTCCTATAGGATATAAGTTTTGGCTCAAATCATGCATTTAAAAATTAAAAAATTGCCACCTAATCCTACAACATCAGCAAAACAGCGATCTTTCTTATCCATTTAATGCTGGCACAGAGTAGGCATGTCTTTTTAATTTAATTTAATTTTTTTCAGAGTAGGCATGTCTTATATGCACCTAGCAATGTTAAGTCAGCAGAGCTACACAGCCACCAAAACTAATAGCTATTGATAGTGTGACACTCCATGAATGAAAACCATGTAATTTGGTGGCCTACTTCAGACACATTATGTGAAGAACTAGCTCTCTGGAGAAGGCTCTAATGCTGGGAAAGGTGGAAGGAAAGAGAAGAAGACAACTAGCATCAAGGTAGATGGACTCATTTAACGTGGCAATGAGTGCACTGTTTGAAGACCTAAAAGACCAGGTTAGGGACAGATCATCATGGAGGAAATCTAGCTTTCTGGTCCCTAAGTGCTGAAACCAACTTGATGGCACGTAATCAGTCAATCAATTTGGTGGCTCTTAGGCCATCTGTAGGAAGCAAATTCCATAGTTCAAATCTGCGTTGGGTAAAGACTACAGTTATAGAAGGAGCATGAGAATGGAACTAGGCCCTAAAGTACATAAAAATGAGGAGGCATGAGGAAGAAAGAAAGCTCCCAAGCTCTGGGAGGTAGTTGTGCGCTGTGAATTCCCAAAGGGAGTCAATTGACCAATCACTTAACCCTGTGGGGGCTTGGTTTAAGGTCACTCTTGTTTGGAATTAAACTATCTCCACACAGACACACAGTCTCCTAACTTGCACATTACATCTAGACCCCTTAATTTAGCCTACTTCTATGACTGAAGCTCAGTCCTAGAGAGACCTTGCCAAAATAGGACTACTGTAGGCACTTCTTCACCACAAATGTTTAGATTTTCATCCCTATAGCTACACAGGGTGGAATTGAAAATGGCTAGATCTGGGACCCCCCCCAAAAGGGGGGATAGAAATGGGACTGAAAACCACAGCCTCTGAGCTTCCCTGACACATGGCATGATAGATGACTTGGAGATGGGGTTGCTGAGTCATTTGTCATGTGTATACAAAACCTATGTGAAGTCTTGATTCAGGATTCAGACACTGCAGATGTCATGACTTCAGTATAATCACCCTTTCCTCCCCCATTCCTTCTGTAACACCTTTCTGATGGAGAGATCTCAAAGGTTTGCACATTTTTGTGACTTTTCAGTTGACTTAATGAAGTATTGACCTGATAGGGTTTGGGAATAGGATTTGGGATTTTTTCCTATAATCAGCATGCTTCCCTTCCCTTCTCATTGCTTTGTTCTTAATTACAAAGGATTTTGAAAATGAGAGAGAATAGAAGAAATACAATAGATGGAAAGCAGAGGGACAAAGAAGAGAGATAAAGGACAAGACATTACACCATTTGTGTTTTACAGGACTGTGTTCCCAGAACACATCCAAGGTTAACAAGTATGGCTTGCTCAATAAATCCAATTGCTGAGCTTGCATGACACACGGAACCATAAATTAGCCACACAGGGTGGGTTGGCATGACGTATGGGGCTAAAATGTAGCCAGATACTTTGTGTTTTAGTGTGTTGTACAAACATGGGGAATCTGGAGCTGAACCCCACATGAAGCCAGCTGTGGTTGTTTGAAAGCCATGGGATTGCTGTAATATTTTGAGAAAAATAAAGGCCTGTTCTAATTTAGAAACTATAGGCTGCCAAGTTTTTTTTTCTTCCTAGCAGACTTGGTTTTCCTTTAACACCTATAGGACTAAAGGAAACCCAGCTGGCTTTCTTTTTCCCTGTCATCTCTCTTGAAAAGCTGCTTTTCACACTTCAGTTAAATGCACAGGAATCCTCTCCTCCCCACCTCAACCCCCCACAAGATAAAGGAAGAAACATTAATAATTTAAACTACCATTTCCAGATGCCTTCCCTGTTTTGGAAGAAAAGGTGGAGGAGAAGAGGAAATTTTTGATGAAGCCAGGGGTGTCACAACTCTCATAGAACTTCTGTCCCTTTAAGGATTGTGTGCTAATTCAAATTAAACAGAGGACATTTTGACAGCCTCTGCATCCCCTCAGTGCAGCTAGTTGCAGGCGAACAGCGGTTTGCTTGTAGTTGTCTCCCTTGTGTGCATTTGGACTTCATCTTGAAGAACAGAGTGCTGAGATTAGGGTGACCAAGTGGGAGAGAAAGCAGGGCATTGCACCCTTTAACAATTGGGCAGAAACAGAAATGTCAGAAGGAGTAGCTTGTCATGCTACAGAAATTCCCTCTTCCATTCAGCTATGAAAAATGCAGAAACCTTGTCTCTTCTACATCTTGCCATCCTACTCTAGTTGCAGGAAGGAAGTAGAATGAAAATGTTATGGAAAAGCTAGTAAAGAGAAAATGGTTTGACTGGTATGAGAAAGGTTAAGGGGGGAGCTGTGTTTCTGTTGCCTGATGTGAGAGATTCTGGGAAGCAGTATTTCCCTACGTCCCAACCCCAGCCCCATGTACATTGCTCAAGTATACTTGCTCCTAAGGGACAGAATAAGTTGGAAGAACACGAGGCTGCCCTTTCGTTTGAAGCATTCCTTTCATTATGCTTCTCATTACAGAGAGTTCTTTGGATAAAGGACACCTAGTGCTGGTAACTATGGCAACAGTTAAGAGGATGTGTCGACAAGAAAGGGAGACTTTTCACCCCTGGGAAACAGGTACAGCTGCCTCAGTCAAGGGGGCCATCCAGGCTGTGGGTAATGGTGCACAAGGCTGGTGCTCCAACCAGGTGAAGCCTCTGAATGACATGCTCTATGATGGAGGCCCTTGAGTGATGGCTACTGAAAAGATATAAGAAGCACTGAGAGAAGACCACATGGCTGATTTGGATTCTACCCAGCCATTCTCTATGTGCATGGAGCCCTAAATTGGGCACAAATATGCCAACACTGCAGGGCCACTGCATTTTCTGCTGCCTAGCCTCTCTTCTTTTTTGAAAAGGCTGCCAGCTCACACCTATAATACCAACCTCACCTAGAGAAATTAAGTAAACAAGTGCTTTCCTTGGATAAGAACATGAAAAGTACATATGGGATCAGACCAAAGGCCTACCTAGTCCATCATTCTGTAGTGGCCAACCCCTCTAAACCCCAACTCTGTTTGCTCCCTTCTACCTAACATCTGATACTGAGAGCCTCAGTGTCCCTACTTCTGTAATATATGCCCATTATGTCTCGTAATCACTGAAAATCTTATCCTTTATTAATCTGTCTACTTTCCCCAATTTATTTATATGAACTGTATAAAAGGGTATTTCATAGAATCATATAACGTAAGGAGTAAAAGTGACCCTTGAGATCATCTTGCCCAATGTTGCTCAACCGTAGCAACTTTAAGATGTCTGGACTTTAACTCCCAGAATTCCTCAGCCAGCAAGCTGGTTGGAGAATTCTGGGAGTTGAAGTCCAGACTTCTTAAAGTTGCCAAGGTTGAGAAACATTGATCTAGTCTAATCTTCTGCCCAGTGCAAACAGCCTGAATCTAATACTATTCAGCTTCCTTGGATGGCTCTTGAGTTCCGCACATCATACATAAAGATATACTGGAATAGCATTAGCTTCTGAATAATTTTTGCATGTCAGGTTGCTGTATAAGAAATACTAGCAGGAAAAGTTTGCGACTGTAATGCTGAAGGATAGCTTCAGTTTATGATTTTCTACTGAAAAGGGGGAGTGGGGCCATTATTAGTAGCAAGATTATGTTGTAAAATTTGGGAAGTGTTACATTCATACTGATCCCAGAAATTGGTGATAGTATTTGAGTGGCCTTCTCTGGATTTGGAAGCTTTCAAGATGAATGTTAGACCTTGTGAGGCTGGCAAGCTCAGGAAAAAAGAACCATTTAGATTTCTGGAAAGATCTTTATTCCTAATAGGGTAATGTAATGGAATCTTGAAAGCCAACCAAAATGCTTCTCCCACACAACATCTCCCTAGTGTAATTAAGGCAGAGTTACTCTGAGTTCTTTTCTCATGCTTCAACCCTCCCCTGAACTCAAGAATCTCTTCTGTAATATTTCTGTTTCCTCCATCCCTTAACTGTCTTGCTGCCCCCTCTGTGTTCCAAAGGTCTGTTGAGAGTTCTTTCACAGACTGGCAAATTGGAAAAATAACCCAGAAGAATCTGTATGGAACTGAACTCCAACTCTACAGTATTTACTTTTATATTGATGTTGATCAGTTTTATGTAATGTGTTACACCATGGTTTGTAGACCCACAGTTAGCTGATTAAATTGAAAATGGTTGGATTCAGATTAGATGCTACAAATGAAGACACGCTTTTTTTCTGAATTCACACAACACATTAAGGTTTAATGCAGTGTGTGAACTCAGCCTGTAAAACACTTATCATTGTAAGTACACTTGAGGCCAAGAGATTGGCAAGTACATATCCTGGTCTTTAAATGCATTAGATAGCTGCTATAAAGGCTGAGGCTGCCAGCTAATGTGAAAGCAGCCTGGCCTGATCCTTTGGGATTAGCAGCAACTTGATTTGGAGAGATCTATAGCTAAAGCTTTTCATGGCATGAAGATAAGCATCACTGTTGGCAGATGTCATGAAAGGCAATGAGCAGGGCCAAAAACATGGAAGCCAACTTTGCTTCAGTATCAAGCAAATGATCTTCAGAAGCATAGCTTATTGGCATGAAATGCATACTTTTTATGCGGAAGATCTTGGATTCTATTCTCAGTATCTCTAGTTAAAA
Organism: Candoia aspera; assembly: GCF_035149785.1. NCBI lineage: Eukaryota > Metazoa > Chordata > Lepidosauria > Squamata > Candoiidae > Candoia > Candoia aspera. The sequence continues at coordinate 55,361,016 of NC_086155.1, read as the reverse complement.
GTATTGGATGATGTAAGTGCATGTATCTCTGTCTGACAAGCCATATCGAGCTAGTCTGTCAGTGTGAATGTTTGTTACAGCCTACCTCTTGATCAACACATATATGATTGAGTGATTGATTGATTGATAGATAGACACACTTATAGAGGGATATATATCATACAGTGAGAGCCAGTTTGGTGTAGTGGTTAAAGCATCAGGCTAGAAACTGGGAGACTGTGAGTTCTAGTCCTGCCATAGGCACAAAGCCAGCTAGGTGACCTTGGCCCAGTCACTTTCTCTCAGCCCTAGGAAGGAGGCAGTGGCAAACCACTTCTGAAAAACATTGCCAAGAAACTGTAGGGATTTGTCCAGGCAGTCTCTGAGAATTGGACATGATTAAACAAACAAAAAAAATCATACAGTAGTATAAAATAACATGGAATAGGTAAGCTTGCATGGAACTATCATACAGTATGCTATCTAGTTGCCTGTATTAAAATGCATATTCACTGAAATAATGTTGAAGAGCCGGTCTAACTATTGCTATCTCGCTTTTGTAATACGCTTGCACTGGGGACAGAGGAGACAAGCAAACTGCTGTTGAGTGGGGGGAAAGATCTGAGGACAGCTTTGTGATTGGACCATGCCACCCCTCAGGGGACATGCGTCATGTCTCAGGCACATATAAAAGCTCCCAATACCTCCACCATGTGTGTGTCATGCGGTTTCCCACGTGAAGCCTGTATTGAGCACCCAGCCGTTTTTTTGATCAAATAATTGTTGTTGATGTTAAATACGTGTTGTCTGAAGTGTCTATATTGGGAAGTAAAGGTACTTCAGACGTTGGGACCCTAGATTTCTGGTGCCCAACGTGGGGCTCGAAGGCAAATTCCTTCAGGCCATGAAACCGACCCTTAAGGTCGGTTTGCCTTCGTCTGCGGATCCTGGGGAAAACCGCCCTCGGTAAGCAACGACGTGGCAGCGTGCCCCGGACCAATTGTTTGGCCACCTCATTGAATAGAGACAGGCGGCAGACCTTGTGGATTCTGAACCTGAACGCCAAAACAACACGTTTTTTGGGGGGGGGGGGCAGAAAACGCATTGGGGAACCAGGATACTCAGCGCAGGTAAGGCATTTATATTTTATATTTCTCCAAGATAGAAAAGGGAGGGGGCGGTGGTTGAAAAGGCCGACAGGCCCACACCTCAAGCTGACAGAAAGGCCCGAGAAACTTCCCAAGGGTGGAGAAATAAGGACCTAACAGAGGAAGATGGGTAACGAAGCTTCAAGTTTGAGGAAAAAGACTTGTGGAAAGCCCGGGAAACTGGTGGGTGAGGAAAACACCCCCCCCTATCGTGTGTATTAAAACATTTTAAAGAACTATATCCCCAATTCTTCAGCAAAGGATCGTTACCTTGTCGTGGTGCTGGAGCTTGAGCACCTCAATGATGCCATGAGCTAAACCGTGAAGGGCCACCCAAGATGGGAAGGTCATGACAGAGAGGTCAGACTAAATGCGATCCCTGGGGAAGGTAATGGCAACCCACCTCAGTATTCTTGCCGTGAAAACTAAATGGATCAGTACAACCAGAGATATGTCGGTATACCATCGGAAGATGAGACCCCCAGGTCGGAAGATGGTCAAAATGCTACTGGGGAGGAACAGAGGATGAGCTCAACTAGCCCCAGACGTGATGACGCAGCTAGCTCAAAGCCGAAAGGACGGCTAGCGGCCGACGGTGCTGGTGGTGAACGGCGAATCCGATGTTCTAAGGATCAACACACCATCGGAACCTGGAATGTAAGATCTATGAGCCAGGGCAAATTGGATGTGGTTATTGGTGAGATGTCAAGATTAAAGATAGACATTCTGGGCGTCAGTGAACTGAAATGGACTGGAATGGGCCACTTCACATCAAATGACCACCAGATCTACTACTGCGGACAAGAGGACCACAGAAGAAATGGAGTAGCCTTCATAATTAATAGTAAAGTAGCTAAAGCAGTGCTTGGATACAACCCAAAAAACGATAGAATGATCTCAATTCGAATTCAGGGCAAGCCATCTAACATCACAGTGATCCAAATATACGCCCCAACCACAAATGCTGAAGAAGCTGAAGTAGAGCAGTTCTATGAGGATCTGCAGCACCTACTGGACAACACGCCTAAAAGAGATGTTATTTTCATCACAGGAGACTGGAATGCTAAGGTGGGCAGTCAAATGACACCTCGAATTACAGGTAAGTATGGCCTGGGAGAACAAAACGAAGCAGGACACAGGCTGATAGAATTTTGCCAAGACAATTCACTCTGCATAACAAACACTCTCTTCCAACAACCTAAGAGACGGCTTTATACATGGACTTCACCAGATGGACAACACCGAAATCAGATTGATTACATCCTTTGCAGCCAAAGGTGGCGGACATCTGTACAGTCGGTAAAAACAAGGCCTGGAGCTGACTGTAGTTCAGATCACGAACTTCTTCTTGCACAATTTAGGATCAGACTAAAGAGATTAGGGAAGACCCACAGATCAGCTAGATATGAGCTCACTAATATTCCTAAGGAATATGCAGTGGAGGTGAAGAATAGATTTAAGGGACTGGACTTAGTAGATAGGGTCCCGGAAGAACTCTGGACAGAAGTTGGCAGCATTGTTCAGGAGGCGGCAACAAAATACATCCCAAAGAAAGAGAAAACCAAGAAGGCAAAATGGCTGTCTGCTGAGACACTAGAAGTAGCCCAAGAAAGAAGGAAAGCAAAAGGCAACAGTGATAGGGGGAGATATGCCCAATTAAATGCAAAATTCCAGAGGTTAGCCAGAAGAGATAAGGAATTATTTTTAAACAAGCAATGTGCGGAAGTGGAAGAAGACAATAGAATAGGAAGGACAAGAGACCTCTTCCAGAAAATTAGAAACATTGGAGGTAAATTCCAGGCAAAAATGGGTATGATCAAAAACAAAGATGGCAAGGACCTAACAGAAGAAGAAGAGATCAAGAAAAGGTGGCAAGAATATACAGAAAACCTGTATAGGAAGGATAACAATATCGGGGATAGCTTTGACAGTGTGGTCGGTGAGCTAGAGCCAGACATCCTGAAGAGTGAGGTTGAGTGGGCCTTAAGAAGCATTGCTAATAACAAGGCAACAGGAGACGACGGCATCCCAGCTGAACTGTTCAAAATCTTGCAAGATGATGCTGTCAAGGTAATGCATGCTATATGCCAGCAAATTTGGAAAACACAAGAATGGCCATCAGACTGGAAAAAATCAACTTATATCCCCATACCAAAAAAGGGAAACACTAAAGAATGTTCAAACTATCGAACAGTGGCACTCATTTCACATGCCAGTAAGGTAATGCTCAAGATCCTGCAAGGTAGACTTCAGCAGTTCATGGAGCGAGAATTGCCAGACGTACAAGCTGGGTTTAGAAAAGGCAGAGGAACTAGAGACCAAATTGCCAATATCCGCTGGATAATGGAAAAGGCCAGGGAGTTTCAGAAAAACATCTATTTCTGTTTTATTGACTATTCTAAAGCCTTTGACTGTGTGGACCATAACAAATTGTGGCAAGTTCTTAGTGGTATGGGGATACCAAGTCATCTTGTCTGCCTCCTGAAGAATCTGTATAACGACCAAGTAGCAACAGTAAGAACAGACCACGGAACAACAGACTGGTTTAAGATTGGGAAAGGAGTACGGCAGGGCTGTATACTCTCACCCTACCTATTCAACTTGTATGCAGAACACATCATGCGACAAGCTGGGCTTGAGGAATCCAAGGCTGGAGTTAAAATCTCTGGAAGAAACATTAACAATCTCAGATATGCAGATGATACCACTTTGATGGCTGAAAGTGAAGAGGAACTGAGGAGCCTTATGATGAAGGTGAAAGAAGAAAGTGCAAAAGCTGGTTTGCAGCTAAACCTCAAAAAAACCAAGATTATGGCAACCAGTTTGATTGATAACTGGCAAATAGAGGGAGAAAATGTAGAAGCAGTGAAAGACTTTGTATTCCTAGGTGCAAAGATTACTGCAGATGCTGACTGCAGTCAGGAAATCAGAAGACGCTTAATCCTTGGAAGAAGAGCAATGAAAAATCTTGATAAAATAGTTAAGAGCAGAGACATCACACTGACAACAAAGGCCCGCATAGTTAAAGCAATGGTGTTCCCTGTAGTAACATATGGCTGCGAGAGCTGGACCATAAGGAAGGCTGAGCGAAAGAAGATCGATGCTTTTGAACTGTGGTGTTGGAGGAAAATTCTGAGAGTGCCTTGGACTGCAAGAAGATCCAACCAGTCCATCCTCCAGGAAATAAAGCCAGACTGCTCACTTGAGGGAATGATATTAAAGGCAAAACTGAAATACTTTGGCCACATCATGAGAAGACAGGACACCCTGGAGAAGATGCTGATGCTAGGGAGAGTGGAGGGCAAAAGGAAGAGGGGCCGACCAAGGGCAAGATGGATGGATGATATTCTAGAGGTGACGGACTCGTCCCTGGGGGAGCTCGGGGTGTTGACGACCGACAGGAAGCTCTGGCGTGGGCTGGTCCATGAAGTCACGAAGAGTCGGAAGCGACTAAACGAATAAACAACAACAACATATCCCCAATTGGCATATAAAATGAATTTGAAGCCCGACAGTTTGAAGTTCTTGTGCAGCCATGTTTTGCCGCGCTACTTCCTAGGGACAGGCCGCCAAAAATGACTGCCTGGCGGGACCCTATTGGAAGAAATTATACATGATAAGGAGGTCTTTTTGGCAACCCAAGGGAAAACAGAGGAACAGGACTATCTAGAGTTCTTTTCGAATTTAGCTGAACAAAAGGATCTACAGCATAAGTATCACCTTAGGGAAAGGGTGGATAAAACGGCGCTTACTTGTCCCGCGAGGGTCCATTCGGACCACACGGATGAGGAGGAAAGGGAATTTCCTCCGCCATATCATCAGCCCACTGCTCCCCTACCTCGGGACCCTTTGCCCCCTCCTGCCGCGGTAGAACCCCGTACATCTGGAGAGTCTCTTATTGATTTTTCTAGCCCTCCCCACACTCATTCTGGCCATCCCTATGCCTCAACCTCGACGGCTCACTTATTGGCGCCCTTGAGGCAAGTGCCGACAGGGAATGGATTGACCTTCATCCATATCCCTTTCTCTACCACCGATCTTTTTAACTGGAAGGAAAGTCTTCCCCCTTACAGGGAATCACCCCAAAGATACGTGGATTTAGTGGAGCGGATAATAGCAACCCACCGCCCCACTGTCCTTGATCTCTTTACCTTGTTGTCTGGCCTCTTGGGGGCTGAAGATAAACGACAAGTCCTAAAAGCCGCTAGTGAACATTACGTCCCTTTACAGGCCGCAGCAGCAGAACGGCAAGATCCCGACGCTGCCTGGCCGTTGCCTCATGTGCTTTTGAACCCAACATATGAGGCGGATGCCAATAACCTGCATGGCCTTATGGCCCTTAATCATGCTAGACAGGCCATCCTCCAGGGCCTCAAAACGGGAGTCCCCAAGACGGTGAATTTCCACCGGGTTCACCAGATATTACAAGAGCCAAAGGAATCTCCCACTGATTTCCTTAATCACCTGAAGGATAGTTTTTGCTGGTACACTGATTTAGATCCAGATGCCCCTGGCAATGAGGTTATCTTAAAAATGACCTTCATAGGGCAGTCAGCCCCAGACATAAGAAGAAAATTGCAGAAGTTGGAGGCCCCCACCGCAGAGAGCCTAGAGAAACTGATTCAGTTAGCCTTCACTGCGTATGCGCTCCGAGATGAGGAAGAAGAGAAAAAGGAGGATAAGAAAATGCGCCATCAGGCACATTTATTGGCTGTCGCCCTCCAGGGCCCCCCGCGCCCATCTTTGGGCCAAGACCCCTGCCCATGGCAGCCTAGACCCCCGATTACACGGGGAGGTTTCTGAGCACACCTCGGGAGGGACCAGTGTGCCCTCTGTAAGCAAGTGGGGCATTGGCATAATGAATGCCCCTGGAATCAGGGCCACCAGGGCCCACCCCCACAACCCTGGAAGGGAGGGCCATCTCGTCAGATGTTTCAGGGGGCGGTAGAGGACATGCCCAATTCCTTCTGATGTTCCTCCAGTGGCGGCCCTCTTCTCTCCTTCCCCAAGCCCCTGGTGGAGTTGGAAATCGGGGGAAGGTTATGTAAATTCCTCGTTGATACGGGGGCAACTTTCAGTGTTCTCTGTGATGCTCCTTCCCAAGCTTATTTGGGATGTCAGGTTCCCGTGACCGGGATATCGGGAGAAGATTGGCAAGCCATCATGACCACCCCCTTGCCGGTGGAGGGCCCCGGAATTCCGCCCCGAATGGATCACCCCTTCCTAGTAGTGCCTGAGTGCCCTGTGAACCTCTTGGGCCAGGACCTACTCACTAAATTACAAGCAACTGTCTCTTTTTCCCCTAACGGGCCCGTTTTGACCTTTGCTCCTGATTGGTCTTATGTGCTCTTCCTGGGTAAAGGGGACAGAGCAAGCCTGGCCCTTGATGAATTACCAGTAGATTTGAAGATTTGGTACTCCGGAACCCCTGGATTCGCCAAATTCGCTATCCCCCACCATGCTAAACTGTTGCCTGGGGCACTGCCTGTTGCCGTCCGGCAGTATCCCATTTTGCAAAATGCCAGGAAAGGGATTCAGCCCCTCATTTCCTTGTTTCAACAAACTGGATTGCTGGTAGCGTGTGAGTCACCATGGTCCACCCCTATTTTTCCAGTCCCTAAGCCTGATGGAACCTGGAGGTTTGTCCAGGATCTGAGGGAGGTAAACGCCCGAGTGGTTCCCCTCCACCCCGTGGTTGCCAACCCATATACCATTTTGACCACCCTAACCAGATCACAAGTCTGGTATATGGTGATAGATTTAAAGGATGCATTCTTTTGCATTCCCCTGACCCAGGAGAGTCAGCCTTTGTTTGCCTTTGAATGGCAGGAGCCCTATACCCATCAGACCACTCAGTTGACCTGGACCCGGTTACCTCAGGGATATAGGAATAGCCCCACTGTATTCACAGCGGCCTTAAGCCGAGATCTTGCGGAGTTCTTGGCTGCCCCAGCTTCCCTCCTCCAGTATGTAGATGACCTGCTACTAGCAGCTGAGATGAGAGAGGTATGCACCCAAATTGGGATTGGACTTCTGAACCATCTGGCTGAGCGAGGATACACTGTCTCCAAGGGAAAGGTCCAGTGGGTCACCCAGGAGGTTCAGTACCTGGGATATCTGATAAAACAGGGCTTTTGCTCTCTACACCCTAGTCGCTTGAGAGCTGTGGCAGCCTTACAAGAGCCCCAAAACCTCAAACAGCTGAGATCATTCTTGGGTGTTACTGGGTTCGCTTGTCTGTGGATACCTGGCTACTCCCTGATGGCTAAGCCCTTGTATGGCTTGACTCAAAAGGACATGGCATGGGATTGGACGGGAGAGCACAGACAGGCCTGGGCCGGCCTTAAAAATGCATTAGCTCAAACAGCAGCCCTTGTGCTTCCGGACCAGAGCCGACCCTTTTCTCTCTATGTTACTGAACGATGAGGATATGCCCTGGGGGTGTTGATCCAACACCTGGGGGGGAGCGGTTGCCCGTGGCCTATCTGTCACAGACTCTGGACCCGGTGACCCTTGGTTGGCCCGCTTGCTTAAGGGCTGTGGCGGCCACAGCTATTTTGATCCAGGAGGCCCAGAAGAAAGCTCTAGGAGTGCTTATGAGGGTGTATAGCCCCCACTCAGTAGCCACCCTGTTGGAACAGAAATTACCTGCCTGGGCTATTGCGGCCCGGGTATCCAAATACACAAGCTTGATCCTAGAGCAGGAGAACATTTCCCTGTGCCGCACCAATCAACTCAACCCCGCCACTTTGGTGCCTGTACCCGAAGCGCCGGGCCAGCCGCACAATTGCCTCCAGGCCCTTGAGACTGTGGTAGGCATCTGCCCAGATCTAGTCATGGAACCCCTCGAACGAGCGGATGGGTGCCTATGGACTGATGGGTTGTCATTCGTGGAAAACGGAGTTCGTCACACGGGCTTCGCCATCGTTACTGAAGATGGCCTGCTGTACAGGGAAAAACTGCCGACCCATTTCTCCACCCAGGCGGCTGAACTGTTGGTGCTCATCAAGGCGTGCGAGCTGTCTGAGGATTGCGAGTGACCATTTTTGTTGATAGCCGCTTTGCCTTCCTAGCGGCCCATATGCATTGTGCTTTGTGGAAGGCCCGGGGTTTCCGCGGGCCTGATGGGAAGCCATTGAAATTCAGGATCCTACTGGAGGAACTTATGAGTGCGATATGAAGACCAAAAGAACTGGCCATTGTTCATTGTCGCGGCCATCAGACAGGGGACTCTTGGGTTGCAAAAGGCAACCGGGCAGCTGACTTTTTTGCAAGGCAGACGGCCCGCAAAGGAACTACCCAAGAATCCCAGCAGATCCTGTCACTTCTCCCTTCCTTCCCACATGAAGACCTCCTGCCTCTTTATGATCGCCGCAATGTTTTAGAAAAGGGAGGCCGACGGGAGAAAGGGTGGTGGGTCGTCTGCCACCGGATCCAACTACCTAAAGATCTCCTATGGCATGTCGTGAGGCGTGGACATTTGCCCACACATTGGAGGCCAAAATCGCTGGCCCGATGGCTCCAGCAACAATAGTGCAACCAAGGGTTGAGGGCTATTGCCCGCTGAATCTCAGCTGGATGTACACTATGCCAGGAGAATAACCCCCGAGGTTCCTCCCCTATACCATCAGGACACCTGCGGACCACCGCCTACCCAGGGGAAGCATGGCAAGTCGACTTCACCGAATTGCCGTGATATGGCAGGAACAAAAATTTGCTAATTTTTGTAGATATGTTCTCAGGGTGGATTGAAGCATTTCCTACCTCCTCCCAGAAGGGCTCAGAAGTAGTGAGGCATCTGACAGAGGACTTAGCACCCTGACACGGGCTTCCCCAAGGCATCAAAAGTGACAACAGCCCTAATTTCATCGCTAATATAGTACAAGGGGTTGTGAAAAGCCTCCAGATCCCCTGGCACCTACACTCTGCCTACCGACCCCAGGCCTTGGCTAAAGTAGAGAGGGCCAATCATACCCTGAAAACCCAGATAGCCAAACTCTGCCAGGAGACGTCCCTTGCCTGGCCTAAAATTCTACCCCTAGCAGTAGCTCATGTCTGAGCCTCGCCAAGCTCATGGCTCAGTCTCTCTCCTTTCAAAATTCTGTATGGAAGGCCCTTCATGTCGGTACAACAGAATCCACAGGAGCTCACGGGTGGGAAGGGAAACGTTTCTCTGTATATTCGTAAATTGTCGCAGATTCTGTCTGATTTACATTCCCAGGTTGCCGCTGCATTGCCTCTCCAACATCTGTCGTCCATACCGTGTGTGCCCCCTGGATCTTGGATTCGAGTGAAGGAACTGGATCCAGAGGTGACTGAGCCCAAGTGGTCGGCACCGTGACAGGTCCTACTCAGCACTCCTACGGCAGCGAAAGTTGAAGGTCTTAAGTCGTGGGTATATTGCTCCAGGCTTGAACCACCAACTGAGGAACGGCAGTGTTCTTCGTTGAGCCCGCTGAAACTTAAAATACGACGCAGACATTCTGATACCCACTTGACCCTAGAAGAACTCTTTAAAGGGCCTCAGTAGTGCACTTAACTCAGTTGGGTGGGGCTTGAGCATCTTTGTATATGAGGAAGGGATAGGGGTTGTGGTGTGTTGCATGTTTCCTTGTGTTTTTCTGAGGTCAGACTCCTTAGGCTTGTAGTTTGGGCAAAGGGACTACCGTAATCTCTGGAACCCTTCTGCCTTTATTGGCACCGGGATGTTCAAAAACTTGAAACCCGTGGGATGGTACCCCATCTTAGGGATCCTCCTCCAAATACCCTGGAACTTGGAGTGCAGTAAGTGCTATAGGACTCAATGTATAGGGAGATAAATCTATCGTACTTTCAAATATCATACCCTGATCCAATCCCCCTGCTACTCTATATTGGAGGAATGTACCGACAGTGGCAAATGATACTATCAGGTGCAATTGAAGACCAGTACAGGGAGCGTTCATGGAGTCCAGTGCCCTAAACCCATCTTGGGTAACCAACAACCTTACTGGGCGTGTAAGACCGCGGGGGGGCAGTGGGGGGCTGGACAGCAAGTGCTCAGGGATATACAGAGGGAAAAAGTTGTCCAAAAGGGCAGGGCTAAACCTGGCCCCTTGCCAATCCAGGGATCCCCTCTGCCCCAGCCTTGGCAGGAATTGCTAGAAGAAATCCCTTTACCACCCCCCGAGAAAAACTTGTATATAGATTTGGCCCAGCGCATAATCCAAGCCTTAAACCTTACGTCCTGTTGGATCTGTGGAGGTTTAACCAATGGAAGACAGTGGTTGTGGCGCCCCATCCTGGTAGACTCTGATGATCTTAACCTCACCTTGGCCCAGAGGCCTCTTACAGGACCACAACAATGGCAAGTTGATCCAGGGATTGAAGGCCTGCACTGCATTCAGCAGGACGGGAAGGTCCACATGGGATCGAGTTCCTGTAAATTCACTCTTGTCACCGAGACCCAGTCCCAGAATGCCACTTGGGTGCCGGAACTGGCCAATGAGACCACACCCTTTGCCAACTCCCCGATTAGCTACCTCTGGGCATCCCTCTGGAACTCGTCGATACCTTGAAATGCTCCCCCAGGGTTTTACTGGATTTGTGGGAAGGAGGCCTTAGAACAGTTACCTAAGGAATGGGGAGGGTCCTGCTATTTAGGGGCTCTAAGGCCTAACTTCTTTCTCCTTCCTCGGAACAAGAGAGGTGAGTTAGGAGTCCCAGTCTTTGATGACCTTAAGCGAGCTAAACGTTCCGCCCCCATTAGCACTGATTTAACGGTGGGAGGAAGGCAGGTCTGGGGAAAGGTCGACTGGCCGCCGGAACGTATCATTCAGTATTACGGACTGGCCACTTGGGACCAGCACGAGATAACTTAAGGGTACTGGACTCCTATATATATGTTGAATCGTATCATTCGGCTCCAGGCGGTTTTAGAAATCATCACCAACCAAACAGCCAAAGCGCTGGTACTGCTGGCCCAGCAAAGCACCAAGATGCGCACCGCAATCTATCAGAATCGTTTAGCCCTGGACTACCTCCTAGCAGAAGAAGGGGGCTTATGTGGCAGGCTCAATCTTTCCAATTGTTGTCTGGAGATAGACGATAATGGGAAAGCCGTAACCAATATAGCAGATAACATCAGGAAGCTGGCCCACATGCTGGTCCAAACATGGGTCACCAAATGGTCTGATTGGTGGGGCAGCATTCTCAATGGGGCCTGGTGGAAAAAGGTTGCTTTCATCCTCCTCTGTGCAGCGGCAGGGCTCCTTTTTCTCTCTTGCATAATCCCTTGTTTTATGCGCCTAATCACCCATGTAGTCCAAGGTATGCAATTTGCTACTATGCCCTCAGACCCCAAGACGGCAATATCCAGGAGGGGCAAGCTTATGCTCATCAGGGCTCTGCCTCCAAGAGATCCCAAAAGGATACCCAAAGATGTCCAGTGGATGTTGCAGCAACAGGGTTCTTGTAGGTCTGTAGCTCTCTCATAACTGGACAAGCATGTCTGGAAAAAGTAAAAGGGTGGAATGAAGAGCCGGTCTAACTATTGCTATCTTGCTTTTGTAATATGCTTGCACTGGGGACAGAGGAGACAAGCAAACTGCTGTTGAGTGGGGGGAAAGACCACAAAGATAGCTTTGTGATTGGACCATGCCACCCCTCAGGGGACATGCATCATGTCTCAGGCACATATAAAAGCTCCCAATACCTCCACCATGTGTGTGTCATGCGGTTTCCCATGTGAAGTCTGTATTGAGCACCCAGCCGTTTTTTGATCAAATAAACTGTTGTTGATGTTAAATACGTGTTGTCTGAAGTGTCTATATTGGGAAGTAAAGGTACTTCAGATGTTGGGACCCTACAATGTGAGTTAACAATATTCAGACTCCTGGGACAAGATATGCTTTGCTCTGTAGGTGGCAGCACAAAATGTTGCCATGTTGAGAGTCTTTAATGATAGAAATGTTTCTTCTAAGAGTGAGATTGGGATTTCTATTGAGATGCTGGATGAAGGTCAGATAGTGGAGTTGGAGAAATTTAAGGGAGAGAGATCTGCAAGTAATAACGGGTAAGCCAAATGGAAACAGTTAACTAAATCAGGAGCATTAATGTGGCGAGCAGGCACCCATTCAGGATGAGGAAAGTGTTTCCAGCGGATCAGGTACTGGAGGGTGCCCCGAAGCTTGCGAGAATCAACAACCTCCTTGACTTCAAAGTGCTGTTGCCCATCAATCATGATCGGAGCAGGAGGAGGAGGTTGGGGATGCCAGCAGGAAGAGTGGTGGACAGGCTTGAGCAGGCTGCAATGGAAAACAGGGTGCAAGCGTTTCAAATTGTGAGGCAGGTCCAACTTAACAGTAACTGGATTGATAAGACCAACAATAGGGAAAGGACCAATGAACTTGGGAGCAAGCTTCTTTGAGGGCTGTGGGGACTTGATGAATTTAGTAGAAAGATAAACCTGATCCCCAGTTTTGAAATCGTGTTGCAAAGAATGTTTATCGGCTTGAAACTTGTAAGCAGCCTGGGCATCAGCCAAAGCCTGTTGAATCATTGGCCAGGAATCAGCCAGCTTAATAGCCCAGTCAGAGGCAGAACAGGACTGGGGAGGGGTTTGTGGCAGGTCAGGGATGGGAACAAAGTCGTGACCAGAAACCACATGAAAAGGGGTTTGCCTGGTGCTCTGATGGACAGCATTGTTGTAAGCCACCTCAGCAAAGGGCAACAAGTCCACCCAATTGTCCTGATGGTAATTTATGTATGCTCTAAGGAATTGTTCGAGGGCAGAGTTCAAAACCTCCGTAGATCCGTCAGTCTCAGGATGCGACGATGTGGACAATGCCTGTTTGGTGCCAATCAATTTTAAAAATGATTTCCAAAACTGGGAAGTGAACTGTGTCCCGTGGTCGCTGACCAAACGGGAGGGGCTACTGTGGAGACGGTAGATGTGGATGAGAAATAGGCGAGCCAATTGCGGGGCCGACGGGATGGACACACATGGAATGAAATGGGCTTGTTTGGAGAAAAAAATCTTTTACAACCCAAATGACAGTTTTCTTCTGACTGGGGGGTAAGTCCACAATAAAATCCATAGAAATCTCATCCCAGGGACAGGATGGGCTGGCCACTGGCTGCAGAAGCCCCTGTGGTTTACCCCCTTTTCGCTTTGACATGGCACAAACAGGACAGGAAGCAACATAGTCCTTTACATCACGCCTTAAGGTTGGCCACCAAAATTGATGGCGAACCAATTGCAAAGTTTTGACAAAACCAAAGTGTCCAGCAAGCTTGTCATCATGGGAACGCTGCAAAACATCAGCCCTCAAAGTTTCAGGCATGTAAAGGCGGTGTTCCACCCATGCTAGACTGTTTTCAAAAGAAACATTGTCTCTATTAGCTAGCAACCAAGTGTCAGATTTCAGCGCCTGGAGAAAGTCCTTCTGTAACTCACAAGGAACTCGCATTTTTCGCCTCCCAGACGGGGCTGGGGGCAGGGTTGCCTATGCACGGGTCTGGCTCCGGGTGATGGCAACCAAGCCCAGTTGTGGTTCAGTAAGAACAGTCCCCACTATATCTGCCACATGGTCAGAGTCCTGAGGTAAACGTGACAAAGCATCGGCCAGAAAGTTTTTCTTTCCCGGAATAGCACAGGGGCCCCAACTGGGGAATTTGCAGGTTCAATAAACCCCCTTGACAGATTTTTGTCAATAAAGTCCCGTAATGCCCCAAGCTCCTTCTGAGTCATTGGATAAATTTTTGGCTTGGGCAATTGGGTGTTAGGAACCAACTCTATGGCACAATCAGTTTTCCGATGAGGGGGTAGCTGATCTGCTTCCATTTCTCCAAAAACGTCTGCAAAATCTTGGTATCGATCAGGCAAGCCCTCTAAATGTGCCAAACTAGGGCGCGGCATGGCAATTGCAGCCCTTCCAACCTCCACGCTTGAAGCCCTCTCTGCGGTAGGGGCTTGGTAAAACCCATCCTTACAAGTCAGAGTTCTGTGTTCCCAATTTATATGGGGGCTTCAATAAGTCAACCAGGGAATTCCCAGAATTACTAAGGGGTTGCCAACGGGTGCTACTATAAATTTTAAAGTCTCATGGTGGTTGCCCATTTGCATTGCGACAGTTCCAGTGAAATGGGTCGCCGGGCCCCCTCCCCCACCATTGAACCATCCAACTGTGTGAAGATCAAAGGCTGCTGGAGGGGAAAGCTAGGCAGGTCCAAAGCAGCAACCAGATCAGGGTGGATCAGACACCTGGAACACCCAGAGTCAACTAAAGCCCAGACCTCTGTAGTCTTTGTGCGGGAGCCCAATTTCACTTTCACTGCTAGAGTGGGACAGTCAGCACTCACCATAGCATCTTCGCAGCCATCCTCCTCCACCTGCCCGCAGGCGCTTTTCATGGCAGGTGGCTGGCATTTCCCGCCGGCTCCTTAGAGTCGTCTTCAGCCTCTCCCGCGAAGTAGGGTACTTCTTCAGTGTCGGCCGCCCCCTTGGCTGCCGTCATCTGCCACGATGAGGGTGGTGTTTTGGCCGGCAATTTTGCCTCCAGCCTTGGCTTTTGGGCAATCAACTGCTCGGTGCCCTTCCTTTCTGCATCGGAGACGCTGACCCTTCACATAGTGCCGATCTCTCTCCTCTTCCCAGGCTCTATAGCCTGGCCGGGTAGCAGTTGTGGCACTTCGGGGTCCCCTCATGGTGGCTGGTTGCTTTTCAGGTCGTTTGGTTTGCATGTAGGTATGCTGGGCATGCTCAGCCTTGCCGGCCAGACAGATCCATTCATACAATGTCTCTGGGTCATCTCTACACAATGCCCACTGCAGGACGTCCCTGTTGAGTCGCTCATCCCTTCAGCTTGGTGGCAATGGCAGTTATTTTAGCCTCTTCGGAAGGGAAGCATGGTCCAAACTGTTTCATATAACTTTTAGCATTAGTGAGAAAGAAAGACAACTTAGTTGGATCCCCATCAAACTTGACAGAAAAGTCTTTCACCCCCGCTCCTGTTGGAGCTGAATTAGTGGCTGCTTGAGTGGTTGGGCCCCAGGTTACAGTAGTTCTCCTGTCTCGGGGTGAGGACACTGATGGACTAGCTCTGCAGGGTGGAGATTCATCCCGGCGCCGTCTCCGGCGCCGTCTCTGGCCCCGCTCCGCCGATGGTTCGGGTGAGGGGATGGAGGATGATTGCGTGGAGCTGGACTCTCCTTCGCGCCTCGGCTGCCCCCCGCATGACAGAGACAGGGCTTTTAGCATGTACTCCATCGATTCTAATTTGGCCTCTACCACTCTTAGCCTTTCAGGGGTTTGAGATTCCTCCCTCCCTCGCGTGTTAGGCTGTCTCCCTTCTAATACCGTGACGTTTGGGGTCAGTGGGACCCAATACTTCCAGGACACCTGGGACGTCCCTGGCTGGAGTTCTCCCATTTCATCCCAGGTGATCAACTCTGCGGGCAATTCGCTGGGTGCCGGTTGCTCTGGTGCTCTCCCATCTTCGGATTCCTCTCCCTCAGGGCTGGAACTCGAATCCGGCTGTAAACCTGAAGGTTCTGGGGTGAGGCTCAGTTCTCTGCTCCTGACCGTTGACTCGGGCATCAAGCCAGTCAGCTCCTCAAGTCTCCTGGTTGTGGATTTGGATTTGGCCATCGTTAACTGTTTTCCCTCACAAGAAACTAATCTTGGTAGGAGCAAACGGTACAACTTTGGTGATTCTCAGCTTTATGTAATGATTGCCTATTCTAAACACCATCAGACTCATAAGCAGGATCACAAAGATATCTGATTTATTAAAGAATAGTATGCAGATTCACAAAGAAAGCTAAGAATGGAAAAAGCACGCCAAATGCAAACTAAAAAATCCTTGGTACAAACGAGATCCCTCCCCCCGTAGAATCTTCCCAGGCTCACAATCCCAGGTGCTCCTAACGGCTTCTGATGGTCCGCAGGAAAAGTCCTTGAGCAGAGCACATAACCCAAACACATTCCATTGAAATGAACATAGATACAGAGCTTGGCACAAGGTTTCACAGCAGCTCCCTCCCAAACGCGCGTCAGCACCGTGGCATGTGAAATGTTACGATGTACAGTGCACATTGAAACAGTGAACATGGCACGTGCAGCTTCACTCTTCCAATTGCAGCTTTTCCTTGTTGGAAGTCCTGGCAAATCCAGCATGTCTCATTAGCATGTGAATTAGTATGTAAATTGAGTTGTCTCACAATGCAACTCTGAGGAAGCTGTTTGTTGCTGCTCCCACTTCCTCTCCCTCTCTTCCTTCTTCTTCCACCTGGGTAGAAGCAAGCATGCTGCTCTGCTCTCCATTCATCAGGGCCATGTGCTCAGGCCTTGATGAAGGATTCTGCCCCTTTCTTTCACACAGCCCTTGGCAGCAAAGAGGGCTGAGGGTTTAGGGCAAACTAAGTATTTAGAAAGAGAAGAAGAACAAAGAAACTTCATCTTTTCCACCAAGGTGGATGTAACAGAAGCAACAATAAAGTCAGTGAGAAATTATTTTACTTATCTTACCCTAATCTGTCTAAGCGTGTGATTCTTTATGCTTGGGAGGGCTGAGTGTGTAAGATCCATAACCTGCATTTCTCTGGCATGCTCACTGAAGCTATTTTAAGATTCTTTTTCTGTGTCAGCTTCTCTGCTGTGTTACAAGCTCTGGTCCATTTCAGTGGTTCTAGCAGGCCACTACATTGGCTTCATTCTTGCAGTCTGCAAAGACCGTAATGGTGGAAGAAAATTGTTCCATGTCCAGCCAGCCAAGACTGATTTAGGCTGAATAAAATAGGAGAAGGAATTGTGTCCAGTATATGAGCTGGTTAGCTCATTTACAGTGTTGAACAAGCCAGAAATAAGTTAGAAACACTCTTCCAGATGAGTAAATGATTTATTTCCCTCATTTGTTTTTCCTTCCATTTTGAAGCTATTCTTGCTTTGCCTCTTTGTGAATTGATTATATACTTGGGTGGGGCAAATAAACCACGAAGTCAAACTGTACATCATACAAAACCACACCTGCAACCAGCAAGCTAACAGCAAACCATAATTTAAGTTATTACCTAAAACATGTTTTATTCACTAACTTCTTTCCTACATCACATTCTGCTAAAAATAACCCAAGCTACGGTTTAGAATGATGTACAAGCCCAGCCAGTGAGACAATCTTCATCCATTACATGTGTAACAGGCTTTTTTAAAAAAAAAAAAATTAAGTAGCAAAAAAACATAATTGTGATGACTTGTGCCTAAAGAATGACCTCCTTTGGGCTAGAGAGGTGGTAGCTAGATCCAGCTGCTGCTCCATCTTTATTGTGAAATCTCCATTATAATATGTCTTGGGTTGAGTGAAGATAGCATAATTCTTCTTCTGGCACACTCTTAAGAAGAATGTCAGCATTTCACTGCTAGATTTTACTGCAATGCAGCCAGATAGCTGACCCAAGAGAAATGGTGATACACCAGGCAGGTGAGGATTCTGTTTTAAATGGTTGCAAAATTCAGATCTTCATTTGACATAGTGAGGCCTGAGAGTTCCACCATAGACCCACCATCTTGTTTGACAAGAGGGAAAAGCCTTACTTGCTCCTCTTTTACAAGATGATAAACTTTGCCCCTACTAGGGAGCCCATGCCTTCAGCATCTCTGCCCATACAAGCTCGGATGATGCAGGGTGCTAAGCCATAAACCATAATGCCTGATTCACACATTACAATAAGAAATGGCTTAGCCCAACAGATTAAAACCAGCCATTTCTTCAAGAGCATTCTGCATTTTTCCTTCCTGTTTTTGTCTCAAAAGCAATCTTGTATGGTAGATTAAGCTGAGATGTGATGACAGGCTTAGAAAAGTCATACATTGAGCTGCATGGTAGAATAGAATTTCAAACTCAGGTCACTCTAGTCTCAGTCCAGCACGTTAATCTTGCGTCATAAGTAGGAGAGTGAGCTTGAATTCTCATTTCAAAAGTAACTGAGACCAGAAGGTAAGATGAATTCAGGATGATGCTGACATTTGACTTAGCTAATTTTGTTAATGTTCAGGAACACCAGGGACTTACTAGATCTTGTTGGATATTGATGCTAACCACAGTAGATGACCCTGTATGGGGGACTTCTGTTGGGGAAATGGCAGACTGAGCAGCTGTGCCCGCAGGCTTAGCAGGCGGAGCTGACAACAGAGTAATTTTTTTCAGGCTCAGGCAGGTTTTCCTGAAGCCCAGAAACATTCTCCAGAAAAAGGAGAACACCTGGAATTATCCCATCTGTCCTCTGGACACCTGCTTGCAGCCAGAAGATCGCAAACAGTGTTTTGCATTTGACTGGTAAGAGCTAGCTGGGAGGCTGGGATGTCACCATTTTCCAAGTCATCCTGTAGCCTTAAAGGGACACTAAGACTGGCCACCCCACTTCTAAATCACTAAATTTATGTTTTTTTAAAAGTATGCATAACCTAAGAGAAGCTTTCTACAGTGAGGAGAAGCTGGCTGTCCTGGTGCTTTTCGTTATTTTTGGGATTACTTAAAAAAATCTTTTTTGAAGTTTTGGACTTCATTTTCCTTCCAAGTATAAAGGAAGATTGAGAGTAAACAATTGTCTTCCTGTTATTATTTTTGTACTAAATTTGAAGATATTAGCATTTTCTTACATGTTGAATTGGCTGATTTGAACTTTCAGCTTTCTGTTTCTATTTTCCCATGAGAACTGTCTGCCTATCTCACTCTAGTTTGTGTAAATACATTCTGGAACTTTTCCATATCTTTGACTTTTGCTGGTTAAGCTGCTAGGGGGCGCCATAATCTACTGTGTGAGACACGGAAGACTTCAAACAGTTTTCTTCTGACTTCTACCAAGCTTTTATGCAAGATATTCACGACATTGTGGAAAATATGAGGTCTAAAATGTGCCATCAGATTGGGGATGTGGTGTATGAAACTGAGGAATTCAACAGTGATAGAAATGTTTCTTCTAAGAGTGAGATTGGGATTTCTATTGAGATGCTGGATGAAGGTCAGATAGTGGAGTTGGAGAAATTTAAGGGAGAGAGATCTGCAAGTAATAAGTGAAATTGACTTCCTGGTGGAATGCCATGAAAAAGAAGGGGTCATTATGTATGGGAGATTTTGAAGAGAAGCTGGAATTTTTGAGGGGGGCAGTTGGGCTGCTTGATTTTTTTCAAGAGAAAAGCTCTGTGCACATTGTGGGGATATGTAAATGCTCTGGTTTATTTTGAAGTGGGATAAGGGTTAAAGAATGTTTATCTGGATTGCTTTAAGGGTTCAACTGATGTTATTTGATTTTAAGGATTTGGATGGTTTTAAGGATTTGATTTATGGCTACTGTTTTGAATTTATTTATTTATTTATTTAATTTTTATCACTGCCCATCTCCCCCCTGAGGAGGGACTCTGGGCAGTTTACAATAGAAATAAAATTTAAAATTCAATTCAACCTATGAATAATACATTACATATAAATATAAATAGGAGATAAAAATATGAAATGCAATAAAATCCAGATGGCAGTAAGGTTCTACTTCAGTCTGTGAATATATAAGGGGCCATTCTAGGACACCAGCCATCTCCAAGAATGACTATTCCCCTCCCCGCCCCAGGCGCAATGGCAAAACCAGGTCTTCAGTTTTTTATGGAAGTCCAGGAGAGAGGGGGCTTGCCTCACCTCCAGGGGAAGGATGTTCCAGAGGGCGGGAGCTGCTGCAGAGAAGGCCTGCTTCCTGGACCCCGCCAGATGGAATTCTCTTGCAGACAGGGTCTGTAGCATGCCCTCTCTGCATGACCTGGTGGGGTGGGTCGATGTAATGGGGATGAGACGGTCCCTCAGGTAACCTGGACCCATGCCATGTAGGGCTTTAAAGGTAATATCCAACACCTTGAATTGGACCTGGAAGCAGATTGGAACCCAATGCAGCTCACGCAGCATAGGTGTTACATGTGCTGATCTTGAATCACCTAGAATTGCCCGCATGGCCACATGCATGGACCAGCTGTAGCTTCCAGATACTCTTCAAGGGTAGCCCCATGTAGAGCACATTACAATAGTCTATATGGGAGATGACCAGGGCATGACTGACCTTTCGAAGGGCCTCTCAATCCAGGAAGGGGCGTAACTGATGCACAACATGAGGTTGAGCAAAGGCCTTCCTGGCCACAACTGCCACCTGCTCTTTGAGCAGAAGTCGTGAGTCCAGGAGGACCCCCAGATTCCTCACCGGGTCTGTCTGGGGCAGTGCAACCCCATCCAGAGCTAAAGATGGCAAATTCCTGAATACCGAGGAGCCATTAACCCACAGCCGCTCTGTCTTACCAAGGTACAGCTAAAGCCTGTTGTTCCCCATCCAGACCCCTGTTAAGGTTTCCCTACTAACAGATTAAGCTACTATTATACCTAATCATTTGGCCGGGTGAAAGGTTGCAAGTGATTGTCTCCTCTCACGTGCTTCATGCAAATAGCCTGGGGGAGGGGAGAATCCTGCCCGGACTTGTCTTCTCACTTCTTCTTTTTTTTCTCTCTGCTGGAAATGTAGCTCAGCAAGGCTTGCTCCAAAAAGGGAGCTAGGTCCTTTAAATGTTTTGCTTTTGTTTTTGTTTTCTGTAAATAAATTATTTTTATAGAAATGCTTGGTGTGTGACTTTTTTGACCTCTCCTGGGCTAAAGGCTTTCCCAGCATTCTGCAACAGGTTATGGGCCCAGTAAACAACGCAGTAAAACCCAGAGAGAAAAGAGAGGTCAGCTCCACACCTCGTGCACAATTTAAAGGCAGGTAGCAAAGACCTGTGAAGATTCTTTGGAGCCACCTGGAGATTTTCCAGCAACTGCCGGTCTACAGGACAAAGAAGCCAGCTGAGGTGACTTGCAAAAGAAGGAAGAAGCCATGGCTACCTCCCAGCCCTCAGCGATGCCTCTGGAGCGCCTATCAGAGACCAACTATTTGAATTGGACCCTGAAGATGGAGATGTATCTTCGCAGAGAGAATCTTTGGCCGCAAATTGGTGAGCAAACCCCCCAAAATCCCAGTACTGAATGGCTGAGACAGGATGAGCGGGCTAGAGCCACCATTATCTTGGGAGTTGAGGACAATCAGCTAGTCCACGTGCGAGGCATGCAGTCTGCAAAGCAACTTTGGGACGCTTTGAGAGACTTATATGTAAAGGCAACAGCAGGGAGTAAAGTTACTCTGACGAAAAAGCTGTACAGAGCCTACCTTGCAGAAGGAGAAAGCCTTCCTGAGCACCTGCATTATATTCAGCAGCTGTTTGTTGAGTTGCAGGAGAGAGGAATGGAATTTACACCTCTCACAAAATCCTATATCCTCCTGTCCTCACTAAATGCAACGTGGGACACGCGGATTTGTACCCTGGAGGCTATGCCTGAAGCAGACCTCACCCCATCGTATGTTACACAGCGCTTACTCGCTGAATGGGAGAAGAGAGAGGAAAGATCCCCCCCCATCTCTTCTGGAAAGCTGCAAGACCAGAAAATGAGGGAAAAGAAGGGAAAGGAACCTGAGGCCACAGCGCTAGCAAGCCAGCGATGCTTCACTTGTGGTTCAGCTGGACATTTGCAAAGAGACTGTGCCATGAGACCCAAGAGTAGAAAGACAGAGCAGAAGAACACAAGGGCAACACAGAAGAAGGCTCTTCAGACAACCCAAATTGCACAGGTTGCTGAGAAGGGTAATTCTGATGTATGGGTGTTAGATTCTGGGGCCAGTTGTCATTTATGTAATTGTAAAAGCTCTTTTGTGTCACTGTCTAAAACTGAAAGACAAAGTGTATCTTTGGCTGATGGGTCTGTGACCAAAATTATGGGACAAGGTGACTTGTATTTATCCTGCTTAGGAGAAACTGTAAAAGGTGTGTTGTATGTGCCAAATTTACAATCAAACCTTTTATCTGTGGCACAATTGGCTGCAACAGGGTATATCATAACATTTAAGAAAAATGGTTGTGAGATACGTAAAAATGGGAAATTGTGTGCTACTGGTATGTTAAAAGACTCCTTGTACATTGTGCAAAATGCAAGGAAGCCAAGCTGCAAGGCTGCAGTTGGCAACACACCATATCATGACCAATGTGTACACCTGATGCACAGGAGATTTGGTCATGCTAATATCAAGTATATAGCACAAATGCCACAGCTGTGTGCTGACCTAAAGATAAAACCCTGTGATAAATACTTAGATTGTGTAGTTTGCAAAGAATGCAAAACACTAAAAGCTCCTGTGAGTAAGCACAGTGACAGAGTTACAACTAGACCTTTGGAAATTGTACACTCTGATATTATTGGTCCTTTTGCTCCAAGTCTTGGACAAGCAAGGTATGCAATGACCATCATTGATGATTTCTCAAGATACACATTTATCTACATCTTAAAACATAAAGATGAGGCATTTGAGAAATTTAAAAGTTTTGTGACATGGGCAAATGGAAAATTCCCTAGGCCTGTATCTGCACTCCAATGTGATAGAGGAGGAGAATACCTTTCTCACAAATTCAGAAGGTTCCTAGTGGAAAAAGGGATAGAACAAATTCTTTCTAACCCGTACACCCCACAGCAAAATGGTGTTGCTGAAAGAAAGGGCAGAACCTTGCAAAATGCGATGGAATGCATGTTAAAAGATTCACGATTATGTTTTAAGTTCTGGGGAGAAGCTTTATCGACTGCTTGTTATGTTCAGAACAGGTTGTATAACTCTATGATTCAGGACACTCCATTCCATTTGTTTTATGGTGTGAAACCAAAGGTAAGCCATCTTAGAGTGTTTGGTAGCACTGCATGGGTTCACATTCCAAAACAGCAGAGAAGGAAAGGAGGCCCCACAACAAAGAAAGCCATCTTTGTTGGCTATGAACAAAGCCAGAGGAGCTACAGGTTCATAATGGGAGAGAAATTAATAATTAGCAAAAGCGCTTCTTTTGCTGAACAAAACTGGGGGAGATTAAATTCTAGCTCTCCAGTTGAACTGACCACCACAAGAGAACAGCAAGGACTTGCTGATGGTGATCTTTTGCCTGATGAGGACATTAAACCAGAAAAGCAAACTGAAGATCTGTCTGATGAGACAGATGCTTCTCAGGAAAGTGATAGGAGTCAAAATTTAAGCCCTGTATTACCTCGCAGATCTCAGAGGAGTAATAAAGGCGTTCCTCCATCACGTTTTCAGGCTGAAACAGTAAAGGCTTTTCACATATTCACAGAACCTGAGTCTTTAGAACAAGTGAATGCTTTACCACCTGAGATTGCACAAAATTGGCATTCTGCCATGCAACAGGAATTAGCATCCTTGAAAGAAAATAAAACATGGAAACTGGTAAATCTACCTCCCAATGAACGCTGTCTGGGTTGTAGGTGGGTTTTCAAACTGAAAAGGGATGCTGATGGCAAAATCCAAAAATATAAAGCAAGGTTGGTTGCAAAAGGGTTCACTCAAAGGAAAGATTTAGACTTTGACAAGACTTTTGCACCAGTTACTAAAGGTGAATCAATTAGATTACTGTTAAAAGTTGCTGCATTCAAGGGAATGTCAGTTAACCACTATGACATTCAAACTGCATTTCTCTATGGTGATTTAGACCACAGATTATACATGCAGCAACCCCCTGGCTATGAAAAAGGGGAGAATCTAGTCTGTGAACTGCAGAAGTCAATCTATGGGTTAAAACAAGCTGCTAGATCCTGGAACCAAAAAGTAGATGAAAAACTGCAGAATTTTGGTTTTGAAAAAGGAAAAGCAGATCCCTGTGTATATATGAAGAAGGACAAACAAGGCTGTATGTATCTGTGCATTTATGTTGATGATTTGCTGCTATTCACATCAACAGAAAAACAAAGGCTTGATTTTGAAGCCTGCATAAAAAGCCATTTCATATTAAAAAGCCTTGGAGTTGTGACCAATTACCTAGGTTTGGAAAAACACAGGAAGAAGAATGGTAGCTTTCTGTTAAACCAAAGGGGAGATAATGGTAATGTGAATGGAAAGACATATAAAGTCAGAGAAGATTGGTTTGCATCTTAATCTGTAGTGTAAAAAGGGGAGTGTTAAGGTTTCCCTACTAACAGATTAAGCTACTATTATACCTAATCATTTGGCCGGGTGAAAGGTTGCAAGTGATTGTCTCCTCTCACGTGCTTCATGCAAATAGCCTGGGGGAGGGGAGAATCCTGCCCGGACTTGTCTTCTCACTTCTTCTTTTTTTTCTCTCTGCTGGAAATGTAGCTCAGCAAGGCTTGCTCCAAAAAGGGAGCTAGGTCCTTTAAATGTTTTGCTTTTGTTTTTGTTTTCTGTAAATAAATTATTTTTATAGAAATGCTTGGTGTGTGACTTTTTTGACCTCTCCTGGGCTAAAGGCTTTCCCAGCATTCTGCAACAACCCCCACGTCCCACAGCCACCTAGAGAGGGTGGTCACTGTATCACTTACTTCATCTGGGTTGGAGATGTATAATTGAATATCATCAGCATATTGACGATACCTTATCCCATGGTGATGGATGATCTCACTCAGCGATTTCATGTAGATGTTAAAAAGGAGCGGAGAGAGTACCAAACCCTGCGGCACCCCATACAGGAGGGGCCGCGGGCTGGATCTCTCACTCCCTATCAACACCTATTAGGACCAGCCCTGGAGGAAGGAGATGAACCAGTACAGAACCACACTGCCCACCCCCAAGTCCCTGAGTCACCCCAAAAGGATACCATCAAAAGGATACCATGGTCGATGGTATCGAAAGCCACTGAAAGGTCAAGAAGGGCCAGGATGATGCACTGCCCCCTTCCCACTCCCGTCAGAGATCATCCATAAGTGCAACCAATGCTGTTTCCATCCCATATCTGGGCCTGAAACCTGACTGAAAGGGGTCTAGATAATCTGTTTCATCCAGAATCCTCTGGAGCTGCAATGGCACCACTTTCTCAACCACCTTCCCCAAAAAGGGGAGGTGGGAGACTGGACATAAATTGTCCAGTACAGTAGGATCCAGTGATGGTTTCTTGAGGAGGGGGCAGACCAGCACTTCCTTAAAGGTAGCCAGAAGCATCCCGTCTCTCAAGGATGTATTTACCATCGTCTGGACCCAACCACATGTCATCTCCCGAGCTGCCTTCACCAGCCAGGAGGGGCATGGATCTAATTGGCAAGTGGTGGCATTTACAGTCCGGAGGATCCTGTCCACTTCCTCGGGCCGAACAGCATCAAACTGTTCCCAGATTACTGGGTAAGTACGTTCCCCAGGCATCTCCACAGACCGTGTTTCATGCTTGGAGTCCAACTTGGAACGAATGCGAGCGATTTTATCCTGCAGATACCCAGAAAACTCCTCAGCATGGCCCTGTAGGTGGATTTCTGAACCCCCTTTCCCCAAAAGGGACTGGGTGATTTTGAACAGGGTCGCCGGGTGGCATTCTGTGGATGCAATAAGAACTGACAAATACTGACATTTCACCGCTCTTACCACCACAAGGTAGGCCTTAACAGCGGCTCTAGCTTGTGTTTGATCAGGTTCGGTCTTTCTCTTCCTCCAGTGGCACTCTAGATGTTTCTTAATCCTCTTCAGAACCCTCAGCTCCTCCGTAAACCACGGGGAGTGTCGGGTTCAATGGGACAAGAGAGGTTGCACAGGTGTGATCCTGTCCAAGGCCCCAGCTGCCTCCCTATCCCAGGCAGCAGCCAGAGCCTCTGCTGGACTGTGCAGCAGATCCTCAGGTATAACCCCCAGCTCCTCTGAAACCCTGCTGGGTCCATCAGTCGCTAGGGGCAGACCAGTCAAATTGTTTTTGTTTTTTGGGTTAAGATTAAAATTATTAAAACTGTTGTACTATTGAGTATAATGGCAGACAATTTATGTGCTTTTTAGTTTGATTTTTATTATAGTAGACAGAAATGTATGGAATATTAGTAGGAAGGGAATAATTAAATAAGTGTTATCTTTTGGGGGGGAAGATGTTTAGGAAGTCTATATGAATTTTTTTTCTTTATTTTAATATAAGGGGGAGTAACTATACTTAGTGATTTTTATAATGTTCTAAAGTGGAACGATTTATAGAAATAATGTGGTTTTGGTTTAATATAGAGTAAGAGATTGATTATGGAAATTTTTGTCTATCTTTGCTGTTAAAAGTCGGAAGTCACATCTTTCTGTAATTTTGAAAAAAAATTCTCTTGCATTTTCACACTTTTTTCGTTTTTTCGTTTTTTTTTTCATTTTTTGTTTTTTCATAGCTTTTATCCTTGTCTTGAATCTTAATAAAATTTAAAAAAAAAAGTAGATGACCCTGCATAATGAAGTAGGACATGGGGACAAATTCCATCCAAGGTTAAAATTGGGGACTCTGAGAACCAAAACCAAGACATCTAAAGTGCAGAACTTTTGGATTTTCAAGGACCAGAAGCAATATTCCATTGACCATATTTATTTTTCCTCTGGCAAAGTAGTTCCACTTTTTAAACGTCATAATGAGCAAAAACTTAGCAGATGATTTGTTTCTCAGCAGCCAGGCATAGAAATAAAGTGCATTAGATTGCTGCTTTATTTCTGCCTGACAGATATTTAAAGCCCCGGAGCCCTGCCTGAAAAAGTTTGTCAACATCTCTTCTCCAGGTTCCAGGCCTCATAGCAAATGGGAGCAGAATGATTTGTGGTCCCAGTTGTGTGCTAAAGACACAGTTTTGCTCTGGCTGGAGAAACGAGGCTACTTTTCATGTCAGTAGTTTAGCCTTTCTCGACTTGGTTCCTGGGAGCTGTTTGGGACTCCATGTCCAGGATGGTCCCCGGCAGCATGATTTAGCTGATGGAGATGATGGGAGTTGTAATCCAAAACATGAAGAGAATACCCAGTTGGGAAGGACAGAGATAGTTTTACTGGAACAGAATAATTAGCTTGAAGGGTTAGGGCAGGATGCTCCTCACGGAAGGCTTTAATATGATTATATAATACATACATAATATGATTATTATATAATAAACAACATTGTTTATTATATAATAATAGACAACCCGTCCAGTATTTTATGGACTTTAGTACTAGAGGAGAAGACAGCCAAGAATATGCTGGCTAGATGCCAAAAGAACAGGGGTCCTGTAGCTTTAATATCTCTAAGTGTGGATAGATGGATATAAAACATGTATGGCTTTCTTATCTGTCTCCTTTACCTAAAAGTGTGAATCTCTGGGGGGTTTGTGACTTGACATGTATAAACTCAGACTGGTTCATTTTTGTTTCAGTGTATTGTGAAAATCCAGAAAACAGGTTAATTCAATAACCAGGTTAAACATGTTATATTACCCCAGCCACATAGCTGAAGTTACATTCCCATGCATTCTTATCTTGAAATAAACCAACTGGGATTTATTTCTGAGTAAAAACACATGTTGTTTATTCATTTAGCCGCTTCCGACTCTTCGTGACTTCATGGACCAGCCCACGCCAGAGCTTCCTGTCGGTCGTCAACTCCCCCAGCTCCCCCAGGGACGAATCCGTCACCTCTAGAATATCATCCATCCACCTTGCCCTTGGTCAGCCCCTCTTCCTTTTGCCCTCCACTCTCCCTAGCATCAGCATCTTCTCCAGGGTGTCCTGTCTTCTCATTATGTGGCCAAAGTATTTCAGTTTTGCCTTTAATACCATTCCCTCAAGTGAGCAGTCTGGCTTTATTTCCTGGAGGATGGACTGGTTTGATCTTCTTGCAGTCCAAGGCACTCTCAGGATTTTCCTCCAGCACCACAGTTCCAAAGCATCGATCTTCCTTCTCTCAGCCTTCCTTTGTCAGGCTCTGCCTGCTAACCAGTAAAGACACAGAC
The DNA here is from genome assembly GCF_035149785.1 of Candoia aspera. NCBI lineage: Eukaryota > Metazoa > Chordata > Lepidosauria > Squamata > Candoiidae > Candoia > Candoia aspera. Next base: position 55,333,087 of record NC_086155.1, on the reverse strand, counting down.
GCTAGCGTAGGCTTAGGTTCTGGCTTTATTGAGAAAACAGAGTGCATGCCTTTAAAAAGCTGCGAGTGAGGGGAGCGCACCGGAACAGGATTTAAATAGCCCGCGCCGGTCAGCACTCCACCCCACCTTATTCCAGGTGCGTCCCATGAGTCCCACCGGTTTCGTCCTTGTCAGGTGAGAGGTCGTTCAGCCCCCCTGTGCCCCAGGCGTCGCCTCGATCGCCTTCCTGAATGGTAATGATTCCTTGCCGGGCGATCAGGCTCTTAATCCCTTTTGACAGCTCCGGCGCGCCTCTCCTGTTGTCTTGTCAATTACCTTTTGGCAACTTTGTATCTTTGTCTTCCACGCCGCCGGCTTTGGTTGCTACTTAGTTTCCAGCACCTGTTGCTTTCTTTTTGTTTCATGGTTGCCTTTTGCCTTAATCCGCCAGGGACCCATTTCCCTGTATTGTCATGCGAGCCATTGCGATGTCACAAGCATCGCAACGGTGATCATGACATCCTTATGGTCCAGCTCTCGCAGCCATATGTTACTACGGGGAACACCATTGCTTTAACTATGCGGACCTTTGTTGTCAGTGTGAAGTCTCTGCTCTTCACTATTTTATCGAGATTTGTCATTGCTCTTCTCCCAAGGATTAAGCGTCTTCTGATTTCCTGACTGCAGTCAGCATCTGCAGTAATCTTCACACCTAGAAATACAAAGTCTTTCACTGCTTCTACATTTTCTCCCTCTATTTGCCAGTTATCAATCAAGCTGGTTGCCATAATCTTGGTTTTTTGAGGTTTAGCTGCAAGCCAGTTTTTGCACTTTCTTCTTTCACCTTCATCATAAGGCTCCTCAGTTCCTCTTCGCTTTCAGCCATCAAAGTGGTATCATCTGCATATCTGAGATTGTTAATGTTTCTTCCAGAGATTTTAACTCCAGCCTTGGATTCCTCAAGCCCAGCATGTCGCATGATGTGTTCTGCGTACAAGTTGAATAGGTAGGGTGAGAGTATACAGCCCTGCCGTACTCCTTTTCCAATCTTAAACCAGTCGGTTGTTCCGTGGTCTGTTCTTACTGTTGCTATTTGGTCGTTATACAGATTCTTCAGGAGGCATACAAGATGACTTGGTATCCCCATACCACTAAGAACTTGCCTCAATTTGTTATGGTCCTCACAGTCAAAGGCTTTAGAATAGTCAATAAAACAGAAATAGGTGTTTTTCTGAAACTTCCTGGCTTTTTCCATTATCCAGCGGATATTGGCAATTTGGTCCCTAGTTCCTCTGCCTTTTCTAAACCCAGCTTGTACATCTGGCAATTCTCGCTCCATGAGTTGCTGAAGTCTACCTTGCAGGATCTTGAGCATTACCTTACTGGCATGTGAAATGAGTGCCACTGTTTGATAGTTTGAACATTCTTTAGTGTTTCCCTTTTTTGGTATGGGGATATAAGTTGATTTTTTCCAGTCCGAAGGCCATTCTTGTGTTTTCCAAATTTGCTGACATATAGCATGCATTACCTTGACAGCATCATCTTGCAAGATTTTGAACAGTTCAGCTGGGATGCCGTCGTCTCCTGCCGCCTTGTTATTAGCAATGCTTCTTAAGGCCCGTTCAACCTCACTCTTCAGGATGTCTGGCTCTAGCTCACTGACTACACTGTCAAAGCTATCCCCGATATTGTTATCCTTCCTATACAGGTCTTCTGTATATTCTTGCCACCTCTTCTTGATCTCTTCTTCTTCTGTTAGGTCCTTGCCATTTTTGTTTTTGATCATACCCATTTTGGCCTGGAATTTACCTCCAATGTTTCTAATTTTCTGGAAGAGGTCTCTTGTCCTTCCTATTCTATTGTCTTCTTCCACTTCCGCGCATTGCTTGTTTAAAAATAATTCCTTATCTCTTCTGGCTAACCTCTGAAATTTTGCATTTAATTGGGCATATCTCCGCCTATCACTGTTGCCTTTTGCTTTCCTTCTTTCTTGGGCTACTTCTAGTGTCTCAGCAGACAGCCATTTTGCGTTCTTGGTTTTCTCTTTCTTTGGGATGTATTTTGTTGCCGCCTCTTGAACAATGTTGCGGACTTCTGTCCATAGGTTCTTCTGGGACCCTATCTACCAAGTCCAGTCCCTTAAATCGATTCTTCACCTCCACTGCATTTTCCTTAGGAATATTAGTGAGCTCATATCTAGCTGATCTGTGGGTCTTCCCTAATCTCTTTAGTCTGATCCTAAATTGTGCAAGAAGAAGTTCGTGATCTGAACTACAGTCAGCTCCAGGTCTTGTTTTTACCGACTGTATAGATGTCCGCCACCTTTGGCTGCAAAGGATGTAGTCAATCTGATTTCGGTGTTGTCCATCTGGTGAAGTCCATGTATAAAGCCGTCTCTTCGGTTGTTGGAAGAGAGTGTTTGTTATGCAGAGTGAGTTGTCTTGGCAAAATTCTATCAGCCTATGTCCTGCTTCGTTTTGTTCTCCCAGGCCATGCTTACCTGTAATTCCAGGTGTCATTTGACTGCCCACCTTAGCATTCCAGTCTCCTGTGAAAAAACACATAGGAGTGTGGTAAGATGGATTTACAGTTCAAACCCTTGCTAGAACAGTAACTGAATTAATCTGGCTCTACTCTTCCATGAACAGTTTCAGGGCTGCATTTTTAGCAGCTGCTTAGGCTGATTCATATATAACATTAATGATACAATTATCAATCCATCTAGGTAATTTGAGGAAAGCCAATTGGAGTGGCTCCTTTGTCTCTGTAATCACAGGTCATAGTCCTAAGGTGCATTTGCTGAATCTTCATATTTGCAACTGAGTATTTTCTAATCACTTTCTTCTGCATGGTTGAAATAGAGCCACTAAATGCTCTTGAAATTCTTTTGTGTGTGCTTACAGGGTGAAATAAGGGTGTGTGAAAAAGTAAGAAGAAATGAATGTAAACTGCTTTGACACGAAGGAAGTAAGATGTTTTCTCCTTCCTTGTTCAGTTATCATGGAATGTTCCTATAGAAGTCAGTTTATGAAATCTTTTGTATCTTCCAGCCTGAGAAATGATATCTCTGTAAACCACTTCAAGGGTGGGATATGTTGTTTAATGTTGGCAGCCCTTGCTTCACCTGGGACTGCCAAGTGGCCTGGCAGGGGAGGTGTTCCTTGTATGCAAACCTAGAAGAAGGGGAAAGAGGAGGAGATTATTATGCCTAGCATCTAGTTTTTGTCTGCATGGCTGTGTTTATTCTCTCACCCTGCCCCCTGAAGGGAGACGAGCAAGCAGTAATTAGCACAAATTGGAGTTGAATGAAAACAGGTGGTAAGTTAGTCCCTCACTGTTAGAGGAAGGCCTGGAGAGCAGCAGCAGGGATGGTCTGTGGGATCCTGTGAATGGTGTTTCCTCCCTGTGTGACCCATCAGGAATTTTTGTGTAGCACTGGGAAATCCTTAATTTGCATATCAACACATAAATGAGCATTCACACTGAAACTTGACTAAGGTTTGGTCTTTTTAATCTGAATGAGGTGCTAAGCCTAGCTGGTAGGCAATTATAGCTCACCAAGATGCAGTAATAGTAAAACTAGCTAACCATATTTTAGCCTAGAGAGTTGTACAGACCTGGGTTATGTGGCTAGCTGATGATTCAGAATGCCATGTAAACTCAGAAAACTAGGTGGTGAATTGAAAAGAGGGGAAGTTATGCTCTGAAAATACAACCATTGAGGATGGAGCAAATGGCTCTTCTTACCCTTGCCCTGTTATTGCATCTTGAATTGCAGTCATAACTTCATAGCTATTAGTTCCAGAACATTACCATCTAAGGTTGCAGCTGTCATAATTCCTACTGGAATGACCAAAGATTGTGCTAACCATGAATTCTGAAAGTTGCGGTACAGATGAATCTGGTCAGCAGTAGATTGGGGAAGGCCTGAGTCAGGACACTAGCCCGTGTGTTACAAGGAAGCACAACAAAGCTACAGTTTTAAATGGAAGGCGCCAGGTGTTTCTCCTTTGCGTGTGTCTGGCCAAGCTGTTCTATTGTCACTCCAAGGAGGTTTCAAAGGAATGATAGTGAGCTACTGAAGCATGAGGACAAAAAGAGAAAAAGGAAAACCACGGAAGTACAGGATTGTAGAGAGTTATCTGTTGCAAGACGGGGTTCCTCCCTCTTTCCCCTGGTAGGATTTCCAAGCACTTAATAGCCACAGGGGTACCAGCTTTTGGTTCAAGGCAAAAGACTTGGCTTCTTTTACAGCTTGGAGTGCAAAAGGAAAGAAGACAGGAATAGCTTTCCCTACACAGCTATCCTTTTTCTTCTTTGCTCTAGCAAGTACTCCCCAGGTACTCTTCATGGGCCTAAATGTGTATATTTTTATTATTATTTGATATGTTCCAAGTCTAAATTCTGCATTTAAAAAGGAGACTCTATGGCTAACCTCAGGGGAAGGGTATGTGCAGCAAGAGGTTATTGCATGCATGTTACATGTTATCACAAGAGACCCTGCAGGATTTCCCAGCAGTTGAGGCTCCAGTATCAACTGTTTATCTCAGCTGGTACACATTGGGCACATGCAGGGGTCAGCATACTGAGCTTCACGGTGGCGTGTGCTGCTGAGTTTGACTCCATGTCACAGCAGTGCTGCATCTTCCTCTGTTGCCTGGTTACCTAATTCCCCAGCTCTGCAGAGCTGCTGCAGCCAAGATGCTGTTGCTGATAGGAGCCTCTTGTGTGATTCCCCTGTAAGGTTTAATTGGAATGGAGATGGATGGTTTGCATTGGAACCGAGACAGCCTGGACCAGGCAGAAGTGAAATGGAGCTGCTTCTTGGCTGAGATTAGGCAGCTTTATAAGCCGAAAAGGCAAAATGAGGGCAGATCCAGGGCCATGAAGGGAATTGAGAGAGAGGGTTTATGAGTGCAACTGTGGGATGGCTGTTCATGCAATGCCAGGCCAATAGCAATCCACCTTTCCTCCACCTATGCTTCTTGAAAAGGCTTTAGTTGCCATCAGTAAGAATACCAGCATGTGTGGAAAGAGAAGGGGCCAAGGGGCAATTGTCTGTCTGCAAGCTTCAGTGAGTCCTTGGAGAAGAAGGTGTAGTGAGGTCTTGTTTCTAGATGTATCTCAGTCCATTTTACCCTCATGCTTGCTACAATAAAACAGAATACAAATAGATTTCTGGCTGCTATTTAAATCTGTGAGCACATGTGACATCTAAAGTGGCATATTAGCTCACCAATTCCAGTCATGCCAATTTCTCACATGGTAGGGCTGCTGCACGTGGGCTGCAAAACTCTGGATGACCATTAGATGGCAGCAAAAGATACAGAAATTCAAATTCATAGTTGCCATCTACTGGTCCTATGGATTTTTCTAGCCTAGTTATGGTAGCCCTACCTATGGCTATGCTGCCAAAGATAAGGGATGGAAAACCAACTCTCCACTCAGCTTTTGCATGGAATTCAGCTTACCTTTAAGACTAGCATAAAGCTGTCACTCTGTGTACTTTTACAAGGGAAAATTTCCCTTATATTCATCTAAAACCATTTACATATCTCCTCCATGCAGTATGTGGCTGTAGGTAGGGGGTTGCCTGTGTTGTATAAAGTACACTTCTAACTTATGTGGAGCAGCAGTAGAGCTGAGTCCCCTGTGTGCACTAAGAGAGCACCTTGGAATATGTCCACAAGTCTGTCCACCAACCTTCCTTGTTGCTTATGTGGATGAAGTTCCCTGATGAAAGTCTTAAAATTGTTGGCCTTCAGATACATATGGGTGGATCATATCTGACTTTCACTTTAAATGAATTGGTTTACGTAGATGAGCGAGGGGACTCTGTTTTCCCCTCCAAGGAAGGGACAAGATCCAGAGGGTTCATACAATGCCCCTGCTCACTGAAGTAGGAGCACCACCTACTGATTCACCAGAACAAGAACATCTCAAGATATCTGGGTGGCCTCTTGGGCAACCTTGCAACTCTTCTGACTTAACTCAAGTTGTTGATTGGGCACTTCAGCCAGCATTATCCTCATGGCTATTGATTGGCTACTTCAACTAGCAAGAAATAACCGGCTATAAATACTGTACGTGTTTTTATGAACAAAATGACAGGAATAGCTGAGCCTGGCTGCACTCATTTTGGCCTCTGAGAGCAGAAAAAGAGCAAGCACATTCTTTGTGCAGCCTTATTTAAATCTAGATGAGAATTTGGATCCATGTTAAAAGACTAATTCAGTCAGTGTGATTACAGATGAATTGTTCAAGATAAGTGTGTGTGCTGCATCCAAAGTGATCCCAAATTCTGTAACCATAACCCTGAGTTTAAAATACTTGTCTTTTCCTCATTTGTCTTACTTCCATTTATTTGTAAAATCTGGAGTTTCATGGATTTTGGAATTTTATAACAGTGTTTTGAATTAGTTTTATGGATGTTCTCAAGGCAATGCTTGGGAAAGAAAATTAATACAGTATTCAGTCTTATAAATGTGCATGAATAACGGGGAAATGAGCTATTGAACTTTGTGGAAATGTAGGTGGATGTGCAGGATAGGAAATCTTGATTTCTTTGCTGGTAACTACATGTAGCATCTTTTAGACATTCCCCTGATTTTCAGGTTATGAAAAAGCACTTCTCATATACTTCCTAGCTTTCATTCATAACCTGGAAAATTAGAAACTGGAAAACCTCACCTATGTAATATTGCCATCAGGCCGATTTCTTAAGAGAAGGCAGGGCACATTCATCACAGAGAATGCCCTTGCTTGCATCACCACTTATATTCTACCTTTGGGACAACATGATCCAGGAGCACAGGTAGGCTAATACACCAAGCAGCCGCAGGCCACCAGACACTTACCTCCAAAGTCACTTTGGCCTTTAATACCAACTGAATATACAACCAACGCAGCTGCTTTGAGTGAGCTGTTTCATGATCCCAAGCAGCTGGTACTCTCAGCTATGTTTTGCTTGAGATCTGGGTGTAAATGTATAAGCAAATTGGGAATACAGTACAGCAAACCTGTGTCACAAATAAATTTAGCAGCAAGTCGTAAGTGGCTGCATCTCCTTGCTGTGTTTATATTTGGTAGCAAACATCAGCCAGCCTGCATCAGCATAATGGGTGAGATGGCCTAAGATGCTGCTGAGGATAAGGGGACAGATAGATCTCTGCAGAGCAGCTCTTTCTCCTTATCAGCACAGTGCAGTACACAGTCTATTAATAATGAGGAAGGACGTATTGCCCAGGTTTCCCCCCGGGTGGCAGCATTCTTCCCATCCTTTAGCTGCCTGTGCTACCTGGGCTGCCTGCTCCTCTGGGAAACGCTCTCTGATTGGCCCCTAACCACTCAGCCAGCATGGAGCAGCACTTGCCTGTGCCAGGCTTAGCCCTTCTAATGAGCAATGTTTAGCTTCTGCTTCTCCCAGGGAAAACACTAATTATGCATCTATAAATAAAATATGGGCTGTAGCTGCATGTGGCTGGCATGCCAGGCAGTTCTGCGGAGACCAAGGATTTTGTTTCTCCACCCCACCCACAAGCTGTTCCAGGAGGCTGATAAGTGGCTTTCAGGAAGAAGGTTCCTGTGGAGCAAGCAGAGGAAGGGCATAACACATTCTTAGCCCACCCCAAGTGGCTGGTGTGCCTGAGCTGAACTCAGGGGATGCCAAAATAGCTGGAATGGAAGAGGAAAGGCAAACCTTTCTGCCAGCCCATGTGGCTCTGATATTAGCCCTTCCCTCCCCCAGGGATTTCCCCACAATTCAGGGGCCAAGAGTTAGTTGCCTAGACAGGGGCAATATCCTGAGGGGTATTGGGACAGGGAAAGATGTTTGTCCTACTACTACTTTAGCTGGGTAACTTGAGATCTTGGATCTCCACATGGATGTAGCTGGCAAGGCTTTTCCTGGCATGGAGAGAAATGGTAGGATGGAAAAACTTGAGTCTTGTATGACACAATGCTAGTGAGAAGATTACTTAAAGGTGAAGTGACAATGCTACTATGTACCATAGCTTTTTGTATAGCCAGAGAGATGACAAAGCACATAAGCAGAGTTACCAGATCTGAGCTATAAAACTCTAGATAACCACTAGAGGGCAGCAGAGAGACACAGAAGATGCTAAAACTTTGCTGCCATCTAGCAGTCATCTTGGTTTTTGCAATCCAGATTCTGGTAGACCTAAGAAAGGTGCCTTAAAAGGTTAAGGAGCACATACTTCCTCCCTATCATGTATGTCATAATCATTTCTGCTTAGCTTTTCTACTTCTTTTGTTTTTCTCCACCAGCTATCAAATGCCCCTTGACCCTCACATCCCAATGCCCATCTGCCACTGCTGGGTTGCTTTGGCTGATTTTTATCATTCACCCATTTCCCATCACAAATCCTGGTAATTAGATCATAATTGTAATATTTGCATATACATAACAGCTGAAATTAATCACATTTGCATAACAGTAATGAAAGGGGCTTCATTAATTCCAGGGTTTTCCTCAAATCTGTATAGATAAATGGCAACACTGAGTTCATGATCACTGGTGGCAGGTGACAGGTTTGGTGTGCAGATGGGGGAAGCTATAGGTTTCTACAATGTGAAGCTTGTGAAGATGCCCCCTCAATCTTTCATGAAGATGGAAAGGGATACAAACAACACATTTTTGGAGGACTGTGATTCTGAATCTATTAAGCTCTGTAAATGTTTGCAAACATAGACATATAACATTCGCTTATTTGAGATTTGTTCAAAGCAAACACAGATTGCTGAACCAGGGCTGCAACTGGTGGGGGGGGGCAAGCGGAGCAAGTGCCCTGGGTGCCATGCTGGGAGGTGCCAAAATGAGCGCTGGTGGCGCCAAAATGGGTGCAGAATCCATGTTTGCCCTGGGTGACACAGACCCTAGTTGCAGGCCTGTGCTGAACAGTACTCTTAAATATGGGGTCATAGTACTCATGATCGGAAATCATGGAGAGAGCTGGCTTATGGAATTGCCAAGGATTGGTTATGACTGAATGGATAATTCAATTTGATTGAGTAATACTCAACTCTGTTAGCCAGTCTCTCCAAACAAAAACTGCCTGTTCGCCATTGTCTTACACACCATTAGGACAACCTTCCCCAACCAAGTCTCTCCACAAGTTTTGGGCTTCAACTTCCCTGGGAAAGTTTGCTTTAGGCTTTTCCAGATGCAGCAAAGAGGTTTGTAACATAGTCCAGGGGTCCCCAACCCCAGGCCACAGACAGGTATTGGTCCATGGCCTGTTAGGAACTGGGCCGCACAGCAGGAGGTGAGTGGTGGGTGAGCAAGCAAATTTACAGCCTGAGTGTTTACAGCTGCTCCCCATCGCTCACATTACCGCCTGAGCTCCGCCTCCTGTCAGAGAAAGCAAGCCCATTGGCTGCTATCTCCAAACGGTGCAGAGAAAAAAGAATAAAAGGTTGGGGAAAAGAGGAAGTGCTTGAATCATCCCAAAACCATCCCCCACCCCTGGTCGATGGAAAAATTGTCTTCCACGAAACCGGTCCCCAGTGCCAAAAAGGTTGGGAACCGCTGACATAGTCCACAATGCCCTGTAACTGCTTTTGTTAAGGGGGAATTATCCACCAACAGCTAAACTGTTAAGCTTCAATTGCTGGACAAAAATGCTTCTTGAGCCTCAAACAAAATTATTGGGCTCAATATGCTAAGGCAGTGGGTATTAATCTGGTGTCATGATAAGAAGTCAGTGGCATTTCTGCACAAGTCCATACTTGTCTTCCTGGTACCATTTTATATTTGTGCCTCCCTTCTGTACAGTGCTCACGTACAGTACAAATACTGTATTTATGTGAGACACACGCACATATATAATATATTATATATATATATATATTATGGATGGATGGATTCCGTATAGGAGGGGTGAGAAACTTGAGGCCCAAAGCCACGTGGGGGCCCTGCTGTTTTTATGACTCCTAGAACTCATTCTGTGACTACAATTGCTGAAAATCAGCAGTAGTTATCCACCATTTTGAGGTCAGAAACACGAAAGACATAGTGAAAGCTTTAGAATAGGTTTAGCAATTAAACTAACAACAGTCCACCTCTAACCATGGGGGAAAACCCAGAAAATCTGATTTACATCATAAGGGTTCCTGGGCCCTGAGGAATCAAGGTGTTTCGGAGTAAATGGTTTGCCTTAGCCCAGCACACCAGGAAGCCGGCAGCATTTAAAAGCCCAATTATGGGAATTTTCTACACAATTGCTTTTTTTCATGAGTTGCAACTCATTTGTATTTTATGAAGGATCCAAATGTGCTTTCTTTAAATACCAATTTTGCTAAAGGGTGGGGGTGGGCAGTCACATTTTCTGAGAATTCAAAATGCAGGATCAAGTTGTTCCAAGGAAAATGCAGTTGTTCTTTCAAAGAGAACATACAAGTGCTGTGGTTCTTCCAAATCCCTCTGTGGGCACAGAATGAATAATATCTGTAGCATGACTGGAGATAAGCATCTCGTTTCCTCCATTTGATGATTCTGTTTTAGTTGTTTATTACATGTTTGTCCCTTCTTCAAGAAGCTCAGTGAGGCTTACCTGAAGTCCTTGCTTCATTTTATCCCCAAACAAACCTGTAGGGCAGACTGGGATGAGACAAAGTCACCCAGTGTCTCACATGTGGCAATGGTCCTTTTATACTTTATTCTAAAAGTTACAATGCTATCCTGTCCAGTATAGAAAAAAATGTCAATTTGCACACTATTATGGTTTCAGGTAATATGCTTTATTCTCTGTACTGCTACAGCATCTGTCACATGACCATGTTGGATTTCCAGCGTACTGTCCCTTTTGGGGAGGTTATGTCATTTAAAGAAAGCATTCCAAACACTGACAGCGTTCATGCTTTGTATTAAGCATTGGTTTGATTATCTGGAGTTTACAGAATAAGCCAAAGTTTGCTAGGGTTGCACAGCAGGCTAAATTTTGAATGATGACTGGGGTTGCATAATATCCTAAGTAAGATCCAAATAAATTACATTATAATTTAATGTGATGTGTGGACCAAGCCATTGTACGATCAAGGAAGGCATTAACATGTAAGTTGAAGCACATAGAGATTTTTCTCTTAAGTCCTAACAGGATGCCTCCAGGCCTTTGCCACCCTGCAGATAAGCTAGCAGGAATGCATGGAATTATTTCACCCACAATAGTAGGTTGAGCAGGTAATGTCTGTTTCTACCGGGTTTTGAATCTTCCACTGCTCCTTTTTCATAGTTCGTTTCTACATCCTGAGATCCAAACACCCAGCAGCCTGCTCCCTGCCATTGATGGAAGTCTCATTAGTATTTTATAAAGTCTGTTTCTAAACCTGATTGGATAATCCAGAATGGCTTTCTTCACCAAATACTTTTTCTTGATATAGTCTAATGAACTGATGAATTAATGAACAGATTAATTGATTAATTATTCATGAACTGATTGGTTAATCAATTAGCACAAGAGTTGTGCTAATGAACTGGCAACACAACTCTTATCATTCAGAAATGTTCCCTGAAAGAGATTCAAATGTTACATTTTCTGTACCAGTTCTGAATTCTCAGTCAGGACCATGTTCACATAGAGTGGACTATGTAATCACTCTGGTATAGGATATACCTTAAGCAGCTTTGTTAGTGAAATGCTAGATTGAAAGCAATGTATTCCTGTAGGTCAGTCCAATTACATCCACTGAGACAAATATTGTTTCTTGCCATCTGAACCAAAAGAGACCAAGCAATAGGAGGGGGATTTGCTCTGAACCTTCAGAACTTCTTTCATCATTGCCTTAATGGGGATGGAAGAGTGAGAATAAGCTCCAGAAAAAAAAGCAGAGTGCTACCTTTAGTGCAGTGTTTCTTAACCTGCTGGCTGGGGAATTCTGGGAGTTGAAGTTCACACATCTTAAAGGTGTTGAGGTTGAGAAACACTGCTTTAGTGACAGGTAAGAAAAATGCAATGGGGTATAGAAAGCCCAGTCTTCCTTCCTCTTATGTGCTGGTTGGATTGGTAGCTGGTTGCCTTCATAATAGGAACTACTGGTTGTGTCCTCTAGGACAAAGCTAAATGTAGCACCGCCTAGGAACAAGTGGCAGCAGTTTGGCTGCTGCGGGCTGCTTTGGGAAACAGATGGTCTCCTACTGCCTGCATGCTTGTTCCTACAGCATCTGCTGGAGCCATCATCCTGGTGCCTTCCTCTCTTCTCCTTCTGCCTGCATAAACTGCAGGAGACCTCACTGCAAGGACAATTAGATAAACATTTCAGTGCATACTGCGCTATCTGATTCAAAAGTCTGTGTGTGGTACTGTCCTTCAAATGAAGAAGAGTAAGAAGTGAATTGCCTCAAAAGGCATGGAAGGTTGGAGTCCTGTTCTCTCCAAACATGGGATGTTTGCACCAGCCAGGGGAAATGGATTCAGGATAGTTCAGACTTGAGCCTTGTTGAAAGTGGACTCTCAGGATTTCTGGAGATTGAAGCAAAGTTCCATCAGCAGTTCATATCCTGCATACCTCTAGCTCTGGGCTACTAGTTCCCTCCCAGACTTGCAGTTATCCATGCAATTGAGAGGCCTCCAATTAATGGTTCCTTCTTACTCCCTGCTGTCATCACTAACTTATCATTGCTTAGCTGACTGTGGGTGATTTCTCTAAAAAAAATGCTTTTACCTTTAAAAAAACTGTTCTAAGTAAATCAACATGAGAGGCAGATTACAGCAGTTAAAGATTCTATATGAGATGCTAATTGTTCTAGTGGTGACAGCAAAAGTCCAGGTGCTGCAGGTAAGTTAGTGGTTCAACGCCTGCTATTCCTGTGAAGGTGTTGGCTTGCTCTCTAAAGCAGCTGTCATCCCATAGAGCACTGGGGGTGGAGATCAGGTGGCTTATTATCCAGCTTTGGAAGCCGAGAAAGAGAGAAAAACCTGAAGCTTAGATGGAAAGGGTAGTAGCTCCTGAGGATTTCTCCTAAGAATTTTGGACTGGCTGGAAAACTATGATGTATGGGGCTAATATTTATTAGTTTGCAAGTCCAGTGGTGAGGTAAGGTGCAAGTTTGTGGAAAAAAAGCAGCAAACTAGGACTAAAGGACAAGCCTTGCCAAAATATTTTTAATGGGTCTGGTCTTCTCTTGCTACACTACTTCCTGTTGTCTGGCTATGGTTGCAGATAATCATCTTTCAAAATGTCTTGAACTGACTTACCCTATCAAAACAAAATGGCAAGGGTGATGCCTTTCAAATGTGCTGATAGAAGTCTAGGGTATTCTAACACATTTGAAGGGTACCAGATTTATCTTTGAGATGGGTTCCTGTCACTATCCAGATGTTGCTGAACCACAACTTCCAGTAGTCCTGACCAGCATAGCTAATTGGAAGGGATGCTGGAAGTTGTGGTTCCACAACATAGAAGGAATCACCACTACAGGGGGAAAAAAAAGATATATAGGTATGACGTATACTATCTCAGTTTTCTCCCTCATCACAATACACACCCAGACTTTGCAAGCGGATATCTGGTGTTTTGAGCTGTACTCCAATAGTAGCTTATTCAGGCCAGAGCTTTGTTGTTAGAAGGCCATGGCCCTACTTAGCAGTATGGCCCCTAAATGCAGCAGGGCTGGCTTATCACATCTTGCAGTAAGTTGAGCAATTCGCATTGCCATGTAAAGAATCCCCAATTCAGTAAGAGTATTATGTTCAGGTGGACCCCAGAAGACCATTAAATTCAGAATCTAAAATTACCTAAGTGCTGCACTGTACTCAGGCTGAGCACCAAGGTCGTGCAGGGAATAATAGTAGGACTTCCAGAGCCAAAAGATTCTTTCAAGATCTTAATGACTCAGCACAAGCACAGAGCAAAGTGAGAATACCTAATATTCATATCCTATTTTCCCACTCACTGGTGTATGTGTGATGGCATTCAGCAATTGGGCTTGTTACAGCTGGCCAGTCTAGAATTCATTAAGGCTGGATCTTTGGGGAGTGATGGAGGTGCCAACACCAGGCACCTAGGGGAAGGCATCCAGCTACATTTATGACCCACCAGTGTTTGTTAGGAAGCTCTGTAAAACCAAAGAAGTACTGACACACAATACATATCATTGCTATACCTCCAAATAGTCATTTAATATGTCCATTTTATTATTATTACTCATTCTTAAAGATCTATGATCTGTGCTGAACTAATAAATCAGAGTGCTTGGCATTTAGGAGAGATCAAATCTGGAAATTACTTGGGAATTTGGCACCAGAGTCTGGCCATAATTGGGATGACAGGCCAAGAAATGGTGGCAAATATATCAGCTGCCTGTTCTTTGTGCTTTATTGGTATTATCCTTATTAAGCTGTAGATTCCCTAATGCTGCTGACTTGGGTAAATAAGTCACAGTCATTCCTCTTTCTCTCTCTTTCAGCATTCCAGAGCACAGGGTCATACTAATGAGGAGAAAGCATTCCACAATGCATTCCATGTGCAGATCCAACCTCAGGGCATGGACTGAGAAAGGATTAGCAACTCAGTGCCATCCAAGGTGTCTCCCTTCCTTTAGTGATTTTCAACAATGATGGCAGAAGGAGCACCACCTGCTGTGTCATTTGTTGCTAACACTCTTGGTTGATTGTCCAAGTGACTTTCAGGACTCGTTAATGACTATGTTTGCTTCAGGAATTGACTACTAGCAGGGTTGTCAGCCTTCTGATGTTGCCTCTTTACAGACCTTGGCATGGTCTGGATGAAGATGCAGAAACCAGGAAATTCCTGAAATAGTTGCCGCAGGGGAACTATTTTGAAGGAAACAAACTATTATCCCCAACAATGGCAATGGGGTAAACACCCTGCTTCCAGCTCTCCTGCAGTCCCTATTAGTTGCATCACTGTGTGCTAAGGCTGCCCTCTTCTGTTTAGTGAAGGGAATGCAGGCCATCTCCTCACAAAAATCTCAGTCTAAAAAATAACTAGAGGAAAGAAAACATAGAAACTGGGACTAGGCCTGGTTAGCCATTATGCAGGTGATGGTTGCATAGGACACAAGCTTTTGTCCACAGATTCTGAGCCATTAAAGGATTATTGACAATCATTGTTGGCTCAAGACACCAGACTTGAAAATGTATGTTACAAGGATCCCAACATGAGTTTCATAGATTCAGAAATATGCTTTAAATATGCTCTCAAATCTCACATATGATTTATCCCTCATTATAGCACGGAGAGTTATGGTAAAAAAAAACCTATGCATGAGGCACTTAAAACTGAAGTACTGTGTTTAGTTACAGCACCTGGTTTCTGCGGAGAGCCATAGAAATTTGGTTTAGGCTTCTCTTCAGTTGGTGGGACTTCAGAAGTATCTGTCCTGGACCTGACAGCTCTGGCTACATTTTTTAACGTTCTTGCCATTTCCCCCATCCCACCTAGATGGGATCCCTTTGGAGCAACATAGGATGTGGCTTGCAATTTGCAATTGTTCTTTCTTTTTCACAGAATTGCTGGGGAAATGATGATCAAAACACTCTCATCTCCTACCTGCAACCCTCCTTTGTTTTCCCGTTCTTTATTTTTCTTACATTACAGAAAATGCTTGAGGGAAAAGACAGAATGGCTTTACTGGTAGCACTTGGGACCATTGGTCTAGAAGAACATGTGTCACATAATCGCCAGTAAGGTCTCTGTTTGGTGGCCTGAGATGGTGTTGCTATTTTAATGCTTTTTTCTAATTTGGTTTTCTCTCTCTCTCTTATTGTGCTGAACTCATATGCGGTGTATATAAACACTGCATATATCATACCCACTCTGCATTTAAAAATAAAAAAGGGTGTCTTTGAGATTTTTTTAAAAAACCTTGGATACCAAAATTTTGGGGAGATATATACAGATTGCAGAGGCCAAATTTTGCTCTAAGGGAAAAACGCATTTTTCCCGCTGAATTTTCTATTCTTCAGAACAAAGTCTGTACCAACATTCAGAAGCTTTGGGTTATGATCTGCAGGAATGGTATCTATTTTAAGCCCAGACGTATATTATCATATTGTGTGTTGTTTAGCTGGGGAATATAAAAAAAACTCTAGGAAAAATCTACAGCAAAACACTTCCATCCATGCACAGAGCCCTCCAACCTTCGCTGACTGGTACACTCCCCAGGCATGTTGAACTGAAATTACCACCATACTTAATCAATGTGGTTATAGTGGTTGAAGATGATGAGGAAGGTAGTCCATTTGCAAGGGGAAAGTTAAAAAAGATCCAGCTTGTGGAACAACTTTTTGAACCCGTTTCCCTCACATTTATGCTACTGACTGAACTTTTGGTCCCCACTGTCCCTCCTGTCATCTAGATAAGCAGCTGAAGTACACTGCCCAGTTTCATCAAAAAGCTGTGAGACTTCCAAGCTTATCTACACCAGGGAAGCATCCTCTACAGGGTCCTAACCCTGAAGAAAAAGTTCAGTTGTATCTGTGCAGCTCCAAGATCTTAGAAATCAGCTTCAAATTTCCTTTTTAAGTGGCACTATTGCAGATTAAGGCTGACAAGTTATTTCATGACATTGCTACAGGTAAATCAGTGGCGACTGTTGTGAAATCAAAGATGAGAGTGAGGAGTCAGGATGACACTACAATCAATGGGATCTTAAGTAACTCCCATTTATCAATCATTTTATGGGTGTCCCTTGTTTTTTTGTTTTACATTTTTTAGAAGTTAGGTTTACTGATGAATGTCTCCAACACATTTCTTTGACACATGACTTATGTATTGCACTAAAGCTAGTGTTGTTTTAATTATAGACTACTGCAATGTGCTCTACATGGGGCTACACTTGAAGAGTATCCGGAGGCTACAGCTGGTTCCGAATGCGGCTGTGTGGGCAGTCTTGGGTGCCCCAAGGACGGCGCACGTAACACCTTTGCTGCAAAAGCTGCATTGGGTACCAGTTTGCTTCCAGGTCCAATTCAAGATGCTGGTTATCACCTTTAAAGCCCTACATGGCATGGGTCCAGGTTACCTGAGGGACCATCTCATTCCCATTACATCAACCCATCCCACCTGGTCATGGAGAGAGGGCATGTTATGGACCCTGTCCATGAGAGAATGTTGATTGGTGGGTTCCAGGAAGCGGGCCTTCTCTGCTGTGGCCCCTGCCCTTTGGAACACTCTTCCCCAAAGGTGAGGCAAGCTCCCTCTCTCCTGGCCTTCTGGAAAAAGTTAAAGACCTGGCTCTGCCATCTTTCTTGGGGTAGGAAGGGGGGGTAGTCAATCCTGGGGGTGGCTAGCACCTTAAAGCAGTCCCCATGGATTGATGAATCTGATTGCCATCTTGGATGCTATTTATACTTTAAATGTATATTTATACGTTATGTAATATATCTTGTTTTAATTGCATTTTAATCTTTTTAGCTTTATTGTAAACTGCTCAGAGTCCCTCTTTTGGGGCAGATGGGCAGTGATGAAATTTGACAAATAAATAAATAAAATTATGTTTTGTTGAGTAATTGGCAGGGCTCACACAGAGCATTACACCAAAATCAGACAAGCCAAACTATGGCTTCATGTAATATATGAATCCATGCAACACACATTAAAAGGGGGCTGGGGTCATGACTGCCATTTTGACTACTCCTGCAGATGATCCTGTTGTTGTACCTCAACTTCCATAACTCCCAGCCATCTGGAGTGCACTGGGTTGGATAATGGTGATTTGATTTAATAATGTACTGGATCAGCCAGTCTGGCTACTCAGGGGACAACAACTATACACTGGTGAAATACGACCTGAAGCCTGGACTGAGTCACTGTATCCCATAGCAGCAGCAGAGCCAAAGTGCAGGGCTTTTGGTATGGGAAGAGGAAGATCACTCAGAAGACTGCCATCAGATAACTGCTGGAGATCCCATTGCCTTCAACACCTTGTTGTTTATTCGTTTAGTCGCTTCCGACTCTTCGTGACTTCATGGACCAGCCCACGCCAGAGCTTCCTGTCGGTCGTCAACACCCCCAGCTCCGCCAGGGATGAATCCGTCACCTCTAGAATATCATCCATCCATCTTGCCCTTGGTCGGCCCCTCTTCCTTTTGCCCTCCACTCTCCCTAGCATCAGCATCTTCTCCAGGGTGTCCTGTCTTCTCATTATGTGGCCAAAGTATTTCAGTTTTGCCTTTAATATCATTCCCTCAAGTGAGCAGTCTGGCTTTATTTCCTGGAGGATGGACTGGTTTGATCTTCTTGCAGTCCAAGGAACTCTCAGAATTTTCCTCCAACACCACAGTTCAAAAGCATCGATCTTCCTTCGCTCAGCCTTCCTTATGGTCCAGCTCTCGCAGCCATATGTTACTACAGGGAACACCATTGCTTTAACTATGCGGGCCTTTGTTGTCAGTGTGATGTCTCTGCTCTTAACTATTTTATCAAGATTTTTCATTGCTCTTCTTCCAAGGATTAAGCGTCTTCTGATTTCCTGACTGCAGTCAGCATCTGCAGTAATCTTTGCACCTAGGAATACAAAGTCTTTCACTGCTTCTACATTTTCTCCCTCTATTTGCCAGTTATCAATCAAGCTGGTTGCCATAATCTTGGTTTTTTTGAGGTTTAGCTGCAAGCCAGCTTTTGCACTTTCTTCTTTCACCTTCATCATAAGGCTCCTCAGTTCCTCTTCACTTTCAGCCATCAAAGTGGTATCATCTGCATATCTGAGATTGTTAATGTTTCTTCCAGAGATTTTAACTCCAGCCTTGGATTCCTCAAGGCCAGCTTGTCGCATGATGTGTTCTGCATACAAGTTGAATAGGTAGGGTGAGAGTATACAGCCCTGCCGTACTCCTTTCCCAATCTTAAACCAGTCTGTTGTTCCGTGGTCTGTTCTTACTGTTGCTACTTGGTCGTTATACAGATTCTTCAGGAGGCATACAAGATGACTTGGTATCCCCATACCACTAAGAACTTGCCACAATTTGTTATGGTCCACACAGTCAAAGGCTTTAGAATAGTCAATAAAACAGAAATAGATGTTTTTCTGAAACTCCCTGGCTTTTTCCATTATCCAGCGGATATTGGCAATTTGGTCTCTAGTTCCTCTGCCTTTTCTAAACCCAGCTTGTACGTCTGGCAATTCTCGCTCCATGAACTGCTGAAGTCTACCTTGCAGGATCTTGAGCATTACCTTACTGGCATGTGAAATGAGTGCCACTGTTCGATAGTTTGAACATTCTTTAGTGTTTCCCTTTTTTGGTATGGGGATATAAGTTGATTTTTTCCAGTCTGATGGCCATTCTTGTGTTTTCCAAATTTGCTGGCATATAGCATGCATTATCTTGACAGCATCATCTTGCAAGATTTTGAACAGTTCAGCTGGGATGCCGTCGTCTCCTGTTGCCTTGTTATTAGCAATGCTTCTTAAGGCCCACTCAACCTCACTCTTCAGGATGTCTGGCTCTAGCTCACCGACCACACTGTCAAAGCTATCCCCGATATTGTTATCCTTCCTATACAGGTTTTCTGTATATTCTTGCCACCTTTTCTTGATCTCTTCTTCTTCTGTTAGGTCCTTGCCATCTTTGTTTTTGATCATACCCATTTTTGCCTGGAATTTACCTCCAATGTTTCTAATTTTCTGGAAGAGGTCTCTTGTCCTTCCTATTCTATTGTCTTCTTCCACTTCCGCACATTGCTTGTTTAAAAATAATTCCTTATCTCTTCTGGCTAACCTCTGGAATTTTGCATTTAATTGGGCATATCTCCCCCGATCACTGTTGCCTTTTGCTTTCCTTCTTTCTTGGGCTACTTCTAGTGTCTCAGCAGACAGCCATTTTGCCTTCTTGGTTTTCTCTTTCTTTGGGATGTATTTTGTTGCCGCCTCCTGAACAATGCTGCCAACTTCTGTCCAGAGTTCTTCCGGGACCCTATCTACTAAGTCCAGTCCCTTAAATCTATTCTTCACCTCCACTGCATATTCCTTAGGAATATTAGTGAGCTCATATCTAGCTGATCTGTGGGTCTTCCCTAAGCTCTTTAGTCTGATCCTAAATTGTGCAAGAAGAAGTTCGTGATCTGAACTACAGTCAGCTCCAGGCCTTGTTTTTACCGACTGTACAGATGTCCGCCACCTTTGGCTGCAAAGGATGTAATCAATCTGATTTCGATGTTGTCCATCTGGTGAAGTCCATGTATAAAGCCGTCTCTTAGGTTGTTGGAAGAGAGTGTTTGTTATGCAGAGTGAATTGTCTTGGCAAAATTCTATCAGCCTGTGTCCTGCTTCGTTTTGTTCTCCCAGGCCATACTTACCTGTAATTCGAGGTGTCATTTGACTGCCCACCTTAGCATTCCAGTCTCCTGTGATGAAAATAACATCTCTTTTAGGCGTATTGTCCAGTAGGTGCTGCAGATCCTCATAGAACTGCTCTACTTCAGCTTCTTCAGCATTTGTGGTTGGGGCGTATATTTGGATCACTGTGATGTTAGATGGCTTGCCCTGAATTCGAATTGAGATCATTCTGTCGTTTTTTGGGTTGTATCCAAGCACTGCTTTAGCCACTTTACTATTAATTATGAAGGCTACTCCATTTCTTCTGTGGTCCTCTTGTCCGCAGTAGTAGATCTGGTGGTCATTTGATGTGAAGTGGCCCATTCCAGTCCATTTCAGTTCACTGACGCCCAGAATGTCTATCTTTAATCTTGACATCTCACCAATAACCACATTCAATTTGCCCTGGCTCATAGATCTTACATTCCAGGTTCCGATGGTGTGTTGATCCTTAGAACATCGGATTCGCCGTTCACCACCAGCACCGTCGGCCGCTAGCCGTCCTTTCGGCTTTGAGCTAGCTGCGTCATCACGTCTGGGGCTAGTTGAGCTCATCCTCTGTTCCTCCCCAGTAGCATTTTGACCATCTTCCGACCTGGGGGTCTCATCTTCCGATGGTATACCGACATATCTCTGGTTGTACTGATCCATTTAGTTTTCACGGCAAGAATACTGAGGTGGGTTGCCATTACCTTCCCCAGGGATCGCATTTAGTCTGACCTCTCTGTCATGACCTTCCCGTCTTGGGTGGCCCTTCACGGTTTAGCTCATGGCATCATTGAGGTGCTCAAGCTCCAGCACCACGACAAGGTAACGATCCTTTGCTGAAGTTCAACACCTTAGGAGAGAGAAAAACAAAACAAGAACCCAAGATCACTTACGTGACGCATATGCACTCCTAGACATAAATGTTTGCAGTGAATACATATCAGCAAGCAGGACTGTATATTTAGACCACTGTGTAAGCCTAAGGAGGAAGAGAGGGAGCTCAGAATTTTCCCTCAGGATTCCTACTACTTTCAAGAGCAAGCCACGTGTTGCTTGATTGTGAGTTTTCGATAAATTTATTGCTTTGTTCATCCTCTGGAGACATCCGCAACTGATTTCATAGAGCTGCCGCATCCCATGATCAATCTCTGTTCCTACTTTTGAGCGATAGCCTGACTTTGTTTTCTATTACACTGCATATACTCTCTGTAACACCTGCAAATCCCATGAGAAGTTGCTGAATGAAGATGTCGATCTGTGTCATTCCCTAAGTGAATGAGTGATAGAGAGCGCTCTGCCACTGACAATCTCATTCGTTACTTGTTGTTACCTAATGATAGTTAATATGGCCCAGCCCGTTTTAAAAAATGATTAAGAAGAGGTGACCTCATGTGAGCATATCACTTCTCTGCTATTCAATAAAGTATGTGCATCTTTTTTCAGGCTTCTATACGAGCCTGAATAAAGATGCTGCTGCTTGAAGTACTGAGTTAAATAGGTTTTAATGACTTGATTCATTAAAGCATGAATAAAGTTCAGTATGCTTTGAAGAACAGCTGAGAGGTGCAGTGCTTGCATGAAGTCCAAAGCACTCCTGAATAAATGTTGAAGGATGCTCAGTCCTAACAATTAACAGGGCCAAAATTTTAGGTTGCATTTCATCCATGAAACCATGCAGAACACAAAGTGATCCATGTGGGTTACCCAAAGGCCAAAAGGCATAAATCAGTGGTTCTCAATGGTCATATATACACAGATGGGACTCAAGACATGTGGTAAGTCACTGAAAATGTTTCTGTCATGGTGGAACTCAGGTTCTTTGACAAAATGAGTGGTAGCATTTAAGATAACAATTTGCAGACCACTTCTATAGAGGATATGCCATCTATCTATCATCTATCTATCTATCTATCTATCTATCTATCTATCTATCTATCTATCTATCTATCTATCAAATTTATCACTGCCCATCTCCCAAAAGGGCAGTTTACAATAAAACATAAATAAAAATATAAAACTGTAAAACACTATAATACATAATAAAATAAATATAATAAAAACCTCGATGGCTGGAAGCTCTTTATGATTTGCAGGCAGAGCAGGGTTCTTCTAAGAAACTAACCATCCCCAGGAATGGCTACTCTCTCCTGCCCCAGGCATAATTACAGAACCAGGTCTTTAGCTGTTTCCTAAAGTCCAGGAGGGAGGGAGCCAATCTCACTTCCAGGGGAAGGATATTCCAAAGGGCAGGGGCTATTGCAGAGAAGGCCTGCCTCCTGGACCCTGCCAGATGGAATTCTCTTGCAGACAGGGTCTGTAGCATGCCCTCTCTGCACGACTGGGTGGGACGGGTTGATGTGATGGGGAGGAGACGGTCCCTTAGGTAACCTGGACCTGTGCCATGTAGGGCTTTAAAGGTGATAACCAACACCTTGTATTGGACCCGGAAGCATACTGGCAACCAATGCAGCTCGCGGAGCAAAGGGGTGACGTGTGCTGATCTTGGGAAACCTAAGATCGCCCACACGGCTTCATTTTGCACCAGCTGTAGCTTCCAGATACTCTTCAAGGGTAGACCCATGTACAGCGCATTGCACTAGTCTATATGGGAGATAACCAGGGCATGAGTGACAGTTCGAAGGGCCTCTCACTCCAGGAAGGGGCGTAACTGGTGCACAACACGAAGTTGCACAAAGGCCCTCCTAGCCACGACTGCCACGTGCTCTTTGAGCAGGAGCCGTGAGTCCAGGAGGACCCCCAAGTTACACACCGGGTCTGTCTGGGGCAGTGCAACCCCATCCAGAACTAAAGATGACAATTTCCCAGAAATCGAGGAGCCATTAATCCACAGCCACTTGGTCTTCCCCGGGTTCAGCTGCAACCTGTTGTCCCCCATCCAGGCCCCCACAGCCCCTAGGCACGTCGAAAGGGTGGCCACACCATCACTTACTTCACCCAGGATGGAGATGTATAATTGGGTATCATCTGCATATTGATGATACCTCACCCTGTAGTGATGGATGATCTCGCCCAGTGGTTTCATGTAGATGTTAAAAAGGAGCGGAGAGAGTACCGAACCCTGCAACAACCCACAAAGGAGGGGCTGTGGGCCGGATCTCTTGCTCCCTATCAACACTGACTGGAACTGATTCTGGAGGAAGGAGGTGAACCAGCGCAGAACCACGCCGCCCACCCCCAACTCCCTAAGTCGGTCCAGAAGGATACCATGGTCGATGGTATCGAAAGCCGCTGAGAGGTCAAGAAGAGCAAGGATGGATGCACTGCCCCCATCTCGCTCCTGCCAGAGGTCATCCATAAGTGCAGCCAATGCCGTTTCCGTCCCATAACCGGGCCTGAAACCTGACTGAAAGAGGAGGCAAAGGAAAGCTAGACCTGGTTAATACTTGGATAAGAGACTAGGAGGAAATCCCAGGACAGAATGCTACCCTGGATTTTTTTTTTCAATAGCAAACCTGTTCTGTGTTGTTGCCAACAAAACTACATGGATTTGTCTATGTAGTCTGCAGGAGTCAAGTTCCTTGAAGAAGTCTTTACTGGTAAAACCCAGGGTTTGTAAGATTGGTATCCTGCACCCTGTTAGTCATTGCTGTCCTGCTTTAAGGAGAATGTGCTTGACTGTCCATGCTTCTATTGACTTCAGAGAATCCAACACGATGTTCTTCCCACACACTAAGTAGGGCACAATCAAGTGGGGAGTGTTGTTTCATCCTTATTCTTCAGGTTTGCCTTATCCACTTTTTACAAAGTACAATATTTTTTGTAGTAAGTTTAACATCCTGACAGAAATACTGCAGAATTTCCTTAAATCCTCACACCTTCTCCCACACCAGCTCTTATACTACATGTTAGAGGAGGCTCCCTTTGGTTCATTGTTTTCAATTGTTACTTGTTTAAAGAAAGAAAGGAAAATTGAATTGAAACATATAAAAATTGCTGGATTCATACAATATGTTGAACTCTAAACCTGAAATAGCAAAATCCAATTGCTGTGTCTGCACAATAGATTATGCACAAATATATCTTAATGTATCAAGCTGACTCAATCAACTTGCTCAGACAGGCTGGATTGGATTCCCACAACATGCTGAGCCATAAATTACTCAGCCCCGTAATGTAGTATGTTGTGCCAATATGTGGCAGATTTCCTTCCTTGCCCCCCCCTTTTCTAAAAAGTAAAAACAGGCCATTCTAGAACAATTTCAGAATGCCACTATTCTTGCATAGTACCATTTCAAATAAGACTTGACTGAACACCAGCAAGAGGATTCCAAACTTTATGCCTGCTTCTACATAATTGTGAAAGGTGAAGGGTCCCCTGTGCAAGCACCGAATCATGTCTGACCCTTTGGAGGGATGCTGCTTTCGCGACCTTTTCTTGGCAGACTATCGCGGGGTGGTTTGCCATTGCCTTCCCCAGTCATCACCTTCCCCAGCAAGCTGGGTAACTCCTTTTACCGACCTTGGAAGGATGGAAGGCTGAGTCAGCCGGAGCCAGCTACCAGAGAAACATTGCTTTGTTTTGTGGGATTTTTCTGTGCTTTGTAAGTTCAGCAATACTTTAGGGGAAGATGGTTACTTTGCAAGGTGACAAATGGCTCTGCAACCAGAAATGCATAAAGGCAATATAGCACAGATGGGCAACTTTTTGGCAAACAGTGCCTACCCTTAAAAAGAAAATGATGACCAAAGGGCCACACTAGATAAGGCTGTTAGGCAATAGCATTGCATGATTATTTGGAGCCAGCACTTTTTTATTTATAGTATTTCTATAACACCATATTGCAATATGACTTCCAGTGGTTTGCACAAAAAAACCATCAAACACAACAAGTTAATAAAGGAATAAAACATGTTAAATAATAATACTCAGAGGCACCCAATGCCAATGATAAAAATTAAAACTCAAATGTTCAGTGGGATAACATACTTTTTATGCTTTCGTAAAAGACAGCATTGTGGGTACCAACCAAACCTTGAAGGGAGGGGACACTATTCCAAAATGAAAGGGCTGTACCAGAGAAGCACTGCCTCTGCATCCACCCTCCCACCTCTTGAACAAAGGCAGGGTGGGTAGGTGGGAGATCTGAAGCATCCCTTCATGGGATGATCATACAGGTTGGTTATACTTAGAGAAAACGGTCCTGAAGATACCTGGAGCAAAGTTGTGAAAGGACTTATAGGCTAAAGCCAGCATTTTGAATCGAACAGAAAAACTATTGGAGTTCAACACAGTGCCCACAGGGCTGGTGTTATATGGATAAAAGACTCTTACCCACAAGTAAGAAGGCTGCTGCATTTTGCACATGTTTCTGAGTAGTTTCAAAGGCAGTCTCATGTAAAGCACATTGTAGAAGTCTAACTTTGATGAGATTAGGGCTTGTGTTATCATTGCCAGGACCTGCAACTGGCATACCAGTCAAAGTTGCTATTTGTATTATGGGGAAAATATGAGCATCCCTGGTCATCTTCCCCAGGAATGCCTCCCACCTGCCTCAGCTGCAGATTTTTCTGTCCACACACTCTTAAACAGGAAATGCCACTTTCAGATTCCTGAATTACTGCTTTCAAATAAAAGAAAAACAACTTTTTCTAGATCTGGTGTCATGTTCACTGATTCAATGTAGTTTATACATCGTAACATTTCACATGCCATGGCGCTGACGCGCTTTTCTGTTTGGGAGGGAGCTGCTGTGAGACCTTGTACCAAGCTCTGTATGTGAAATCAGTACAATGGAATGTGTTTGGGTTATGTTATCTGCTCAAGGCCTTTTCCCGCAGACCATCAGAAACTGTTAGGAGCACCTGTGATTGTGAACTTGAGAAGATTCTACGGGGGGAGGGATTTCATTTGCACCGAAGGTTTTTAGTTTGAATTTGGCGTGCTTTCATCATCCTCAGCTTTCTGTGATCCTGCATACTATTCTTTAATAAATCAGATATCTTTGAATTCATACTCATGAGTCTGATGGTGTTTTAGAATAGGCAACCATTACATCTGGGAACAGAGAAAAAAGTTCATGCATTTAAGGAGGGGCATCTTGTGATCAGAGCAAAAATAAGATGGTTTCATGATCCAACTTGAGTTGTGTGGCCCCCTTGCACTCTGGTCCCTCTTCATCCAGTTTGAGTGTGAGAGCAGAGAAACACTAGCACTGTGGGAGGCAAGAAAACCAAGTGTTAGCAAGCAAAATGACACTTACTGTAGATACTTTCTTGCAGGTTGATTACAGCCCATTTCTATTGCCAGGGCAGCCAGCTAGCCAATGGCTTCTTCTTAGGAAGTGAATCCAAATTTGCCTGAGTTCACAGCAATATCAGGTTGAAAGACCAAAGCAGATCAGGAGAAAGGGAGAGGTGCTAGAAAAAGGAAATGATTTTTTTCTATTATTAACAATTTTCTATTTTTAACAATTTTCTATTATTAACAATTTTCTGTTTCCAAATATTTTTTATTGTTTGTTCTCCAGTAAACAAATCCTAATTTGGCTTACTACAGTGAGCACATTTTCTTTGCATTACATTCAATAGTGGTGACTTTATTAGAAGAAGAGAACTCAGTGGTGGCAATGATATCTTACTGCAGTCTCTTCGGGAAAAATCAAAAAGTTTAATGCAGATTCAGGGAATTAGTAAGAATCTATGGTGTGACTGGACTACTATTTTCAGCCTAAAATTATTGATGGAGACATATGCAAAGTGGATTTCTCCATGCATGTGGCAGTTGACATACCCTCTTGAGTTTGCAGCAGCCACAAAAGCTATGGGGCAAATGTTTGGTAGAGTTGGAAACATTCTTGTCTCAGCATTATACCCAAAGACCAGATGTGATGTGGTATGCTTAAAATTCCACAACTACAGGAGATAGTTTGGTGATTCTATAACAGAATATAGTGGTGGTTAAAGAAAACACACTGTTCATCTGGAAATGTTCTAGAGCAGTGTTTCTCAAACTTGGCAACTTCAAGATGTGTGAACTTCAACTCCCAAAATTCCCCAGCCAGCATGGGGAACCCAGCATTTTGGGAGTTGAAGTTCACACATCTTGAAGTTGCCAAGTTTGAGAAACACTGCTCTAGAGGATATGCAATGGGATAGATTCATTTTAGTGTAGGGATATTACCATCCAAAATAAATCCTTGGCTGATGAGGCCCAAGTTACACAGATGACACCTGCTATAGTAGCAGCAGTGAAAACTCTAAAGGATTTATAGTTAGATAAAAGACATTCTTCAGAAGCCAGTAAACACATTGCAGAGCTCACTTTCAAAGGTTAGAGAATTGGAGAGTTTGTTGGACAAGAGTGTACTCTTACTGTTTGCAAGCATAAAATGTCTCAGTCTTATAAATGCCAGAACAATGGACATGTGCGAGGCATTGCAAAGGAAGCTATTTAACTGTTATTTGTTCAGACAGAAAAAAGGCAAAGATACAAAACACTAATCATTTAAAAGAGAAAGTGGGGGAAGAGTCAGATGAAGAAGTCCACACTATTGCATAAAGCAGGGTTTCTCAACCAGGGTTCCGTGGAACTCTAGGGTTCAGGAAGAGGTCACTAGGGTTTCCCTGGGAAATCACAATTTATTTAAAAATTATTTCAAATTTGGGCAACTTCCCATTCAAGAGGTAAGTTTCATTCTTTATTTTTAGTTTAAGAACACTGTTAATGAATATATACAGGCCTACACATGAAACTAATATCATAATTTTGTAACTTGTGGCCTATATTTGAGCCTGAATGTGCAGGGGTTCCCCAAGGCCTGAAAAATATTTCAAGGGTTCCTCCAGGGTCAAAAGGTTGAGAAAGGCTGGCATAAAGGAATATGTAGTGGAGTTTTATAATATAACTGTATGGTGCAATCAACCAGTAGGCATGGAGATAAAGGAGCACCTGTGACAGAAGCAAACAAAGAGATCAAAAAGCTGAAGCATGTTTGGGTTTCTTAGGCTAGACAAAAGTGAAACTCAGAACTTATACGGGGGGAAAGGTTCCAGTTATAGGGTCAATAAATGTTCTAGCTGCATATAAAGTAAAAGGAAAGCCTTGAAGGCAGTAATAGTAAAAAAGGGGGAAAGCAAAATTAGTTTGGCTGATCATGACTGAAAGAACTCAGATTAGACTGACATGAAATCTATACATTAAACGTACAGGAAGTACAAGTCCTACAGAAACTTTGGAAGAGTACTATACAATATTCCAAAAGGGGTTAGGTACATTGGGAGAGAGTCTGAATTCACATTCAGACAGAACAACCAAAAGCCAGAACAGTCCCATATGCCCTTTAAGAGAAAATTGAAACAGAACTGAGAGGATTAGAAGAAAAGGTATAATCTCCCAGTGCAGTTTTCTGAATGGGCAACACTTATCACACATGTGCTTAAGTCAGAAGGAACCATTTATTTCTGTGGGGACTACAACATAACCCTCAACTAAAGATCTAAGTTAGACAACTGTTTCATGCAATGGACAGAAGATTTGCCGGCAATATTGAGCAGGAGTTGACATATCCCAGGCTTACCAACAGATGGAGCTTGAGGAGGACTGTTAGAAGTTTACTATCACCCACAAAGGGTGGAATCAGTGTAAGAGTTTGTTCTTTGGAGTTTCAGGAGCTCCAGGCATATTACAGGGGCCATGGAAAGCCTCCTAAAGAAATGTCAGGTGTCCTGATAAGGATTGATGACATTCTTATCATGGGCTAAAGTAATCAGAAACACCTTTCCACATTAAAGAAAGTGCTTCCAAGACTAGAAGAAGCAGAATTGAATTTGAAACAAAACATATGAATGGTATTTAGGCTTTAAAATTGACAAAGAAGGGTGCAACAGCAACAGGCAAAGACACGTTTACTGAAAAGGCACCATCACCACAATGCAGAGCTTCAGGCATATCTAGGGAAGTTAAATTACTATTATAGTTTCTTGCTGAATCTGTCGACCCTTTTAGAACCCTTGCACTTCTTAATGAGAAAAGATAAGTGGCAACAGTGATACAACAGAGAAGAAAAAGCTTTCCAGGACTCTAAGGGACTAGTCCAATCCTCAAAGCTGCTGGTTTATTTTGATCCTAGGAAGGAGTTGATCCTTTCATTTAATGTTTTATAAAGTGGAGCTGGAGCTGTGTTGTTTCATATAACAAGTACCAAGGAAGAATGACCTTTTGAGTATGCACCTAGAACATGAAATCAGCCAGAACAGGGCAGTTCTCAGCTGGAAAAGGAGAGTTTAATTATCATATTTGACTTCAAGAAGTGTCACCAGCCTCTGTACAGAAACCCTTTCACCATTGTTATGGACCACAAATTATTGGTAGGATTATTTAGGGAAATAAAGCAATCCCCATCATGGCAGCTAAGTGATTACTATGTTGGTCTTTGACTTATAAGGTTGTTTACAAGGCAGGCTATCAGCATGGAAGTGCAGATGCTGTAAGAAGACACCCATTTTTCATTCAACACCGCCCCCCCCCCCAGCACCACCAGGAAGTACACCTCTTGTTGGAACATCTAGATAATACTCTTATGAACATATCCAAGATAAGAATGTGGACTAAGCAGAGTTCTATCTTTTTGAGGATACTACATTACATCTTACAAGATTGGCCACAAAAACATCCTGAAGCAGAACTTCACCCATTTTAGACCTAACTAGACATAGTTGATGAATGTAAATTGTGGAGATACCAGTGGTAGTTAGACATCAGAAAGTCCTGATGCTATTACATGAAGCATATTACTATGGGTGGTTGCTGTGCTTGGAAAAAAACTGGACAATGTGTACAATAGTGTCCCCAACGTCTCCAACACAGCCCTCTCTATGCCCATGGGAACGTCCAGGATCGTTTGCATTCTTATTATGCAGACCTCTATGTAGGAAGAATGATTTTAGCCCTAACAGATGTTCATTCAAAATGATTGGAGGTGCATCCCATGGACTTTACAGCCTAAAGGCAACCTGCAACAAACTTGGACAGATTTTTCCCATATATGAACTGCCTGTTAATAGTAGTCACAGATAATGTGTCAGACTTCACAAGTCATGAATTTAATGAGTTTTTGAGCAAAAATGGAATCAAATACATTGAAACACCTCAACTAAAAAAGGTTGATATAGACAGCAATGAGATCCTTTAGAGAACATATAAAGAAAATGAGAGCAGAGAGTTTGGAGGTGAATTGTTTGCCAACCCTCCAACTAGCACCTGTCCTGCAGAACTCTTGATATGGAGGGGGGTCTTGTCTTTTAAAGTGGGACTTAATAATAGTTGAATGGTAAGGTGACAACCAACAGGAAGCTCTGGCATGGGCTGATCCATGAAGTCATGAAGAGTTGGAAGCGACTGAATGAATAAACAACAAAAAAGGTGACATCAGGATGATATCTCACTTTGAACCCACATCCTCTTGCAACAACTCAAGAGGAATGACATCCCATCAGAACTGGACTCTAAATCAAGAGGCTAGGAACTTAGAATCCAGTGACTAGTGTCCTTCACCCATTACTCCTAGTCAAGGTCTCAGAGATGCTACTAACCCCATACCAGAAAGGGAAATGCTCCTGAAGAGAGGTGTAATCCAATAAAAGGAAGAAGCACTCCTAATCATTTGAGGGATTATGTTAGGGTTGGAAATTAAGAGGGGGACAATGTAATGAAGGGAAATAAAGGGCTACATTTGAAGTTTCTCTATTATGGGTTGGAGCTTTAACTTGCCTCTCCCCCAAATTCTATGTATGTGTTACTTTCCTTTGTTTGATCTCCAGTAAACAGTTCCTGCTTTGGGCTTAGTAATGAGAGTAAATTTTGTTCTTATTAGAAGCAGAGATCTTAACACAGAGTTGTGCTTAGTTCCCTGTTGTTCAATTATTGTTTTTAATGAGCCCCAGGTTTGCATGATAAGTCCTTTTGGGACCTTTTAAAGATACCTAATGAGGTTCTATCTTTGCACTGTTGTGTGCATCAGACTCCTTGACTTCTGAGAGTTTACTGAACCCACTAGGGACATATCTCCAGAGTGTAATACAGGAAAGTGAGTAAGTGTAGAACCTCTTGGTTAGATATATATCTGGTTGCCACCTTAAGCAACAATATTAATATTTCATCCAGCCTTTCCCAGCCCATTGCTCTCCAGATAGGCTGGGATTATAACTCATACAAAACTCAGTCAGCATAACTAATGAAGCTCTAGTTTTAAGAAGTCAGTTTTGGAAGTTGTAATCTCAGACATCTGAAGGGGATGAGGTTGGGAAAGGGAAGTTAATCTCATTCCTGAACGTTTTGTTCTTTCTGGATGCTTAAGACTAGGCTCCTTTTTCCAGTCCAGAAACAGCACATGTCATGTTAATTTTTAGATACAGAAGCTTGTTCTATATTATTATTATATCTAATAGTATAGTTAATATTATTCATACTCCCTCCCAGAGACCAAGCTCTCTAGTTAAGCATAAGAATGATGGAAAAAAGTGTAATATGTCATGTCCCTGTTGCTTTAATTTGCAGTGTCTCTAAGGCACAGCCATTCCAATCCAGAGCTTAAACAGACTTCTTAAAAACAACCTCTTTTTTCCCTGTTGATACAGATAGGCTTTTCAGCTGTTAGACCTTTTGTAACATTGAATCCAAGGAATATTTTTGCAACCAGCCACGCTAATGAGCCTCCTTTTCCATTTTCATAAGGTACTTGTGTTTGAGTTTTAAATTAATGAATGACAACAGTTTGTAAGATCCCGTATTTGATAACTGCCATGGAATTTGATAAAACAGCAGCCTCTGCTGAAATGAGGTGGACTAATGTTTGTCCTCTTATTCCACTTTGCAGTAGACTGGATAATGTTGGGTGTGTGTGGGTGTGGAGATTTAGAAAAGGGAAGCAAGAGGAGGATTGAGTTTACCTGATTTGAAATTGTATTTTGCAGCTTGTTCCGTAGTTTGGATGAAAGAGCAGATGATGCTGAGAAATAGAAGATTATTGGAGTTAGAAGGACATGATTTGAGATTTGGGTGGCATAGTTAGTTATGGAACGATAAAGCTAAGGTTAATGTAGATTTTAAAAACCACTTTGTTAGACGTGTCATATTGAGAACATGGAACAGATATAAACCCAGGTTGTATCCGAAAATATGTTTGTGGGTATCAGCACAAGAAGCATATTATAGAAGAGAAATGATAGCTAAACATTAATGGTTAACTTATGTTGACATACTAGAATTCTCTCAAGGAGAATGCAAAATGAAATCAAGAGAAGATTTGGCATTAGAAGAATATACTTGCCAATGGCTTTCCTATGTACAGTTACTAGAAAGATTTGAAGTAGATAAAAGAACTTTTGGTTTTGAACATTGTAAAACTGAGTTTGAAACAGAATTGTGTACTGTTGATGAACATGTTATTGCTAAAATGTGTAAACTTTTACTGAAATTTGAAACAGAAGAAGGACAAGTGAAAGAATGTATGATAACATGGGCTAAAATTTTGGTTACGACATACAAATGGAACAATGGGAGAATATGTAGATGAAAGGACTGAAATTTATATTATGTGATAAAGAGAATGTTTATAAAATATGTATCGTTGGTATTTGTCACAGGAAAAATTGTCTAGAATGTATAAAGGTACTTCAAATTTATGCTGGAAATGTGAACAACAAGAGGGACATTTTACCATGCTTGGTGGATGTGTAGAAAAGCTAAACATTTCTGGATTCAGCGACATACATTAATTCAGAAGATTTTAAAGATTAATATACAGTTGAAGCCAGAGATGTTTCTTTGGGGACTGATTAACAAAAAGTTGGAAAAAAGGCATGGAACTTTCTTTTTATATATGATGATTGCAGTGAGACTATTATATGCACAATGGTGGAAAGACTTAACACTACCCACAATGGAGGAATGGATGGTGAAGATGATGGAACTTGCTGAGATGGCTAAATTGACAGCTTTGATCAGAGAAAAGACTTTAAGTTTAATGCTGATTAAAAAACCCTTTTGGACTTTTTGTGTGAAACATAAAAAAATGAACTTATGATATATGGTTTTGATGACTAGAAAAAATAGTAAATTATAGAAAAATGAAAGTTATGTTGTAACCATAGAGCAAGAAGTTAATTTACATTTATACTTATAACTGCTGTAAAAGAAAATGGGAAGTTACTTCTTTATACTTTTTCTTTTTTTCTGCACTTTTGTCCTTTTTTTCTTTCTTTCTTTACTTCATTCTTTCTTCTACTCTAAATATTAGTTTCTGTTAGTTTTTATCTTCCTTGTTTAAAACTCTAATAAAGTTATTACAAGAGACAGAGAGAGAGAGAAATTTAGAAAGGGGGGTCCTTTCATCTAAGACTTGTTCTCAGAACTAATCCTATCCCTATCACCTATCCCCCTGTACTGAGAAAGCCAACCCCTTCACTCTGCAGAAGGAGAAAGTACTTCTGAACCCTGAGTGGGGAAACACTTAGGGCGGTCAGCAGTAGAGCAATTTTGAGAGCTAAGAAACAGAAAAGCAGCATATTACTCAGTGTAGGGCTTTTATCTCCAGCCAGCTATTCTCTGGGCACTGAGAAAGAACATTTGGAGAGACAGATCCAGCCAAGGTGAAAAGGAAGTTGCTGCAGGCAGAGATCCCCCAAAGTCACCCTTGCCCCTTTAATCCATGTCCATGCAATCAGGAACTCCACTTTAGCCCAGTTTCAGACTTGGTACAAAGAGCTGCTCTCTTGCTGATTTAAATGGGGAGGGGGAGAAATGAGAAACTGCTACAGCCTCCTTAAAATTTCTGACTTAATATGATGGACTACAGAGTATAGTGCAACTCGGTACATCATCAGTTCTATATATGGGGATCATAACTAGGGCATATAACACATGGCATTGTCCTCTGGATCGCTGTTTCTCAACCTCAGCAACTTTTAAGATGTGTGGACTTCAACTCCCAGAATTCCCCAGCCAGCATGTCTTCCAGGATATCTGGGTTTCATTGCATCTGAGGAATGACTTGGTATTTAACTAGATTTGCACATCAGGCTAAGCCCTTGAAAATTATTAGGGCAAATTTGTCTATTTATTCTGTTTGTATACTGCTGAATCTGCCAAAGACTCTTGGCAGTAAATCAACAATTAAAATATCCATGATAATATAGTAATCTAATGCAAAAATTAATATCATAAACATAATCAAATCATAATAATATTGATGGAATAGTCAATAAACTAACCATAATAAACAAGGGCAATAACATATCAGCTATTCAACTAGAAGAACTCAGTTCTTACTTCTGAAACAAGTCTCATTTCTAAGAGAAGACTATTTGCCATCACAGTTTTCTTCCTTGGCTAGCAAGTTATTCATTAATGGTTTGTTTAAGGTCAAATAAGCTGTACAACTATAGGGTGCATCCTCCTTCTGTTCCATATTAGCCATAGAACTTGACCTGAAACAAAAACACAATTAGAATGGAAGAGAAATATCCTGTCTTCTGCAGTAGCAGGATATATTTAGTCTTAAACCACAGAGACTTGATTTGCTGGTCATGGAGTTTAGAAGAGGAGGTATCATCTGTGAGCAGACACATTCAATGGAACTACTTTCCACAGCTTAGTGTGATGTGTAAACGCAACTGTTGAGAAGTGAAGCTGGCTGGAACATCTGATGAAGAAACTGAAAGAATTTGGGTCATTGGCGGGTCTTAAAGTAAATAAACAAAAAACAAATATGTTAACCAAAAATATGACCTCGTCCAATCAAGAATTGTTGATGGGTAAGACTGGTTTTGAGATTGAAAAAAGGGTTAGATATCTGTGGGTGGTTTTATCAACCAAGAATAGTATGTTGTTTCAGAATAATTATGTTAAAATTTGGAATGATGTGAAAAAAGATTTGTTAAGATGGAAAAAATTCTCTCTTATGGGGAGAAAATCTGATTCAGATGAATGTTTTGCCTAGGATGCTGTTTCTTTTGCAGGCTATACCGATCTTAATGACAGATTTACCATTTAAACAATGGCAGAAAGATATTTCAAAGTTCATTTGGCAAGGCAAGAAACCAAGAATTTAATATAAATTGTTACAAGATGCCAAAGAATGAGGAGGTTTGGATTTACCTGATTTAAAACTGTATTGTGATGCCTGTTGTTTGCTTTGAATGAAGGAATGGATAACTTTGAAGAACAGGAAACTTACAACTTGAAGGACATGAACTGAGATTTGGGTAGCATGCCT
Organism: Candoia aspera; assembly: GCF_035149785.1. Lineage (NCBI taxonomy): Eukaryota > Metazoa > Chordata > Lepidosauria > Squamata > Candoiidae > Candoia > Candoia aspera. The sequence goes on along the minus strand of NC_086155.1, from coordinate 55,297,594 downwards.
ATTTGTGGTAAGATAAAGTTAATAAGGATTTTAAAAATCATTTTGTTAGGAGTGCCATACTGAGGGTTTGGAATAAATATGAAGACTGTCTCCTAATGTACCATTGTGGTTGTCACTTCATGAAGCATTTGTTAGAAGAGAAAATGTGGGAGGAACAAGTTGGCTAATTTATAAAGATTTGTTAAACTTTGAGGAGGGTGAACTGAAGCTTAAAACAAAGGAAATGTTAGAGTTGGGAGGTCTTACATGTCATTGGTTTACTTATATGCAGTTGTCAGAACGTTTCAAAGTGGATAAAAAGAACTTTAAATTTGCTAATGAAATAACTTAATTTGAAATGGAACCTTGTATAAATGATGAACATGTTATTACAAAGATATACAAAATGTTGTTACAGATGAATTTAGAAGATTACCATGTTAAAGAATGTATGATTAAATGGGCTAAGAATTTCGGATATAGTATTATATTGGAGCAATGGGAAAATATGTGGAACAAAGGTTTGAAATTTACTTTGAATTATAACTTAAAGGAGAATTTTTATAAAATGATGTATAGCTGGTATTTAACTCCTGATAAGTTGTCAAAAATGTATAAGGGAGTAAAGAATGTTTGTTGGAAATGTTCTCTTGGCGAAGGGATTTTTATCACACTTGGTGGACTTGTGAGAAGGCTAAAAAATTTTGGGATCAAATATGTGTTAATATTCAAAAGATTCTCAAAGTGGATTTACAAAAAAAACCAGAACTGTTTCTTTTGGGTCTGATGGAGAAGCAGCTTGAGAAACAACATGGGACTTTGCTTTATATATGATTACAGCGGCAAGACTCTTGTATGCACAATGATGGAAAGATCCACAAATACCTACAGTGGAAGATTGGATTATTAAACTGGTGGAGCTGGCCCAAATGGCTAAGTTGACAGCATTAATAAGAGAAAATACTGTTTATGGATTTATTCATACTTGGCAACCACTTTTAGATTACTTCCTTGTGTCAGGAAAAAAATGAAGCTTTGATTTTGGGTTTTAGTGATTAAATGGTTTGTTTTGATAGAAATAACGTTACTAAGGTTTAACTAGTGGGAAGAGCTTATATTTGTAAACTTATTCATATCTGTATTAGAGAAAGTCGGAAGTCACCTTCTGTTTCTGTTTTCTGTCTGCTTTGCACTTTTATAGTTTTTTCTTTTTTCTTCAGTTCTATACTCTAGCTTTTCTATATTCTGTGTTTTGTATTTTAACTATACCTTCAAAATTAATAAAATTCTTATTTAAAAAAAAAGGTAAGTGAACTGGCTGTATTCAGAAGTTTAAAATCAGGATGAGGGAAAGCATGCAAGGGAGCGTGGGTGTGCACATCTTAGTCCAGTCCCACCATTGTGTCATTCTGCTGAGTTCTGCAGCTCTACAAGTGATACAGGTAAATTTCTCCAGAGGAAAGCTTACTGTCATCTAGGAAATTCCCTGTGTGATTTACAGCAGATTGGGATAGAGCAAGTTCTCCACTGCACAAATTTGCTGGCAGGGTGTGCAGAGCTCTGGAGCCAAGGATGGCAGGGTGACAGCAGAGCAGGATTAACAACCATGTCCTTGCTCTTGCTTTTCATGCATTCTCTTTTCCTAATTTTAAAAACCTTAACAAGCCTGATTTTTTGTACAATGCTTCATTCAGCTACAACCAATCAACCCTTATGACATGTAATTTCAGAGTCATTAAGCAAGTGAACCTAGTCTCTCTGTAATTCTCTGATTGCCTGGCTAGATCACTGACATCATAGATGGAACACACTGCCCATCTGACACAGCAACAGCCTTTCTTCTCTAAGGCACTGTTTTTGTAGGATTTTTTAAAGTAGATTATAAAATCCCATAGACACAAATTTTGCTCCATCTGGCCTACTTAGCAACATCTCTCTCTCTCTCCATATGCTCTAAACCAAAAAGTCCACTTAGGTAAACATACAGCTAGCCAATTCAATTGACTTTATTGATTTCTGTCAATAGAAATTGTGAGGGCTGCTTTCTCTTGTTCTTCTCTTCCATATAAACCTTTCTTTATGCAAAACTGCAACTTCCTAAGACATCTCGGGAAATGTCATAGGGTTTCATAATTTCCCTGCTGGCTTTGGGGAAGAACATCCAAAATACCTTCCCTTTTACTGCATTTTCCCCTTAATGCTGTGTTGAAAAAAACCTTGGAAACAGGGCTTAGAAACTCACCAAATAGTTGGACAGACAGAGGATCAAGCTACAGTGATCTTTCTTTTGGGTAGATAAAGGTAAAACCTCCTTTGAGTTGAGCTCAATTCCTGGTGTTTGCATGGACACATCTATGCATTTTCTTGGCAATAGCATGGAAGTGGTTTGCCCTGGCCTTTTACCAACATGTTTTTTAAACTTCCCAGTTTAGCCTACAGCCCTGGCATGCTCTGGTGGTCTCCCAGGGCTGCTTAGTTTTAGAGCTGAGACAAGGTGAGCCAAATGCTGCCAGTTAGCATGGTAATTATTTTGGCGACACCTTTGAACCCTCCCCAGCTCCACTAATAAGAAAGTAATCCCTTCTTTGGATTAGAGTTTAAGTATATTGGTAACTTTTCTCGAACTAGAATGCTAACTGGTACCTCTCTGTGGGACTTCAAACACAAAACCCAACATCCAAATTCAACAATTCCAGGAATTGAGGATGTTAGGAAAAAGAAGTAATGGAAAGAGAGACTCCTTCATGCTGGAAAATAGAACAGCTGCCAGACCCACCCCACCCCCCGCATGTTTGCCTTGTAGGATAACAATTGGGATGCAGGAAATCAAACACACAGCTATTCCATCCCCATTGACAAGTTTATGGATACACTAAACCATGGTGTGCTGATAACGTCTCCTTCCCCACAACAGGTGAAAAGACTGTGCTGTGCATGATCTGGATTCAAAGGGGGAAAGGTGGTTTGGGACACACAGGGCCCTCACATCATACTTGCTGGCCATTCCTTGAAGAAGCTGCATTTTTCCCAAGGAGGTCCGGATTGGTGTGATGAGCGCACCTGTATGCTTTCCAAACCGACTTTCCCCCTTCGACTCTAGATTGCTGCACATCCCTACTAAAGGATAAGCCACTGTGGCTAAGCCAAAGCCATACCAAACATCTTGATAGTAAGGGGTACTTTGTGAACTTCACCAGTATTTCACACAACCCTTAGTGGGGAGAGAGGAACAAGAGCGTTGCCCTGCTGTCTCCCTGAGTGTTGGCTAAGCACCCCTCAGGAGACAAGAGTGGCTTTCCTCCCTCACAAACACTACTCTGTATGCACATTCAAGACCTTTTTCTATCCCACCTCCCTTCCTTGCTGATCACAGGAAAGGCACACTCACGACTGGCAGCAGCAACTGAGCTGTGAGACATTAGCCAAGCTGGGGAACAACCTAATCCTAGGATCTCCCAGAGTGCTTTGCATGGACTAGCATCCTCCATTGTGTAAATGTGGTCACCAGGTATTTATTTATTTATTTATTTATCAAACTTTATCACCACCCATCTCCCCCACCTGGGGGACTCTAGGCAGTTTACAATAAAACAGGATTAAAATTCAGAACAATTACAAATACAATAATACAATAAAAATAGAGATATAATAGAGTCTAAATGGCTAAAAGATTTTAATCAGTCCATGAGTATAATAGGTCCATCAAAGATCACTTGAGGGAGCTAGCCAACCCCAGGTATGACTGTTCCCCCTCCCATTCCAAGCTTGCTGACAAAACCAGGTCTTTAACCTTTTTCAAAAGTCCAGGAGTGAGGGGGCCTGTCTCACCTCTGAGGGAAGGATGTTCTAGAGGGCGGGAGCTACTGCAGAGAAGGCATGCTTCCAGGACGCCGCTAGATGGAATTCTTTTACAGTTGGGGTCTGTAACATGCCCTCCCTGCATGACTGGATGGGGCGGGTCGATGTAATAGGGATGAGACGGTCCCTCAGGTAACCTGGACCTATGCCATGTAGGACTTTAAAGGTGATGACCAACATCTTGAATTGGACCTGGAAGCAAACTGGAACCCAGTGCAGCTCATGCAACAAAGGTATTACATGTGCAAACCTTGGGACCTCCAAGATTGCCCACGTGGCTGCATTCTGGACCAGCCGTAGCTTCCAGATATTCTTCAAGGGTAGCCCCATGTAAAGTGCATTACGGTAGTCTATATGGGAGATGACCAGGGCATGAGTGACTGTTCGAAGGGCCTTTCGGTCCAGGAAAGGGCATAACTGACGCACAACACAAAGTTGCGCAAAGGCCCTCCTGGCCACAACTGCCACCTGCTCTTTGAGCAGGAGTTGTGAGTCCAAGAGGAACCCCAAGTTATGCACTGGGTATGTCTGGGGCAGTGCAACCCCATCCAGCACTAAAGATGACAAGTTCCTAGTACCTGAGGTGCTGTTGATCCACAGCCACTCTGTCTTACTAGGGTTCAGTCAAAGCCTGTTGTTTCCCATCCAGGCCCCCACAGCCCCCAGACACTCAGAGAGGGTGGTCACGGCATCACTCACCTCACCTGGGATGGAGATATACAATTGAGTATCATCAGCATACTGATGATACCTCATCCCATGGTGATGGATGATCTCACCCAGCAGTTTCATGTAGATGTTAAAAAGGAGTGGAGAGAGTACTGAGCCCTGTGACACTCCACAAAAAAGGGGCCATGGGCCAGATCTCTCGCTCCCTATCAACACCAATTGGGATCGGCCCTGGAGGAAGGAGGTGAACCAGCACAAGACTACTCCGCCCACCCCCAACTCCCTGAGCCGGCCCAAAAGGATACCATGGTCAATGGTATCGAAAGCCACTGAGTGGTCAAGAACAGCCAAGATGGTTGCACTGCCCCCATCCTGTTCCCACCAGAGATCATCCATAAGTGTGACTAATGCCGTTTCTGTCCCATAACTGGGCCTGAAACCTGACTGGAAGGGGTCTAGATAACCTGTTTCATCCAGAACCCTCTGGAGCTGCAACGCCACCACTTTCTCAACCACTTTCCCCAAGAAGGGGAAGTGGGAGACTGGGCAAAAGTTGTCCAGTACGCTAGGGTCCAGAGATGGTTTCTTGAGGAGGGGGCACACCAGTGCCTCCTTAAAGGCTGCCAGGAATACCTCCTCTCTCAAGGATGCATTTACCATTGCCTGGACCCAACCACACGTCATCTCCCAAGCTGTCTTCACCAGCCAGGAGGGACATGGATCTAATTGGCAAGTGGTGGTGTTTACAGTCTGGAGGATCCTGTCCACTTCCTCAGGCTCAACAGGATCAAACCATTCCCAGATAACAGGGTAGCTATTGATACCAGATAACTTCTTTTTAACTTATCATTTCTTGCTATTTTATCATCTTTGGCTGCCTTCTCATCTGAAACAACCAGCAGTTTTTATGTGTGATGCACATAAAAATAGGTGGAGCTTCATTTATACCATCATGCCTGCCATCTTGACTTTTTTTACCACATGCTGTGGACACCCGTGATTGGGAGAATCTGCATTTGTCTTGATGCTATATGTGAGTCAGAACCCCTCCTGTTTGCCTTCTCTATAATACAATAAAATCTCTTTCATACAATAAAACCTACCCTGGTCTTAAGAAAACTTTGGAATAATTATATGAGTTTAATGACATCAGATCAGTGAGATTTCCGAATGAGATCAGAATAAGGTTTCCTTTCTAGGCATGTGGTTCTCTCCCTTAGTCCTCCTCAGCTTGACTGTGCAAAAAGATAAGGCGGCTGCTCTACAGGTATAGCAGCAGCAGCAACTTGCTCCTCTCTCCAATATGGTGTGAATAGAGAACAAGTGTGTCCATTATAAGCATCAGAAGATGCTTGATAATATTGCCAATTTTGCTAACTCAGAGCTATTTATGCATTCACATCATGGTACTGGAACCTGTTGAATTGGAGTGAATCGCAAACGTTAGCTCTGTTAGCCAAATCATCTCTCTGCCTCTGCCAGACAATACTGTCTGCAGATTCCCAACCAAGCCAATAACTATATTGAGCATTTTCCAAAATGGAAATGATGGCAGTGGGGAGTTATATATTTGAGGAGACAATGGAAAATAATCTACTCCAATATTACTGCTTTTCTACTCTGGATTGTCTCAGTGCAGTCAATGACAATAGGTTCCACTTTCACTAGGTGGAAAAGCCTTGGGTGATACCAATGTAAACCAAGGACAATCATCTGCCTGTCACTGGCACATGAGGACCAAAAACTTTTCTGGATAAAAGACAATTTTGTATTGTGTTACTGGAGATATTAAGGCAGGGTTTTTTGAAGCCATTTGAGGCAATAATCAAATGAGTTAATTGAAGCTTCCAGAAGTGATGCTGGAGTAGCTATAGCATAAAACATAGGTGACAATCATTTTAAAACTGCAAATGTGGTTAAGAAATTCCCTTTCCTGTCTAATTAAAAAAAGAAGGCAACTTGAAAGTAGAGCTGAAAGCATTATTCCCTTAATTGGCACAATTATTAATCAAATGTATTAACCACAGTTTAAATGTGTGAATTTTAAAAATCACACATTAATTGGAACAATCCCCTTTGAAAATGTTCCATGGCTGGCAGCATTATTTCAAACACCCTTTGCTTATTTCTTGATTCTGGTAACATATGCAAGCTGATTCCCCCAAAACCTGAAGTATGGTTCTGTAATGAATTACTGAAAGTTGCCATTAAGTCCAATGTTTATCTTCAAACTTAAATATATGAGTAATTTGATTATAATTAATTGATCAAATATAGCCATGTGTGTGTTCATGTGTTTACATATCTATCTGAGACACATATGATTGTAATAGTCTTTTCTGGTACACTGTTGTATACTTCAGGTTGGGAATATCCTTGGAACAAATCCTAGAAAAATAATGTTTCATGGGCTATCCTGTATGTAAAAGACATTCTTTATCAAGGAAAGGAAAATATCCATTCCCTTGTTTATTCAGATTTCCCATTAAGTAATGTGTGTTAAAAACTCTCTTCCACCCCAGTTTGAAACAATACAGCTCATGCAGAGAACTATTTTTGTACTTGTTCTGTTAGCTTTTGCAGCTGATGTGTGTTATTCTACAACAGTCTTCTTATGTGTTGCCTTTGGATATGTTGGATTAACTTCCTGGATTCGTGGTCCAACAGATCTGGAGGACATTAAGTTGGGAAAGACTGATCTGCTTAAAAGACAGTGGCAATGACAATATACTCGGCGTCTTTTTGGCTTCTTCTTTTATTCTACCACGCCACGTGGCTCTCAGGGCTTCTCTGAGGACAGGTGAGTCTTGCCTCTACTGTTGAAGAATGGTGGTGGCCACCTGAATTGTGCCTCTCACTTCGCCTTCTCTTTTTTGAACACAGCAGTTCAAAATACACCAAGAAAAATCCCAAGCAGAAAAGATGAGAGGAAAAGTGTTGTTATTTTACAGTCATCTGAGATAGACTAGGGCAGCCTTTCCCATTCTGCTAACCTCCAACTGTGTTGAATACAAGTCCTATCACCAGATTTTAGGAAACTCCTTGAGGTCCTTTGCTTATTTTTTTCCAACTTTTACAATTCCAACCCCCAGTCCACCTTTGGAATGATCTGAGAGTTATGATCTTTTTAAGCTGAGTGGGAGAGCTGGCAGCCATTCCCACACCTAGGAAATCCTGTAGCCACATCTCTGCTTTCTAGAGATAGGCAGTTCAGCTTTGCCAGGACTGCATCCATCATCATTACAAATCGGATTAGAGGGATTTGCTCTTTGCCTTTAGTCTCTGCCAATCTGCCTTGTCTCTGTCAGCTAAGGGGCTCATGGCCACCCAGTCCATTCTGAAAAGAGAGATAGAGAAAGAAGGAGAAAGGATTTTTATATAAGAGAAACAACTTTTCCAATCTCAAAGAATGCTATACAAGTCCTCTTCAACCTGGTGCCTTCAACCTTGGGTTGACATAACTGAAAGATAGCTGGTTGGGAATGATGTACTACATCAGAGCTGGACAACATGTGGCAACCACCCCTCTATTTTTGCAATCCTAGGAGTGCCCCAAAGTTTTGTGGCAAACTACCAAATAACAGTAGCACAATCTCTCACTGTATCTTTTACAATAAGAAAAAACGATGTATTCAGCATCCTACTTGAAACAGAAAAAAATCCACATGCAGAGAGAAAAAATTAAATGGGGGCTGAAAATAAAGGGTATAACACCTTTGACTATATCACTGACTTTATCATTTGCAACCCTCAGCAGATAAAGCAATAAATAAGGACCAAATTTAAAAATTTGCTGGCCCTTGGTCGGCATCCCAATGCTAAAGAGATTATTTCTGCTGCCCTACTGTCTTGCCAGGATGGGATCCTTCTAGTTTTCAATCAGAAACCTAGCTAGACTGCAAAGGAATGCACAAGTATTCCCAGATACTTGACTCATGGCATGCATGGGTTTGGGGGAGGGCAAGCTCGGAAGAAATATTCTTCTGATTAGGATCATCATAGTATATTAATTTCTAAAAACAAGAGTATATAAGAACCTCTAGCAGTTTGCTTTTCAAAGTTACTGTTCCAACATGAGTCTTTTTCAGCAAAGGAGCAGTAGAAATGTTGTACGATGAAGGTGAGTGAGGGATTCAGATCTCCCTTCTCCCCACCGGAAATGGCTCCACCTTCAGCAAAACAGCAGACTGTTGAGGATGCTTTCTTACATCTAGTTGGGGTAACACATACTTTGGCTCCCACCTCTTTGGAAAAAGCAGCAGCATTCTTTCCTGTCCTCTTTGGTCCTCAGCCGTTCAGGGCTCTCCAACTATTCCCAGATACTCTTTGCTGGCTTCTTCCATTGGTGTCCTGGAATCAGTTCTTTACCAAATCTATTGTTTACAGAATAACAAAATCAAACTATTTGCATAAATAGAGATCAACACTGTGGTTTAAAATATAGCAAGAAATTGTTTTTGTTGTTTATTCGTTCAGTCGCTTGCAACTCTTCGTGACTTCATGGACCAGCCCACGCCAGAGCTTCCTGTCGGTCGTCAACACCCCCAGCTCCCCCAGGGATGAGTCCGTCACCTCTAGAATATCATCCATCCACCTTGCCCTTGGTCAGCCCCTCTTCCTTTTGCCCTCCACTCTCCCTAGCATCAGCATCTTCTCCAGGGTGTCCTGTCTTCTCATTATGTGGCCAAAGTATTTCAGCTTTGCCTTTAATATCATTCCCTCAAGAGGACCACAAGATTGAGCTTCTGCTGCATTCTTAATCTCTTTAGGACAGGAAAAAAGCATAAAATGGCTTAATCTTTCTTGCAAGTGCTAAAGGGGACAACCCTGTTAACAGTGGCGCCTCTCCCAAGCTAGGATTCACTACTACTGTCTGACTGGGAGCCCAAGGCAACATGACAATAACTTCTGTTTTTAATGTTCTTTTTAAAGAGAGAAGAGCTAAGTTGGAACAACATGAATGATATAACTGAGCTAATAAAAAGAAAAAAAAAATTTCTTTGTCTGCTGAGGGCTGCAAATGATATAGTCAATAATATATTCAAAGGAAACCAAACTCTGCAGCAATAACTTTTGCTTTTAGGCCTTCTACAACCTGGTATACTCCAGATGTCTTGGGCTTCAACTCCCATAATTCCCTGCCAGCATGACCAAAATGTTAGTGGACTTTTCATCTTCAGCTAAAGCTGTCATTTATTTCTGCTTCCAGAATTTTGCAGCCTAATCCTATGCAGAGTTAGGAAGCCCATTGATTTCAGTTGGCTTAAATGCATCTAGCTGTATGTTGGATTAGGCTCTTTGATCGGGCTTCTGCTGAGCATCACCTGGGGTTCATGGTTATTGAGTCCCACAATTTTAGAAGCCTATTTAAAGCCCAAGATCTCAAGACCCATTCTGGAAGAGTAAGAATTCCTAGAAAGCTTTGATGTAATAGGTAGCTGCAGCACCAGCAGGGGAAATAAAGCAGCTGAACTCTCAGGTCTAGGCAGCAGATGGTAAAAAAAACAGAGCCCCAGATTGACTACTTTGAGCCAAACCCATGCTATGCTAGAAATTCACATACAATTTGTGCTAGGGTGCGAAGCATGTGTGTGTATGCTATTTTGTTGCTATTCTGCCTGACCTTGGGATGTCTGACATTGTTAATGTGCATTATAAAAGTTACTTGCATATAAAAGTTATCTTGTAAGGGTATATCCCTAAAATGCAGAACTGAAATTTGTAAGAATGAATATGAGAAAAAAAGGAGGGTCAACAGGAAAGCCAGTGAAGGAACAGGGCAGGAAGCACAGAGCTGCATCTTGTCTGGGACCTTTGAGCATCTAGCAGTTCAGAAGTTGCTTCTGGCCATCCATGGTGCTTAGTTCCTTTATCGGTCCTGCCCTTGTTACATTTCTTAATCATCACTCAGACTTGGGCTGCAATCCTAAATATAATTAAGGGAAACCAGAAGTATACTGAAATTAAGAAGCCTGATTTTTGAATGAACTTGGCTAGGATAATTGTTTGTTTGTAATTTCCAAGCCCAGAATTCTTCCTTGGTGGCAAACAAAATAAGGGCATCTCCATGGCTTGGCATGCTGGTGAGATGAGTTGAAGCCTTCTTTGATGTTTCTACCTGGCTTGAGATGGCTTGTGCTGGCACTGTTGTTCACTGTCAGCCAGTTTAACCAAACAATCAGCACTAAGGATAAAAAGCTTCCTCTGTTTCCATTCACTGGGCCACAGAGAAATTCTAAACCATTGTAGATGGTAAATGACAACAATAACCAGAAATCAATTGACATGGTTGTTGTTATAGGATCTGCTTAATCACCAAATTTTTCAGGTGCAGTTCTGATAAGGTTTTCAATATCTAAGACATACAGGAAAATCACAGTAGGGATTGTTTTTCACATTACAGCATCTTAATACCCAGCCTGAGTACCCCTAAAAAATTACAAGAATGTTTCACTGCATGCAGCAATTTGCAAACTCTTAAACAGCTTTAAAGTCAGAAAGTGACATTTCTGGGCAATAATTCCTTTCCAGTCTGGTATTATGACTGGCAAGAGCATGTCTTGCTAACTATACCCTTGGTGATCTTCAGTGGATTCCTTTTACCACCATTCATGGTTTGCCTGAAATACAGCTTCTCTTTCTGTAATTTGCAAATGTCCATCACTGGCCAAGATTTTTATTATTGCTGAGGAGTGGAGTCATGCTTACTCTCATTGATTAATCAATAGCCTTAATTGAGTTGCAGCTCTTTAATGGATAGCCCACTGGCTCTTGTTTTTTAATCTCCTTGCACAGATTGACCAAAGCCATTCACCTGCAGAAAACTGCTTATGCAGTAGAAAGAGCTGCCGAGATCATGAAGGTCAGGCATTGGCCTGAGCCCAAATTCAAGACAGAAAACAAGGAAATATTTCTCAAAAGCTAGGCATTTTCCCCAACACTCTCAAAGAGGGGAATATAACCACTTTTTAAAAGAGCAATAGTACGGGTCAGTGTTCATTCTAGCCATTTATAAATCACTGCTCAAACTGTCTCAGTTCAGCTTTTGGTCAACTTCAAAAAAAAAAAGTAAGTCTCTTTTAGACTAAAGTCCTACACCTGCTTACCTGGGATAAAATCCTATTGAACTCAGTGGATTTATTTTGAGTAGAATAAGACTACATTATTAGAGAAGAATAGAAAGATAAATTTCTTGACTTGGCCCTGATAAACAGCCAGGCTAGAAGAAAATGGTATCTTAGGACAAAAAGGCTTATTTTCGTACTGTTGTTTTTAAGCTCAGAGCCAGTTTACTGAGTAACTAACTAAGGATGCAATTGGATATGGATTAGGTTAACAATGACAAGCTTTTGTTGTGGTGTTCATGGTATCATCCTATGTGAGCTTTTATAGCCCTAGTAATTTGTGGACTTCAGTCTACTCAGTTGGGTCTCCAATCCTCAGCTGCTTACTTTGACATTAACAAAGATAAGATGACATCAAAGGTAGCCATAGATGTCTTCCACCATCTAGTGACTTCTAGATGTGTAGGGCTGCAGATACTTGGATTCCCAGAAGATAGGAAATTATGGGAATTGTATTCCAAACATATATAGAGAGTGCCAGAGTAGGGAGGTTTGCTTCTGATACTTGAAAATCCCAAGGAACCCCAGATGTTGTGTGTGTGTGTGTGTATCCTGAGGACTCAGCCAGTGACCTCACAACAAAATCCTTTGCTCTTAAAGTTCTTTTTTCCTTTGCCATCTAGGATAAAGCTGCCTTCTGCTCAGTTTAAGCCCAGTGTAAAGGTGCCAAGGTGTTATGATATCTTGGTTTCAGCAGGGAGGATGAGGTCATAATTCCTGCCAATGGGACCAGCTGCCCTGTGACTCAGGAATTAATGCTGTTGAGTCTTTCTTGCAGTATTTCCTCCTGCACTAGAATTCTTCAAGAAGTTAATCAGTTGAGTGCAGACACCCCAGAACATCATGGGAACATCAGATCATGGTGCCAATCCCAAATCAGTGCAAATGTCACACATGGAATGGTCTGTACTTTAGTCTTTACAAAACAAATCCATTCTTTCCATTGTGCAGATCAACATGTGCTGCTTTTGACTGGGACCACAGTGAAGCTAAAGGGTTAAAGATACCCCCACCCTTCACATCATGGTACCAACTAGATTAAATACACCCATAGCAACTTTTTAATTGAACTCTAAATTACTTGACACATGGTGACAAATGTCACATCTATTGTGACCCTTGGTTTCTGGCTTATGCTGCATGACAAAAAAAAAGTTTTCTTTTTTTTTTCTGCTCATCACTAGTTTCTAGTCCTACTGCTGAATGTGCTATGTCATGTCTTTCAAATTATTTATGATTGGACACTATTCAATGTAATGAAACATACATTATTATATATAGCTTTGTTCAGCACAAAGGAAATTTGGGCTGACTTCATTTTACACTTTTCAATATGGATAATACGTGTGGGGAAAAATCAGGCAAAATATGTTTGTTTATTTTGTTACTTGATGTATTTTCTTCCATCTGTCTTTTTTTTAAAAAACAGTATTTTAACAGTTTCTTTCCAATTATGAGGTCCAATATAGATTCCAATATAGAAAAAATGTACAGTGGAATCTGATCTGCAACTATCCTTTGTTGCCCTAATAAGAAAAGAGTTCTGTATTACTAAAAAGTTTGCATATTTGCAAAGAAACAATTTCCATGCACACATACAAATTTTATGTCTTTCGAGGCAGTTCATTTCAGACTAAAATATGCAATGCTAAAGTAAAAAGAGCAAACACTTTTTCCATTAATGAGATGTTGCTTTGAACTTGCTCCCTAGGAAACTAATTAATATATATCTCTTTGGAGATATCTGCCTAACACCTGGTTAAAAATGCCACTTGCAGAAATAAAGTTCTTTGTAATGTGCTATGCTCCTCCTATTTTCCTTAATGGGACAAACTCTTGCTAAAAATGTAGGCATCAGTGAGGACTTGAGCCTGCTTCTTTGTTACAGATCACATGATAGCCTTTTTACAGAACTGCTTCTGCCACTGGTAATGTGGGCATCCACTGAAGGTAACTGCCAAATCTTCAGAGTTTATTACCTTACATGGACTCTAGACAAGTCAGAGGCAGCACTGTTTTCTCAATCTTCCTGGGGGACTGGTATAATGGCAGATGCTGCCACCTACAATCTCTTCTGCAACGTATAGCATATTTGGAAAGGAAGTCACAATGTCCTCCCAGTGTATTGACATTTCACAAGCAGATTTAATAGCCCCTTTTCTGTTTTTCACCTTCCTAGAGAGCTCTGATACTGACATCATGCTCCCCAGATTCATGTATAAAGGTACTGTGAGAACTTAGTAGAATATGATGAATGAAATTAAGGAAAGAAATAATTAGGAGGAGGAGGAGGAGGAGATGATAAACTGGAAGCAGGGATCTGAGATGGCATCTCAGGAAATAATAGCAAGGCACTATTGATAAAAATGGAGATATAGGGAGAAATTTTACGCAAGAAAGTCAGGAAGGGTTCATGCTCCTAGTGTTGGGGCATGGGAGAATGAAGTCTTCTTTAAAAGTGCTATGAAAAGCAGTCTCTCTAGCCACATGGATTTCTCCCACCTTGGTGCTTTTCAGATGAGATGGCCCTCAAGATCCATAGCTCTCAGGTTGGGCTTTATAGAAACTGGTCCAGCCCAAATGAACAACATCTGGTTGTGGGAGGCTGGTAGTAATCTCCTGCAGGCCTGAGGCATATAAGAAAAGGGGGGATCCCAGATCTACTTTGATTTTGGTTCCTAAGGAATTGTCCTCTGTCTGGAGTTTCTTGCCATCTCCTTGGTGAGATTTTTCTTTGTGCTAAGTGATCTCTTGTCTCATACAGTTTTGAAGGAGGTCTTCCTTAGCAATAGGGCCAAAAGTCAGACTAATTGGAATGCTGGCATTTATGGGCTACTGCCGATTACTAGAGATAAACTAGATGCCATGGATCAGCCAGCTGTCCTGGAGACTCAGCTGAGTCTTGTGCTGTCTCCACCTTTCTTTGCTTGGCTGTCATGGTGTTGCTGTAATGAGCTGACAAAGGCCAAAGTGGGTTATTTCAGTCTTTCTCATCTTTGATGGACAGGGCTAAGCTACAGTATCTCATAGCAGGCAGTAGTATAATTAGCGCTATGAGTGGCAGAGCTTGTCTAACCTTATTAATGATTGGAACCTCAGATTCTTTCATTTATTTCTAGAACCTGGAATCTAGAAATACAAAGAAGACCTTCTTAGACAGGTGGCAGGAAGGGAGTAGCACCACTAGATATTTTAAAAGGAACATTGACTCACTGAGGGCTCGTGATTATGTTTGGAGGATTTGAATGCTGCCTATTCTAACATCCTCAATAAGATTGTGCATTTTTGGAGCAAACAGGTTTCCTTATTTTCAGTTATAGTGCTTTCCTATCTGGTTTTGTTATATACTGTTAAATCATGTGGCTAATACATTTTCCCTTTCCTAGTTTCTTCTCAAAGTCTCTGTATCTTTCCACTTTGCATTCTTGCTAGTTGTCTCTTTCCCACCACATCACCCCCATGGCTTTTAATTTCTTTTAAGAGTATGATTGCATTTAGTACCCAAACACTGTTTCTAGCTTTTTCTCTTGCTGTTGCATTCCACATGGAAGTATATTTTAAGGAAGGCTTCCCTTTTAAAGCTTCTAAGTTATTTCATTGCCAGTAAATTGACAAGCTTACAATCTTCTCCCCAGCCCCCAACATTAGAGAACAATACTGCAACTTTTTGTAGTGCTGAAAGCAACCACCAGCCTTACAAAATCAGTTCAGACAATATATTCTAATTTCAGCAAGCTTTTACTCTAGTTACATAATTATAGAGCAGTTACCCCTTCGCTGCAGGGTTCTCATACAATGTGCAGTGAACCTCCCTAAGTCAGAAAGGAAATTGCTTTCACCTCTCTGAGGGCAACACAAACAAAAGAATGGCTGATTACTTGTGTATCAGCAAATCCAAAGAAAAGGAGGGCAGGCCCATGGAACAACTTAAGGTTCTTAAGGGTAGCAGAACAGAAAACAAAGGCTTGCCATGAGGCAGAAGTCAGTTCCTTAATTCCTGATGAGTTCCATCAAGGGCCAAACAGGAATGGTGTCTCTGGAATGGCAAATGGACTATATTCACCTACAGACAACAGCAGAAGAAGTCTGTCTCATGAAAACAAAATTCATCCTTGTAACTTATGCAACAGTATTCTACCTTTTCGTCTCCTTTACAATTGGCTGATATGTTAAACTGTTGAAGAGGGGAACGGATGAAACAGCACAAGTGATTCTTATCAATTATCCATGTGTTTGCTGCCAAGAGAGAGGAAGAGCCAACAGAGAGCAACTGATCAGCAAGCCACCACACTTGAGCTTAGAAATTGCCAGTTGCCAACCACATGCATGTAGAATCCCTGCATAGTTAATTAACACAACAAGGGAAAGTCAACATAAACCCAACTGTATAGATATGTGGTTATGAACTCTCAAATTCTAATCTGATTATGTTGATGAATCTTTCCTGTTATAAAAGTGATTTCAACAGTCTCTCTGAGAAAGATGTGCAGTTAAACCCTAAATCTGCTCTCCCAGCTTGGCACCTTTGAACGTGCTAGCAGAGGTTGCTGGAAGTGCAGTTCCAGTGCAAAATATCAGCTTACACAAGTAACACTCATTTAGATTATTCCTTGCTTCAGGTTATAGAAGGTTAACATTGTGCATAGGAGATATCAGAAATAGGTGGAAATTGAATATATGAACTATGAAATGGTGTCTCTGGAATGGCAAAAATCATTTAAGTACATGCCTCCCACTATTACTGCATATTCAGTAGCAAATCCTCAGAACTGTAAAGCAGAGGGAATATTAATTTGTTCAAAAGTTATGAAGAAAATTAATGTATCCATGCATAGATCAAGTTTCTGGGAATATTGTCATTAATGTATATAGAGAGAGATTGTTTAAACCAGTGCTTCCCAAACTTTTTCCTTCATTACCCAAAACTGCTAATCAGAAAGCCCTTTTTACCCAATGTAGTTAAAACACTTTAAGTCAATTTAATTGGTTTATGTGTCATTACCCAAAGAAAAACCACTTTTACCCAATTTTGGGTCATTTACCCAGGTTTGGGAAGCGCTGGTTTAAACTCAGATGCCCTAATCAGATATCCAAATTCAGGTTCCAAAGGTCACTATAGTACATTCTACAGCTTGACATAGTCAACACAATCAAAGACAGAATTACAGTGAAAAAAAAAGACAGAATTACAGTGGAAATGTTGAATGTATAAAGCAAGAACATGAGAAAACTCAGAATAATCTGAAATAAAACAACTATATATTGACATCTTAGGAGTCAGCAAATTGAGATGGACCAGGGTTAGACCTTTTCAGTCAGAAGATCACACTGTTTATTACTCAGGACATGAAAAATAAAGAAAGAATAGTGTTGCTTTCATAGTTAGGAAGAGTATAGCAAGAAAAGTTCTTAGCTTCAATGCAATGAATGACTGAATAAAATTAATTAGACTTTGTGGACAACCCTTTAGTATGATGTTTGTCCAAGTTTGTCCAACCACTGATGCTGAAGAAGAGGAGGTTGTTGAGTTTTATGGTCAAGTTCAACTTGAAATCAATAGAACATGCCAGCAGGATGTGCTACTTGTGATTGGAGATTGGAATGCCAAAGTTGTAAATATTAAGGAGAAAAATACAGTTGGAATGTATCGCTTAAGAAACTGTAGTGAAGCAGGACAATGACACTGATTTCTGCCAATCCAATGATTTCTTCATTGCTAACACTGTGTTCAACAACCAAAATGACACGTGTATACAGTATGTGGACATCACTAGATGGGGTACATAGAAATCAAATTGATTATATTATTGCTAAAAAGAGGTGGTGGAGCTCAATTATACCATCAAAGACAAGGCCAGGTACTATTGTAGAAAAGATTATGTGCAAATTCCAAGTTAAGCTAAAGAAGAATAAGAAAGCCAACCAGTTTCTGCAATATGAACTTGCACATCTACTCATCATTTTCAAGCAGAACGTCAGGAATAGCTTTGAAGTCCTGAACCTAGATGAACTGTGG
Organism: Candoia aspera; assembly: GCF_035149785.1. NCBI lineage: Eukaryota > Metazoa > Chordata > Lepidosauria > Squamata > Candoiidae > Candoia > Candoia aspera. Next base: position 55,279,948 of record NC_086155.1, on the reverse strand, counting down.
AATGAACTTAAAGAAGTTGTAAAGGATGAATGTAAAAAGCGACTGCCAAAGATGAAGAAACAGAAGAAAGCACACTGGATGTCAGAACAAACTGACATTTTGCATCATAGATGTCACATAATTACATGAATGATGGGTACATCATTAGAAGACCTGAAGGGCCAGGGGACAGGTCATCCTGAAGAAAATCTATGTGGTGCCTAAGAGTTGACACTGACTTGTAGTCTGGTAAATTATTGAGTTATTCAGCTAATTGGAGTAAGTCTTAATATGCTCCCTATTGGTTCTAAAGTATCTATGGAAATTGGTAAAAATTGGGATTTTACTTGATGTTTGAATTCCTTTAATTATCTTGCAGTAATTATTCCAAGAAGAATCTCTTTGTGATGTAAATATTTCAAATTGTTTCACTGATATTAATATTGATAAACAGGTGGTTTAAAATTTCTATTAGTTTGTGGGCAAAGAAAAATGTAAATGTATGGGCATAATAAGGAAGTTTTTATATAACACTCTTTCACAACATGGCAGGGGCTCATTTCCACTTTTGGTCAAAAAGATCTAGACAGATTTTAAAAGGCTTAGACAGCTTGAGAAGTGGGCAGAAATGAATAGGATATAATTTAATAGGGAGAAAAGTGAAGTTCTCATTTGGGTAGGAAAATGTAAGATACAACTATAGGATGGGGGAGATCTGACTTGGCCATACAGGTATTCTTCACTTAACAACCAATTGTTTAGTGATGGTTCAGACTTATGACGGTGCTGGAAAAAAACGACTTATGGCCAGTCCTCCCACTTACAACCACCGCAGCATCCCCGCAGTCACGTGATCACGATTTGGGCACTTGGCAGCCGGTTTGCATTTATGAATATTGCAGCATCCTGTAGTCACATGATCGCTATTTTTGACCTTCCCGGCTGACTTCTGACAAGCAAAATCAATGGGGAACTGCGTGATTCGCTTAATGACCATGTGGTTTGCTTAACATCTGTGGTGATTTGTTTAACTACCACCACAAAAAAGGTTGTAAAATCAGGTCAGATTCGCTTAATGACTGCTTCGCTTAGCAACTGAAATTCCAGTCCCATTGTGGTCATTATGCAAGGAGTACTTGTAGTACATGTAAAAGCGTCTTGAGTGCCCTTGTCAATCACAGTTTAAACAAGAGCTAACCGTATGATGTAACTGCTAAAAGGATAAATACTATCTTGTGGTATATTAACATGAACACAGAATGCAGACATATCTATTGTTCCACTCTACTCTGCTCAGGTCAGACCCATGTGTCCAATTCTGACTGCTACAGTTAAAAAGGAAGGACAGTGAAAAATTAAAGCAAGTTCAGAGGAGCGCTTTGAAGATGGATAAATGTCTGGAAACCATGCCCTATGAGAAGTGATTAAAGGATCTGGTTATGTTTAATCTACAGAAAATTAGACTCAGATATGATAGCAGACTTCAAATATCTGAAGGGTTGTCACACAGAAGAAGAATGATGGGTTATATTGCTCCTGGAGCAGGAGCAGAAACAATGGGTTAAAATTATAAGGAAGTTGATTCAGGCTAGGCATTGGAAGGAACTCTCCACCTGTATGAAATGTCAACCAGCAAAAGAGGCTGCCACGTGACATGGTGAATTCTTCTTCACTAGAGGACCTGAAACAGAAGCTGGAGGGCCATCCGTCAGAGATGCTCTGGTGGCTCCTGCGCGGAGCAGGGGCTGGACTAGAACACCTCTGCAGTCTCTTCCAGATTATGATAATTTGATTGCACTTTCAGCAGCAAAAGGCTGCAAAGTATATTTGGAAAATGCTGCTAAACATAATTTTAATTCTTATTCACATGATAAGCTTACAATTTGTTGTAATCTCAGTTTGAAAATTCCAGCTAAATTTTTTTTGAACTCATTTAAGTATCAATCCTTTAGATCAGTTCATTGCTAATACATTTTTAAACCATTTGAGTTATTGAGCTTTTGTTGCCTAAAAATTTAGAATGACAGTATAACAATTTTTCCTTAGGAAACTAAAGAATATTTCACAGCTAGGTGTAAGCTAATTGCAAGAACTTTAAAATAAAGAGTTGGAATACCCCATATTAATAAATCAATGGTCAAAGGTCTTTACAAATATATTAAATATGTTTCCTATGGTTGTAAGATATGACTTAGCAAAATATTTTTTTCATGTTTATTGGACACTACAGAGAATCTTTAAAAAGAGTTGTCAGCTTCATTATGCTAGAAATTTAAAATGATTGGAGGGGCCACTTACATATATGACATGGGCTTGCCTGTATAGTGCCCTATTTTGGTTTAATAATTATAAACTTCTTGATAGAAGGAAAAGTAGTAATTTTAAACATGTGTGAATGTGATTTTGAATTGTTTTATCAGAAATTTGAAAGTATCAATATATGAAGCCCTATGTGTTTATTGAGCATGAGATGTGGCAATACTGTAAAGGTCATTCTGTTACTATGGAAAGATTATTGCAGCCCAGATTTACAGTTTTGGATTGATAATTTGGGTTTACTCTCTACTTTTGAATTAGTTTCTTTATGGCAAAATGGGAAGATCCATCGATATTATTCCTTGCGGTTAAGGTTTAATGTTCTATTTAAAATTCGAGTTCTTATAAGTATGATAATATGTTTTTGTATTTTTCTTCCACTTTAGTCTTTTTTCTTTTTAGTATTTCTTATTTCTTACTGCTGGGTACTAAAGCAATAAATGTTTTTAAAAATTAAAGCCTATAGGAAATGTTATTTTCTACTTTGAAAAAAAAACAGATGCTGGACTTTTGATCTAGCCCAACCCACCTCACAGGGTTGTTGCCGTGGGGAAAATAGGAGGAGGAAGGAGTATTAGGTATGTTCACCACCTTGAATTATTTGTAAAAATAATAAAGGCAGGATAGAAAATAATTAATTAAATAGTCCATCAAAGAGGTACATTTGCTGCATAAATCCACAAAGATTCCTTAACAACAGAATGCAAGTGATCACCACTGTCTTCATTTTGGATTTGGGAGGGAGAGCCTAACCCTTGGGAATTGGCAGCCAAATACTAGCCAAATCCCACTCCACTTAAACTTTGTGTGATGATGTAAGGTTGGTTGGAGGCTATCAACTACTACATAAACAACAACCAGCCTTATACCATAGGCCAGGGCTGCGCTGCCTTTTGCTGGCCAAGAGCCGCCTGGATTTTAAGTGTGCAGCAGTAGACTAATAAATAAAAATAGACACAATAATTGAATATGGATTCTCTTCCATGATAACTATCACAGAAGCAAACAGTGATAACCATCACAGTAGTCGAGAAGGACATCAGAGACCACACCAGGCCTTGATCCTCCAATCATCCACACCTACCATCAATCCGTTGTAGTTGCCCTGCAACCAGTAGAAACTGACACCATCTAAGCTATAGGAAGATTGCTCCTCAGTTTGTTGCCCAATTAATCGTTGGATCAGAAGCTGGGAAGGTCCAACTGGAAGCATGAGGTGGGAGATGGCTACAAAACTGTGTGGAGGACTGGTTGCAGGGCAATGACATGCTGCACTGTTATCTGATGGTAGAACTGTGAATTCTCAGATCTGCTGTTTGGACTAACCCAGAACTGGCCTGTTCTCTGTGACCTCTACGGTTAGCAGATACTTTGATTTAGCAAACGCTACCTTAGAAAATCTGAGTCTAGATGCCTCCTAATCTCTAAAATGGCATATTCTCAGGTTTGCAGGGGTTCAAAACCAAAATCTTTGGGACTTGCCAATATTATGTTATGCTGTCATTATAAAGCCTCACTCTTGTTCAAGCCCCATTTGAATTTGAACAGCAGCCTTGCTACCTCCGTCCTCAAAGAAGGAAGAAAAGGTGGCCAATACAAAGATGCAGGCAAAGAAGAGGAGTCAATGCCCCCGAACCCTGTTCTGTCATTCTAGGTAATGAAAACAAGGTCTCTGGAATGGAGACATTCACCAGGGATTTCAGTGGATGGTTAGAGTTTGATGTATGAGGCGAGTTAAATTGGTATCAATAAATACTAACCCTGGAATGACGTTCTTTAATTATCAGTGCGGATTATACATCACTCCAAAGCAAACAAACAGCACGCATCAGGCCACAGAGGAGCCGTGTGCATAATGCAAAGCAGAGGCTAGCCTTAGCAGTGCTGCAGAGCAGCTAAGAACTGCAACCTGCAGAGATAGAAAGGTGTGTAGTGTGTGTGTGTGTGCGCGCGCGTGCAGGATATTGATCAAAAAGCCTTAGGTTCCATCTCTAAGAAATATTTGATTTCAGTAATTATTTAGGAAAAGGTAGGGAAGAGAACTAGCTGGGTTGGGTTGCAACATCTGGTAAAAGAAAATTGGTGTTCACCTTCCCTTTTGGTGCCTGGTTGGGTTTACATACATCATGTATGCAGGTCCCTTCATCTTAACCTGTGTTTCTTTCCTGCTTGAACTGCACTCTGATCTGAAGAGCAAAGGTTGCTCTTGAACGTCTTGGATTGGTCTCAGAATTGAACTAGGTAGATTTTAGCATAGTTTTTCAAACCTGACACACTCCAGATATGTTAGGCTACAATACTACCACTCAATAATTTATCAGTCACATTATCTGGTTGCGATGAGGGTTTCACTGCAAAACATCTGGAGTGTAGCAGGTTGGGAGATCTCAGAGTTATGAACATAGGGACCGCCTATCTCACGTTGTCTCTGACTGTTGAGTTCAATCAAGGAGGGTGGGTGCGCTCTGGGTCCCATCCACTAAGAAAAGTCATCTTGTGGGACCAAGAAAGCATGCATACCCTCCTGCAGGTCCTGCCCTCTGAAATTATCTCCCCCCAGAGATTCATGTGGCTCCCACCCTTATATCATTCCAGAAATTACTGAAGACCTGGTTGTTCTCCTAGGCTTTGGGAACAGGGTGATTGTGGAGCCCCCTTTTTGCTTTGCTTACTCTATACACACACACACACACACACACACACACAAACACACATTGGTTCCTAGTTGTAAGCTACCCAGAACTGCATGGGAGCTGGGCAGCCTATAAATAAAATAAAGTAAAATAACATAAAAATTAGATTATGCCTAGTGTTTCAACCTTTCTGTATGAGCAGAATAGCTTATAGTTATCCATTGATCCAATAGAGAAAGGAACTTCTCTCCAAACCAAGCAGGTATTTCAAGAGATGGTATCATTTCTGTATGCCCTCTGCTAGCCTTAGATATCTTTGCAATTAAACAAGTAAGAAAAACGAAGTAAAATGAATATTTGGACAAATTGCTCAACAGTTATTTGCAACCCTGTAAAGCAGGCTCAGCTCCTCCATTGGAGAAGCAACATATGAAGCAAAATGAGAATCAGAGCAAGGGAGAGTTGCCCCACCACTTTGTGGGACACTGGGGATTTAGCACAGCAGGTGGGTGCAAAGTCCATGGAAAATAGTCCTCAGAAGACAATTGCACAAAAATGCAGCAAGAAAAGTAAAGTGACCAGTCAGTTCTGCTGGAACAGGTGGACATTATCTACAACCAACAAGGCTAAACACCATCCAGGCAGTCTGAGTTGGTCACTGGCAAGGCAAGTCTAAAAGCACTTTTTAAGCATCTGAAAGGAGGGTCACAGATCAAGCCGTTGTCTATTTTTCCAGAATGAAGAACATGGAAAAATGGATTTAACATATAAGATGGCGCATATGAATTGAATCCCAAAAAAACTCCCCTCACTACCATTATAAGCAGTCTGACAATGCAGCTTATTATTCAAAGAAGTGGTGGGCTCCTTCAAGGGGTGTGTTCAAGTAGAGGTTACGCAGTCATTTACTGCTGTTGCTTCAATCTGACTTTCTGAAATGAGCAGGGAGGCCGATTCAATAGCCTAAATGTCCTCAGCCAACCGTGGGATTCTAGCTTTTGTCTGGGTTTGTATAATATCCCTATTTAGAGCTGCTTTGCCCACGTTTCATTCAATTAACCCGTTTCCTATGGTCACACAACACACCGAACTGCCACAACACGCTATGCTAAAATGCAGTCCATTCGTTTGTTGTTCAGTGTTAAGTTGGTGAACACGGCCATAGTGAGTTGGGGGCATCACTGCCCAGAGAAAAGGGAGGAAGTAAGTTGATGTTAGGAATGCAATGCAACGATGGAGTCCCCCCGCCCCCCCGGAAGGGAAAATGCCGTCTCGCTGAGATTTGCAGCTCAGGAAGAAGCTCTCCAGCTCCACTTTAGTGCCCGTGGTGCGTGGCCTCCAATTGCGCCAGGCAGAAGCAGCCTCGCTCCGGGCAGCCTGACTTGCGATTCCCGCACAGACGCCCACGCGGCCCCCTCCCGGCTGCGGTTGCTCCTTCCCGGAACGCCGGAAACTCCTCCTCCCGCGCGCAGGGTGAACTGGGCCGCAAACGCCGCCTCGACCGCCTGTGCCATGGCCCCGTTGCGCTTTGCCGCGAACCTGGCCTGGCTCTTCCAGGAGGAGCCGACATTAATTCAGCGCATGGAGGCGGCTTCGCGGGCCGGATTCCGAGCGGTTGAGCTGAGCTTCCCCTACGCCTGCAGCGCCCCAGAGCTGCGCGCGGCAATGGAACGGGAGGACCTGGAGGTGGTCCTCCTCAATACTCCGCCGGGTACCCAATTGAATTGCTAATTGCTTCTCGGTGGCTTCGCCTTCTCTTTGTCTGTCTCCTCCGACCGGTGCTCTTTGCTCCCATTCTCTTCCCGTGACTTGCGCAGCAGCAACCAGTCGGCTCGCTAGAATGCGGTAGTAGACCGGTGCCACCCGTGTTGATAGGCGAAAATCGGGACATCCCGATTTTTGTATCTCCATGCAACGAAGATACTTTACTGTCCACTCTTTGTGAAGCCCACCCAGCTGTTAAGGCACAAAGCCTCTGCTTGTTAAACAAAAGAATAGCATCCATAGCACCTTTGTAACTTGTTTCATCATCTGGAAACATCTGCCAATTATATTGTAAGGATCAATATAACTTACACTCCAAACTTTTTGAAGGGGCTGGAATTAGCATTTTAGCTGACTATTTGCCTTCTAAAACCTCTGCTGTATTCCCCACTGCTGCTTCCTAGAATATCTGCCCCTTCTCTTCAAACTAGTGGAAGATGAAAGGGAAAGCTGACAAATTTTCCTTGTCAAAGAACTGTTTTCCTAGTAGTGAATTCGCTGAGCAATGGTTCTTGCCAACATCTGGAGAAAATTTGTGCTGTCCTTTTTTTCAGGGAACCAAGAGAAAGGTGATAAGGGTTTAGGAGCAGTGCCTGGACGCCAGCCTGAATTCCGGGAAGCCCTGGCTTTGGCTGTGAAGTACGCCAAGGAGCTGAAATGTCCAAGGTAATAATTAAGATAAACCTTGAACCAATGATGGACTTGTCCTTTTACCAACTGGGTGCCCTCCAGTCTGTCCTCACCACAGTCTGTCAGAGAGCCTGATGGCTGAGTCTGCGGTCCAGGAGTTCTAGACAGTGTCCAGTTGGGGAAGTCTGGGCAAATTCCTGTTTGGGTAGTCCTCGCTTAACAACCATGCATTTAGCAACTGTTCAAAGTTACGACAGCGTTGAAAAAAGTGACTTATGACTGGTCCTCGCACTTGCGACTGTCACAGCGTCCTTGTGGTCATGCGATTGTGATTCAGGCACTTGGCAATTGTCGTGCATTTATGACGGTCACAGCATCCCGCTGACTTATGATCACTATCTGCGACCTTCCCAGCTGGCTTCCAACAAGCAAAGTTAGTGGGGAAGCTGGCAGGAGGTCGCAAGTTATGGTCACATGACATGGTGCTTAACAACTGCAACTGGGACTGGAAGACCATGCTCAGAAGTTGGCACGGTCACCTGATATTTCGCTTAACCACCATTTTGCTTAGTGACAAAGTTGAACTAGGTCTCCTGGTTTCTAGCCTGATGCCTTAACCACTACACCAAACTGGCTCTCACATCTCTACCATAGTCTGTTATAAAATATGTTGTTCCATTTAGGAAATAAGTATATATTTCCTTGTGGCTTGCTGCTCTGTTATTGAGGGAATCTTTACAAATCTCCTCACTGTTGCGCATTAGGAGTAAGGGATGATATAAGAAGGTGCAGCCTTGCTCCTCCCAGATCGAAGCAAAAGTGAATTCTTTTAACTGGGAAGGAATCAGAGAATAAATGGATGTGTCTGTTACTTACCGAGTCTGGCAGCAGCCCTGATGGATGTTGTAAGAGAGAGATTTACTTGCTTTTATCTTGCTTCTTGGAAGTGGGAGAAGGGGAGGGTGCTCTGGAACTTTCTATGTCTTAGAATGGGAGAGGAGGAAGAGACCTTGGAGATCATCTAGTGCAAACCCCCTACCCTGAGCAGGAACCCACCAATAAATAGTTCATGCACCTCCAGTGAAGGAAAGTCCATTTTCTTATGAAGCAGTCTGTTCCATTGTTGAATAGTGCTTAGTTCAGATTTTTTTCCCCCCTTATGTCTCACTGCAGTCTCCTTCCTTGTGGTTTAAACCTATTTTTTAAAATCCTGTCTTCTGGAACAACTCTGAACAACAGTGCCCTGTCTTCTACCTGACAGGCCTTCAGTTACATAGAGACAGCTATGGTTTCTCTGTGCAGTGTTCTCCAGTCTAAACATTCCCAATGCCGCCAGCCATTCCTCACAAGCTTCCAGGCTCTTTATCACATTGCTTGCTTGCCCAGAACTGGATGTAATATTCTATTTGTAGGCTGACCAGTGAAGAATTAGGAGGAACAATTACTTCTTAATTGTGAACATAGGATTGCATTTGCTTTTTTTCCAGCTGCATCATACTGTTGGCTCATTTCAGTTTATAATCCATCAAGAGATCCAGATCCTTTTCACATGTGCCATCTTCCATGCAGCAAAAAAATCCCAACATGCTGGAACTTATCAGAGTTACATTGCTACCCATCTCAATGGAACCATATTGGAGAAGGCTGCAGTAGGGAAATTACCTGATTTCCTGATAAAAGCAGTTGGCTATATATTCACACAACACACTGAACTACCATTGTGTTTCAGACTAGCATGCTGTTCCAAGCTAGCACATGTAGTTTTCTGAATGTCATGTAAACTCAAATAATGGAGTTGAGTGAACCACTGTTGACTCAACTCTGCAAGAGTTGCATTGAGCCAACTCCCTAAAGCAGGGTTTCTCAACCAGGGTTCCGTGGAACACTGGGGTTCCGTGAGAGGTCCCTAGGGGTTGCCTGAGAGATCACGATTTATTTAAAACATTATTTCAAATTCAGGCAACTTCACATTAAAGAGGTAAGTCTCATTCTTTATTTTTAGTTTAAGAACACTGTTAATGCATACATACAAGCCTACACATGAAACGAATATAATAATTTTGTAAGTTCTGGCCTCTATTTGAGCTTGAATGTGCTGGGGTTCCCCAAGGCCTGAAAAATGTTTCAAGGGTTCCTCCAGGGTCAAAAGGTTGAGAAAGGCTGGCATAAAGCAAAGCATCTTTTTTCAGGTTGGTTGTGAAGCCTGAGAAAGGTGGGCTGCTTTAATGTATAACAGAGAAGTTCTGTACCCGTGTACAGTCCAATACAATTCTTCTGAATGTTTTTCAAAGACACTATTTGAAGCATATCGCAGGGATGACCTAAAGTTTAGGTTGTCAGTATGCTATACAGGCTTTAAGATAGACAAATTGCAGCAGCGGCTATGGTCCAGCAGAACCAAGGGCTCTTGAATTTCAAAGTTGATGGAAGAAAACCTGGATAATAACATATAAACATGCCAGTAGTGATTAGTGGTGCTTGGAGGCTGTTCTTTTCCAGAGCAGAAGCAATGATGCCATCTCCTGTAGTGACAGGAGTCAGTAACAAATTCTTTGTGCTCTGGTGAATGAGAGGATACAAAACTTTCAACTCTTGCTCTTTTTTTAAATTAGAATTTTATTAATAAAGATAAAAGCTATGAAAAAACAAAAAACTACAAAAAAAGAGAAGAAAAACTAAAAAGGTGTGAAAATACAAAAGAAAATCTTTTACAACATTCCTACCACTATTCTATATATTTCTGTCTACTGTAATAAAAATCAAACTAAAAAGCACATAAATTGTCTGCCATTATACTAAAAAATACAGCAGTTTTAATAATCTTAATAAACCGAAAAAAGAAAAACAATTTGAAACAATGACCTTAAATCAAATTCTTAAAACCATCCAAATAAACATTTGTATACCCTAATAATCTTAATTTATACCCTTAAAAACAAATAACATCAGTCAAACCCTAGCGATCCAGATAAACATTCTTTAATCCGTATCCCGCTTCAAAATAAACCAAAGCATTTACATATCCCCACAATGTGCCCAGAGCTTTTCTCTTGAAAAAAAATCAAACAGCCCAACTGCCCCCCTCAAAAGTTCCAGCTTCTCTTCAGAAAACCCCCCATACATAGTGACCCCTTCTTTTTCATAACATTTCACCAAAAATCAATTTTACTTATTGCTTGCAGATCCCTTTTTCCGCTGAATTTCTCCAATCTTCATCCAGCATCTCAACAGAAATCCCAATCTCATTCTTAGAAGAAACATTTCTATGGAGTCCTTGGTGCTCTCTAAGCCTTGTTGTTTTCTTGCAGATGTTTCATTGCCAGACTAGGCAACCTCTTCAGTGCCCTGAAGATGTTGCCTAGTCTGGCAATGAAATGTCTGCAAGAAAACAAGGCTCGGAGAGCACCAAGGACTCCACAGTTCAACCCTGAGCTACAAATAATTGCTTTGATTGGTAAAACATTTCCATCACTATTGAATTTCTCAATTTCATCCACTACATCCCCAACCAGATGACACATTTTAGACCTCATATTTTCCACAGTGTCCTGAATGGCTTGTATAGGAGTCAGAAAAACTTAATAGGAGTCAGAAAAGATCTGTTTAATATCCTCCATGTCTCATGCAGTAGATTATGGTGCCCCCTAGGAGCTTAACCAGCGAAAGTCGAAGATATGAAAAAGTTCCAAAGTATGTTTACACAAAGTGAAAGTGAGATAAACAGACAGTTCCCAAGGGACAGTAGAAGCAGAAAGCTAAAGGTTTAAATCAGCCAATTCAATGTGTAGGAAAATGCTAACATCTTCAAATTTAATACCAATATAATAACAGGAAGACAATTACATATTCTCGATTCTCCTTTATATTTGGAAGGAAAACAAATTCCAAAACTTAAAAAAGAATTTTTTAAAAAAAGTAATCCCAAAAATAATGATAAGCACCAAGAAAGCCCACTTCTCCTTGCTCTAGAAAGCCTCTTTTAGGGTATGAATACTTAAAAAAAAATACAAATTTGGTGATTTAGAAATGGGGTGGCCAATCTTAGTGTCCCTTTAAGGCTACAGCGTGGCTTGGAAAATGATGACGTCCCAGCCTCCCAGCTAGCTCTTACCAGTCGAATGTGAAATGCTGTTTGCGATCTTCTGGCTGCAAGCAGCCGTCTGGAGGACAGATGGGGTGATTCCAGGTGTTTCCCTTTATCTGGAGAACTCTCCTGGGCTTTGGGAAAACCTTCATAAACCCCCCCAAAATTGCCACATTGTCAGTTCCGCCTGTGTAGCCCATGAGCACAGCTACTTAGTCCGCCATGTCCCCACCAAAGTCAGAACTTTCAAATCTTGCTCTTGTTTGTGAATGGTTAAACATAGAGAAAGTCAGGAAAGGAGGAAAATAATCCTGAAAAAATTGACTACTACTTTGCTTTGCCTAGAGATGGCTCCCATTTCATCCTAGCAATCATGCAAACAGTTTTCTTTGTAAATATGAAGGAATGTGGAGGTGGCCTTGGACATGGGGGAGGAATGAGTGAACCACTGAGGGAAAGACGACTCAGTCCTGAGAAAGAGGAAAGTGTGAGAAAGAAACTAAAAACTAAATTTATGTGTTTGTTTAAATTATTTATATGGCCACCCACCTCACAACAGTAACTCTGGGCGGCATCCAAGGATTAAAACACAAACCTCAACACATAACTCACAATGCTCAAGGTTAAAACAGTAACCCCAATCACAAAAAAGACATCAACAGCAGCAGAGCTCACCTAACCGCCTACCTCAAAGGCCTGGGGAAAATAACCCCGCCTTGATTTTGCTTGGTGCAAGATGGGGCAAAGGGAAGCTTTGCGGGCTTTCGGGTTTCTGGCATTCTACCCTACAGCAATAAGGAGAATTCTGAATCCCTGCTCTGCCGGTTTCCTGACCTTGCTTGTCTTGAAGGGCTGACAGCAGGATTGTTGGTAGTTTTTATTAAAAGCAAAGGGTTGCTCTTTTTATTAAATGGACGTCCTGCCGTTTCCTCCTTCAGTTTTTCCTCACAGCTACCACTTTGTGAAATACATTGGGCTGAGAGAGACTGGCCCTGTGTCACCAAGGGAGCTTCTGCAGCAGTGGGTGGACTTGGAACTCGGCCTTCCCTATATCACACTGGGGGCTTTCAGGTTGTCTCTTTTGTATTAATAGAAAAGCCAGAAATATGTACTCATATTGCTTATCAGTAGAAATCCCACTTGGGGAACATGGATATATGGCATCTGTCATTGATAATGACAGATTCCCAAGTCCATTGCTCTTCACACTATATTTCTTGTTTCTTTGCAGGTTAAGAAGAAGATATCAAAGTGGTGAAGCACATTCAGCTTCATCCTTTTATATTACATTAACTGATTGGGAAAAATGAATACCAATCTTTATGAAGTAAGGTGTCTGATCAGTGTTGCCACATACGATTATACAAACATAATCTTATATAGCATGGTTGATTAGTACCTATTCTTTATCTGTAAAGCAAGAAATGAAAATGGTGAGGGAGAAAATCAATCTTTCCTACCCAGTATGTGCAACTTGCTTGCTAAATGATGCAAAGGTACATTAGTCTTCTTATAGTGAGCTTGTATGTACAACTTGTGGAATTTGCTGATAATCTAAGTGAAGCTAGGTAATCTTAAATAAACTAACTGCATCTTGTGTAGTTCTAAAATAAAAGATTCAGGATGGAGTGGATTCACTTGCTCCCACTTACCTTTTCTCAGGGCATGATTAAACTGGGAATAAAAGAGCTTTTACCATAGTCACATTGTAGCAGCAGCTGAGATATCTTGATCCAAGTACAAAAAGCCACAACTTCCCTTTTTCCTACTCCTGCTAGTTTGTACAAGAAACAGTGGACTCAGCTTTCTTCTGCACTGATGCAGCTCTATGCTTTTAGGATCCATCTTTTGGCTGGCCGAATTCCTATAGGCGCTAAAAGGGATGCTTTGTCAACTGAGATGGAAGCCACCTTTATTGAAAACCTCAAATACGCTGCTGACATCCTGAAGCAGGTACAGACCGAGTGGAAATGTTGCTGAACTACAACTCTCAGTATCCCCCTATGGGAGCCATACAGGCTACGGCTGCTGGGAATTGTTTCTAAAACTTTCCTGAACTCCAATTCCCAAGAATTCCATAGAATCAGAAGAAAAGCGAGAACAAACTGCTCAGAAAAGCTATAATCCAATTATAGGGAGACCTTGCTTACCAACTGCCTCGTGCAGCGTTTGAAGTTATGATGGTGCTGAAAAAATAACTTTGCTACCAAGGCACACAATTTACGACCTTCTCAATGTCTCTGTCAGTCATGTATTCGTCATTAGTCAGTCAGTACACGTTGTCCTGTGCCTGACCTGTTGTTTTTCTTTCCCCCTTCCCAGAGAGGAGAGAGTGCCTAAACAAGCCATCCCTTTAGGCAATCTCTCCTGTGCCTGACCCGTTCCCCACCCCCACCCCGCAGAGTGGAGAGATTGGAGAGGAAGAGATTACAAGAGTAAGCAGGCACACAATGGGGAATACACATGGAAAGGAATGTGCTAGCGCTGGCTGTTTGCCTAGTGAGCTTGTGGCTGTGAGCTCGCTAGGCAAACAGCTGGTGCTAGTACGTTTCTTTCAATGTGTATTCCCCGTTGTGCACCTGCTTACTCTCTTGTAATCCCTTCTTCTCCAATGAATGTAAATACAAACATTACCCCCTTCTTGCTAATTATCCCAGCATTGGGGTGAGCATTCCAAAGGGTGGAGGAGCAGGGGGAAAGGAAAGCTGAAGTAAAATCCTAAGCACAGTTGTCGTCATCTGCTTTCCCACTTAGCGACTGGGTCACTTAGTGGCTGAGTTGCCGGTCCCCACTGTGGTCGCTAAACGAGGACTACTTGTAATTGTCAAGTTTGAGTTACTAACTCCAGGATGACAGGCAGCAAGGGAAAATAGAATTTGTGAAAATAAAATGAATTTGGTACACAGGGGACATGGAACTATCCATGAAGACAGGACAGAACTGAAATACAAGGGCTGGAGCCTAAAAGCAAACTTTCCATTATAAGCAACTCCTAGATTTCTGAGTGACCACTCCCATTTTTTTTTGTCCCTGCAGGAAAATCTGATTGGATTATTGGAACCTATTAATAACCTGATTAGTGATCCCCATTACTTCTTGACCACACCACAGCAAGGTAAGCCAAGACATGAAACTTCCCTTTCATAGGCAGAGGACTGCATAAAGGGAATGGATGTTCTCTTTCCTCAGCAGTTCTTGATTGCACTGAGAATGTAGGAGAGGAAGTTAAAACCCTTCCCAGCTACCATCACACTTCGCTTCTAATTCCCAGTGAACTCTTCCAGGGCAGAAGCTTGAAATGCTGTATTGAGTAGTGCTGTTACTGGGCCCTTGGTGGCAGCTGCTAAAGCAGAATGAGGAGGGTCATTAGGATGTTGGGATGGGCTTTGTCAACAATCTGGGGAAGTTACACATGGCCTGCAGGTTCTTATGAGTTGGCTGCAGTGCTGAGATACGCAGAGAATAAAATCAGTTGATTCCCTAAATCTATATTCTTTCAGCTGCTGCTATTTTGGAAAAGGTAGGAAGCCCCAGTTTGAAGCTGCAGCTGGTGAGTGTTATTAGAGACGTTTCTTTAAGGGAATGTTGGGCTCTTTCGCTGGCTATGCGACTTAGAATAGCCTACTCACTGGTTAGTGCTGTCCAGGAATTATCAACCTTTTACGGTTGGTGGCATTTTTAGTATTTTGAGAACACATTATAGAGTCTGCAAAATATCCGCTGGGGCAACTTGTACATTTCAGGCCCAGAGGAATTTTTAAAAATATACTACAGAAGGTTGGCCCATTACTTTATAGCATGCCAACTTCACATGCTTAATATTTATACATATAGGTAGTCTGCGGCTTACATCCATTCATTCAGCAACCATTCAAAGTTATGGCGGCGCTGAAAAAATGAACATACGACTAGTCCTCAAAGTTCCAGCCATCGCAGCACCCCTGCAGTCATGTGTTTGCAATCTGGGTGTCCAGCTCATGATTACAATGTCGCAGGCAGCCATGGTCACGTGATCGCCATTTGCAACCTTCCCTGCCGGCTTCCCACAAACAAAGTGCACAGGGAAGCTGGCAAGGAAGGTCACAAGTCACTTTGGTAAGTCACTCCCTCTTTTTCTCCCTCCTGAAGCACCCCCTGCCTGCGTGCAGCCCATGCCGGTTCCCCCAGGTCCTCCCCCAACTCACAAGTGACTTGTGCTGGCCCTCCCCCAATCATGTGCAGTTGACCTCCCAAGGCCTCCTCTGCCCCTCCCCCACAGCACCCCTGCACACCTTACCTGGGACTCCCACCTCTTCTTGCTTAACAGCCCATGGGTCCTGGGGTTATGACTGCAGTGGGGGTGCCGGGATTGCTGCAGCTAAGCGATGCAGTCATGTGACATCACAGTTTATGACCGCATAGCTTAGTGATGGCAGTCCCAGTCCCAATTGCCATCATAAACCCAGGACTACGTGTATTTAAATTCAAAAACTTAGTTGGGGCTCCTGGGTGCCACTTTGGTCCGGCAGGGTGTATTACATATATCCAGCAACCAGCAAAATTGGGTTGCTGGTTTCTAATACTACGTGAGAACAGTCTTAATAGATCAGGGCAATGCCCATTCTCGTGCAGTATTCTGCTTTTCCTGGTGACCCAGACCAGATACCTCCATTCAGTCAGGAGACATAATACTCTCCTGCTGTTCCCCTGCAATTGGTATTTGAGACTTGCTGCCCCCACCCCAATCCAGACGTAATATTGAGTTTGAGAAAGGAGACAGAATATGCCTTGAACTGAAGACCTACTTTTTTCTCTACAGGATATTTTCCATTGCCAGATCACGAATGGTAATCTGACCCAGAATTTAAAGACATATTTCCCAATTATTGGTAAGCTGGAAAGAGTGGTATACACTGTAGCTTGTTCCATTTTTTTTTATTATAAGAGGACAATGCTAGACTCAAATAGAATAAGAAATGTTTGATGTTTACTATCTTCTTTTGTAGGACATATTCAAATTGCCCAAGTACCAGGACGACATGAACCTGATAGCCCTGGAGAACTGAATTTCTCCTACTTATTCCAGTTACTAGAGTCAATGAGTTATAGTGGCTATATAGGCTGCGAATATAAACCAAAAGGCAAGTTTTACTTTATGTGAAAAGGAAATTATCTTGTTAGATGAAATTGATTATTGCATGTTGGAAGCTTTGGCCAGCCCTGCAGCCTCAAAGAGCCCAGGTTAGCTGTCAAGATGTTATTTCTGCTTAATGGAAGTGTTTATGGTTGCCCCTGCAGGTGACACGCTGGATGGATTAAACTGGCTGTACTCATACTGGGAAAATCATTGTATGGGAAAAGTTGAGAAAAAATGGAAATAAAGACCATTATAGATGGAGTAACCAACAGTAACCATTGCTATATCCCACTAGAGGGAATGACCACCCTTTTGCCACTGGCTGAGCTACCGAAAACATCCCGTTATTTTTGCATTAATAGGATGATATTTCTCAATAAAGTAAGATGGCCAAAATGTTTGTGGTTACTTGGGTTAATGCTGAAAATATGTCACTTAGTGTTTCCTGGTAAAATGCTGGGAGCTTTCTTTCTCAATTATGTATTCTACTTTGATCTTTTTTTAAAGATGCAAAGCATTTGCACCCCACATTCTCAATGCAATAATAAGGGCTGACCGGCCAAAGGAGTGCAAATTTATGGTAAGCACACTCAAAGATGCTGGCATGCTTTTTCCTTCCTGCTAACGATGAATGGGAAACAGTTTGGTACAAAGGAAAGTCATGTCACTCCAGATTTAGCTCAATAGTACCACTTAGTGGCTCTAGAAAAGAAAATCCTCGATTTTTTAAATTTGCCTTTTCCTTGCATCATGGCCTGTTTCTACTCAGGAAAGAAGCAGGATTCACTGTGTAACACAAAACCTGACAAGTAGTTGACAAAACACATGAGAGTCAGTCCAGGCCAACTGACTTAGAGAATATATCATTCTGTCCTGTAAGAACAGGGTAAGAATCTGGCAGTGTTTCCATTTATCTTGGCAGAAAGGTTGTTTGGGCAAGTAAGCAGAAGCCTACTCTGCTTCTCCTTGAGAATCAGTGCAACAGCTTGTTGGGCAATCTGTAACAAAGTCCTTTCACTGTTATCACTAGCAATCCATTTATTTTATCGTTTAAGCCATTTATTTAATTTACTGTACATTCACTTCATATAAAACATTCCCACCATTGTGCTGAACCCTTGCCCATATGCTTTCATAGTGTCACTCTAGCCAATTGGCCTGGTCAGCAACTCCAGTAGTCTTTCGGCCTTTCACCTCAAAGAGCCCACAGAAAGACAGCCAGGTGCCTCCCAGGGCAATTTCTCTGGATAAGCATACACTGCCCCTTTAAGATGGGCTAGCCATGTTGCTTTCTCAGCTCCTGGAACTGCTCTCCCTTCATGATTCCCTCTCAGCCCAGTTGGATTCAGTGTTCTGACTTCTTATGCAGCAAGCTACAACCTCAGATCACAGTCCTGTCAGGGCACCTCCATTCCAGGCCGGTTGCAGATGCCTGTGTGACAGACAGAAGGTCCAGATGATTCTAGAGCAGCCCTGTCCAGAGGTTGAAGCAAGCTGTGTTGATGACAGATTCCAGATGGTGGTATGTGGACACAAGTTGCGGCAGAGGGCTTTCACTGTCCTGGGGTTGAACTGGGAACAGCTCCCGAAAGACGACTGTCAGGCTCTGCAAAGCAAAACCAACAAGATAGTAGAACTGCTGTCAACAACACATGGAACACTAGTGCCAAAAATATACCCAAATACTGTATATTTGTTTTTCAGTCACTATTAGGGTTGGAGAACTACAGATGTGACTACATGATTATGGACAAAACTGGCCAGAGAGAGGATAAGAACTGTCTGGAGGCAGTTGTTCCAACCCAGAAGAAGAAACCCAAGAACTCCTGGATTAGGGCCTGCAATTCTGGGTACAAGAAATCTGTGGTTAAAAATCTTCAAGCTGATGGAGTCACCCTAAAACCTTACTGCCTTCCCCTTCCCCTTGCCCTACAGGCTTACAGAGGATGAAGTTCTTACTGTTTTTCCTGAATGCGAATCAAGGAATACAAGCACAAAACAGTCTGTGAACTTCTGATTCAGAACAACCTGTAGAGAAAAAGTAACAGTGCTGAATTACTGTGCAGTCATGACTTGCAAAGAGATTCTATTCAATGGAAGGATGGGGGAACAGAGAATATGGTTAACGCAGTTGGGGATTATCGAGAAAACTGATTGATGTATGGACACACATAAAACAAACTGTGGCCCAAAACTGCATTCTGTACTGTACTAGAAAAGCAACAAAAACAAATCTCATTCTAATGAAGAGTACAGAACTAGTGAAAATGTTCTAACACTACCAGTTGACAAGGGTGGATAATCAGGAATTATTTCTGACTGACCCGTAGCAAGCTAATTTGAGAGGTCCAGCAGGACACAATTCTGCTGGAAGTCTCTTACCAGGTACTGGGTACCAGCATCTGCATTCTGGAAATGGCGGCAGCTCTGTGGGAAACGACTCAGTAGGACTTTGATAAGACTCTGGTACCAGGAGACGGTCATGGTGAGGAAGCAGCTCTGCCAGGGAGAGAGGAAAAACGGTAAGCTGAGAGGGAGATCCTTTGCAGCACAGAAGAAGATAACAAAGTAGGCACACACAGTATGATTTCTGGAATTCTTTCCAACTCCTTTACTAGCAGCAGCCATACAAAGTGTTATGTTCTTCTGTGTAAGGAAATATCATGTTGTGTTTGTGTGGGGGTCTAATCAGGCTGGGTGCATATGTACTGCTCATGTATGCATCTCTGAATTTTTGTTTGTATGTGTGCACTGGAAAACTTGGGATATACATTCCACTCTGGTCGTGTGACCAAAAAGGAGAAGGGAGAGGGACCTAGCATGGCCCAAGCCACTGCCCAACACCTTTTCCACAGGGATGCATTGGGGGAGTTTTTCTGAAACAGTTCTCTCTGCAGCCGCAAGATGTTATCTAAGCCATTTTTGAACTTGATCTTTCTTTTGCTGGATGCTTTTTCCCACCATATCAAATTTGGTCTTACCTGCTCGGTTTCTGGATGACTGACAGGCTGGTGGCCAGAATTCTGACCCCTTTCTTTCCAACACTCCATTGGGTTGGAAGGAATAATGGTGGGGTCTTTCTCACCATGACAGGATTATTAGCATTTTCTTCCCTTCTGAGTTTGCTGTAGGGTGAAGCTCAATGCTGCATACATTTGTATGAATATGGAATTTGGGGGCCCAATACAACACCATGTTTAAAGGTCCTCTCCCAGCCCTAGATTAACTTTTGCAGATAGATTCCTGCAAAATGAGATGTTAAAACTATGCATTCAGAAAGGAATACTCCCAGAACTTGAACTAAAGATTAAAGATGTATGTAGAAGAAACATATGGATATAAGCCACCCCACAGTAAAATTCTTACCTTGTTGGCTCAATCTACTTGTTGGCTAACATGGTGTTATATCAGCCTATTGGTAGACCTGGCCACCCAAAACTGCATCACTCCAATCTATCTTTTGACTAACACAGGCCTGTGTAAGCCTATGGGTAAACTTACCCACCCCAAATCCTACTGGCCCCAGGCAAACGCAAGGTGCTGTCTAGCCTCTGTTTGCAATGGAGGCAGGCCGTCAACATCTCCTCACTTTCATACCCTTTCTTGCTCATAGCCTGTTTCTGTCTGCCGCCCAACCCAGATGCATACGTGTAACACCCTTACACTGACCTTGTGTACCCTTGATTTAATTCAGTCACTTACCAACTGGGGATCGATGTCAGCAATGGACTTCTTATGCACAGCGTCCAACAGTTCCTCCAACTCACTCAGAGAGAGTTTGCCCAGCTTAAGCTTGTCAGAAGCCAGGGGCTCCAGCAAGAAGAGCCGCTTCCAGAGGTTGTCACGGCGACAGTGGCCTTTGGCACGTTGTACCATGCTGCTGAGCTGTTTCTGGGCAGCAGCAACCTCAGAGGCAAGTAGTGGAAATAGTGGGGAGGTGTAGAAGAGACCTGGGCCCACCTTGACCTGGGGACCACCTGCATAGAACTCGCCATGATTGTCCACCTCCTCCCAAGGTTCTGGAACTTCCTTCCGCTGCCGGCCACCCTCTACTGTCTCCCATGCTGAGCGTCCCAGGACAGGTTCCAGTGCTTCTCGCTGTAGGCGTGGCAGCTTTTTGAAACGCCGCATGTCTGCCGTTAGTCGAGGGAAGAGCTCCCGTTGGCTTGTCATGATCACATAATACAGCAGCCTGGATGCAGAGAAACAATTGCCATGCCTTTCCCAGATGGCCCTGTTTACCAACAGCCTCAGTATACAGTCCAGCCTCTTCTGTGCTCTCTGACTCGTCCATAGCCTGTCTATCCCAATCATCTTATGTCAACCCTACAAGGTAGACCAGACTAATAAACCAATGCTATGTATGTCAGGACTACTTTTATTGTAATAGCTATAGCAACAGAATCTTGCAAGTCTGAATGAGCTTTCTCCCTCCCTCACTTTATCTTTGTGTGAACTAGGGAGGGCCTTGTCTGCAACGTTTTCTCAAATTAAGTTTCTTGGCTCAGGCTCACGTCCTGCTTTTCTGACCATTGCCTTACTAGCAGCCCTTCCTACTGTCCTTCAAGGCCATTCCCTATTCCCTCTACATTTTATGGCCTTCCCCTGGATAGTCCTAGGCCATCTATCCACTAATGTACTACAGCTAGGCTATATCTCTGCCCACCTCTTCTCTAACACTGTAAACACCCCTTCTGCGCTGCAAGTCTTCTACACTGCAAGCCTGAAAAGGTTGTCCAACTTGTTACTGCTCCCTGCCTGCCTTCACTCTTACCGTAACATGTGTCGGTCTGCCTCACTCTGGTCTTCAAAGGGCACAGCACTGTGGCATACAAGCAGGGACACATCAAAATCATCATGGTGACGCAACCCCTCTGAATCTTTGTAGGAACCGGAGCTGTAAGCAGAGAGGAGTGTTTCTTTCTTCTCTCAGCAGAAGAAAGAAAGCAGCTGCAGTTCCTACCACCACTGTTTATTATTGCCAGAAAGGCTACTATTGCAATAGACTGCTCAACCAGAAACAAAAAGACAAGGAACTAACCCTCAACCTGAGTGCTGGTATGCCTATAAGCTCAACTCTAGAACTATAGGTTTCTTAGTTGTGCATTGTTCAGTTTGAATTAAAAGTCATTCAGCAGGAATAGCTCAACAGGTATGGAGTTGCAGAGAAAAGGACTAACTGGAAAATCTTAAGCTGAATCTAATGCAAAGGATAAGTCAGGAGCCATTGTTACATCTTGTAATCATCCACCTAGCACAATCAACTTTGTATTTGTGTTCTCACATAGCCATGTCTGTTATTGTGCATACATTAAACTGAGTTATAATGTCCTTTAGTGCCAGAAGAGATGTGAGCATACTAATATGCTTTGTGTAGGATGGTTACCATTTAGAGCTTTCCCTTCTTGACTCAGTCCTGAATAATCAAAACTCTTAATGCCATATCATGTTTTAATACAAACATTAGCATTTCAGAAAGGTGCAAATCTCTGCTAGACTGGTCAGAAGCAGGATGATCTGAACTGTTGCAAAGCAAATTCGGTAAATTCTATGTTAAGGATTAGGCAGCAAAGGAATACAACCATAAAGACTGAGCCCTTCAGTTACACAAGTGCTTGATCCATCTATTGGAAATCAAAGTGGTTAACAGCTTGGAAAAGACTGCCTGGTGCTTTGAAGCGAGAACTTAAAATGCAGGCAGCAAGAACTGGGCTTTACCTGTACCACAACTGGAGGGGGTCAGAAGGCCTGTATTCTATTACAAAGGAAGGGATGAGATAGGTTTTGAAGAGAATAAAGCACCCTGTGGGAATCAGACTCAGTAGAAGCAATAAAGAAGTCAACCAAAAGACAGAAGTAGGGAGAATGTGAGGGTGGAAAACAATAGTTGAAAGCAATCTGAAAATCATGCTGCTCACATGGGATTCTCAAAAGGAGCAGAGATTCCAATAGAATATACGTAGCTCAGGGTTGAACTGCGGAGTCCTTTGATGCTCTCTGAGCTTGGTTGTTTGCTTGCAGATGTTTCATTATCCGACTAGGTAACATCATCAGTGCAAGTGAGTGTGGGATTTGCTCCCTGTTTATAAACAGTAGTTTTCCCTGCCAATGTTAGTGGGTATGTGGTTTTCTCCTTGGTAGTTCCTTGATTAGGGCATTGTTTTCTGCTTGACTGTTTGTCTAGTATAGTGTTATCTGGGTGTAGGCTGTATTCTGGTCTTTTTTGTTTTCTTCTTAGCTTTTTTATTGTCTCTTTTGAATGGTGTGTAAATGTGATTTTTTTTTAAAAATCTGTTCAATTGTGCCTGATTCTTGGAGACTGCCTGGACAAGTCCCTGCAGTTTTCTTGGCAAGGTTTTTCAGAAGTGGCTTGCCATTGCCTCCTTCCTAGGGCTGAGAGAATGTGACTGGCCCAAGGTCACCCAGCTGGCTTTGTGCCTAAGATGGCACTAGAACTCATGGTCTCCTTGTTTCTAGCCTGATGCCTTAACCACTACATCAAATTGGCTCTAAATGTGATTTATCACCAGACAAACAATCAAGCAGAAAACAATGGCCTAAGAAAAAACTCTGCACTCCTGAATTTATTTGTACACATGCATGCACGCACACACACACACACACAAAACCAGTTTTACTTTGTTTTTAAATAAGTAACATACTTCAAAATTATGATATATTCATACTGTCTAAAAATACGTATTTTGTACCTGGTCAGTTAGTCCCAAGAAAACACAAGCATCTAGACTGTAAGTTACAGGCATGGCCTGTGCTATATGTATTTCTATGAAACACCAAGCAGTACTGGGTGCATAATAAATGTAAAGATAAATTGTCTTTTACGTGACTGCATTAAAAAATTAACTGACCAGACACTGCACATGGAATTCTGGGAGCAAATGGGTGATAGCAACTTCTACCAAATCCTTAGAAGTGCATTAGAATCACACACCTGTTCCAAATGGAGACCAGGGCATATTCATTTTGTTCAGAGCCAGGAGTCCCTTTCTTGCTCTCAGTGCTAGTTCCTGGCCGGGCCATGCGCAGGGGTTTCATATGGTAGGTGCTGGCATGATCAGTTATATAATTATATAGCTGATGGGCTGTGATGGTGTTGGTAGGCAAGGCTAGCGTACCTGTTGGAGAAGAGACAAGAGACAAGATACTGTGGGTTTTTTGTTTTTCAGTGTGTCACAAAACCAAAATCAAACATTCCTCCTGTTGGGGGGCAGGGGCTACATGAGAATGGAAGGCTTCTTTAATCTGTATTCTAGCCTTCATAGTTAGGGCATATTGCTTTATATTTATTTGTTATGTCTGATATCATCAACATTATTTACTCACTTGCATTTTCTGTGTTCTTTAATTAGCTGTGACAACAACCCAATTGCTCCTATTGGTTGTTTCTTAGTTTTTATAGGATCCTATAAGATTGTGCCTCCCAGATTTCTTGTACCTCCTGAATTTTATATAAACGGAATTGTTTCATTTAAAAAAATGAAACAATTCAATGGAATAACTGGGCTGGGCTGGGGCTGGGCTTCGCACAGCGCTCTGGCTCAGGGGCTGCTTGCTTGTGTTCTCTCTTGGTCCTCTAGCTGGTCCTTGCTAAAAAGTGCCATAAAGCAGGGGCTGCTTGCCCCTGAGCCACAGCACCACGTGAAGCCCAAACCCAGCCTAGTCCAGCAGCGTGACACAAAGGGGCTTCTTGGTGCAAAGGGCCAGGCCGAGCACACCTCGTCAGCAGCGGGAGCAAGAAGACAGCGAGGAGCGCAGGGCTGCAGAGGCCTTGGAGGGCTGGGTGGTGAGGGCAATTGCGGCTCGGAATGGGCTGGGGTGGCTGAGGCTTCCGGGGCAGCTGCGGCTTTGCGCTGTAGCTCAGCACACCAAGAAGTCCCTGAGCCACATCATGACAAGCAGCCCCAGAGTCCCATGGTTCTGGGGCTGCTTGCCACCCCGCAAGGCAGGGTGCAGGGCAGCCAAAAGGGCAGAGATGGGAGGGGAAATAGGCAGGTGGGGAGAGTTGGAGGCATACAAGTGAGCGATGATACTACAAGACACAAGGGCAATTACAGATTTTTTGTTTTGGTATAGTTCTGTTTATGCATTCATATGCTGTATTTAGTAGCTACCTAGAAATAGAAGCAAAGTAAAACTTGGATTGTCTCTTATCTGTAAGCTTTCCTTAGACTCCTTGCTAAAAGTGCCATAAAAACAGTGCATCACAAACGTAAGTGGCAATGAAAACAGTGATAGTGCCCCTGTGATATTCCCCCCTCCCCTTGAACTACAGACATGCAGAGGTAGCACAGATGAACCTGTCCCTTCTGAAAGATCTCCCCAAACACTCTGCTGGAACCCTCACCTTGAAAAATGTGGTTGCGTCCAAACTTGGGGATGTCAGGATGTTGGGTGATGAAGTCTTCCAGGAAACTTGTGAGGTGATAACCCTGTCGTAATGCCATGTGAGATCCAAGCAGATACTGGTGCACAATGCGCAGGTGAAAATCATAGCTGAACGAATGCACGTGCATAAGATCACGTACTTTGTCACACTCCTCTGTGAACAGCATAGAAAGCTGAGGAGAGAGCAACTGGGAGTGAGTGTTGGCAAAACTAGCATATGGTCAGAAGAGTTGGGTGTAATGGATCCAAATGGTACTGAGAAAAGGGATAATTTGATTGATTGATTGATTGATGGAAGATATCTGAGCGAATACTCATTTCATTACCAAGCTAAGCAACATACAATTATTGTTGAACAGAAGGCAGTTTGGTCAGTAGTCCTAGTACACTGAATTCTGGGGCTGAAAAGCTAGCTAAGCTTGTGTACTTCTGCTCAGCTACGAAGAGAAAGCTCTGTGCTCTGAAATATACAATCTTCATCTAGCCAGCAATCTAACGCATTTTGCAAAAGCAGCATAGACAAATTATGCTGGGAAAAAAACAACTACAATGTAAGTAGAACTCCTCAGTTAATAACCAAAAAGGATACATTCTGGAGAAAATGTTGAATTGTACATTTTCTAATTTCTGCTTCAGGAGAATTAAGCAGAATCTTTTACTTACTATGCCTGGTACAGGTCATAATCTGTATCATGAGAATGTATCAAGCAAGTATGGAAGACTGAAAGGCCTCTTTCGGATACATATGCTGCTCCATAAGAAAGAAGGACTGTGATTTTAAGATAATACAACCAACATACAAGGAAATTTTAACTAGTCTCAGCAAATGAATTCCTGCGATGCAAAATCAAGAGAACGTGTAGTCTTCAAATTTCAAGCTGCCTGCTGCACATATACAGTATTTTGATGACATTTTCTATTTCCACTGAGTTTTGCCTCTTGGGGAAACCCAACACATGACAGAATTACCTGTGAGTTGACAGTTTGGCCCATAGGGATTCGTGAGCATTCCAGAGCATATTGCTTCACACAAAAATAGCATCCCTAAGAAGAGGAGTGAAAGATGAAATATCAACTTTCATTAGCTGCTAAAAGCCACACATTGCAGATACCTTTGCTAACTATCCCACATTGAAGACTATCCTTGGAGATTATCCTATCTGCTTCTTGTGGTGGTGTGTATTGCAACCTTTATTTAGAAACTGTGAGGCAGATAGGGGTGTGTATAGTTTTTTAAAAGCGAACGGATATTTTCAAATACATCCAAATTCCAGAGGGAATTTGTACTCCGCAACAATAAAAAAGAGATGTAGCTGTATGCCACATAAACATTATGACTGAACTGACATAAAAGCACCTGAAAGGAAGTAAAACAAAATAAATATTATTCTTTAAAACAGCTAATTCAATGAAGGAAACATTGCCTCCATCCTAGATGATTATCTCAGCTCTATTTTTCCTTCTATAGTTCAGCTGCTGTGTTGGACCCAGAGACTTCCAAAAGTTGTTACAAATTGTAGTGTTTAATCTGATATTAAGGGGAAATGATTAAATATATAACTGAAGGCATCATAACAATTATATTTGATTAGTCACATGTGAATATAAATGTAAATGAAATGAAATCAAGATTAAGTTTGTCCCAAATTCAATCCATATTTTTTAGAGTGCCAATCCAACAGAATACTCAAAACTGAAATGTGACGGTCAGCCTAGAAAAAGTCCCCCCGCCCCAATTCCAGCAATTCTAGTGCACACCATCTCACAATGGTTGGCCATACTCTTATTTTCCCCATTGTACCTGTAGTTCATCTTGAGAATGTGCTGATCTAGGAACCCTGACTGTGGCTCTTCCTACTTAAACCATATGGTCTAGTCATGGCAAAAGGCAGTTTCCACTCACCTGGAAAGCCAATTCCATTAGTACAATGCCCCCAGGCAAAGCTCTTTGCAAATGGTATGTAGTGACAGGAGGGTTCATGGTCTAGAAAATCAATACATAATTTTTTTTTTCAGGAGTACACCTCCAGGATTGTTTGAAGATGCCTAGAAAATATGCTCCCAAGGGAATCACTGGCTAGGAAACATAAGGCTCCATCCCTCGCTTAGATGGCCTATCCTCCCTCCAGCTAACCACCCATCTAGGATGAAGCAACTATGCCAACAGATCCTGCCACCACCCTGCCCAAACCTAGCTTTCTTACCTTTGGACTCCCATCTGCCTTTGGTCTGGAGTATGAGAAGGAGCCCCGTGTCTCACTGCCCATTGATGCCAGAGCTCTGATCCGGCTGGTGCTGTTGGAAATCCAGAGTAATACAGACACTGGAATATCAAGGATCTACAAGGATAGCCTCCCATCACCTTTTGATTCATAAACAGACTTAAAATCTTGCATGTCTCCTTTTAACATTTCCAAGCTTTTCCAAATGATAATTTTTCAACCAAATTTTGCAGGAAGCTCTCCCCCAAAGGAAGTATGTCTCTGTCATATGCTTTGCTGCTACCCACAACAGTTAAAAAAACCTCATTCTCCTCACTTGTAAATCACCTCCCCTTGCTAATTCATACTAACCTGCGAGCAGGTGAGGCTGGGCGCACCTGTACCAAGATGAAGCCCATGCTTTGCAGATACTGTATATATTGCTGTAGAAAGGCATGACACAACTCTAGCAGCCAAGCCTCATCCTTGGATCGACACGGTAGCCCTTCTGCAGAGTCACAACTGTGGCTACGGTCCCTACCAGATGCTGTGGAGTCATTGGAGCGATGGCGCTTCTGAATGCAAGCAAACAATCAGACAATGACATTTTCTCAGAGAAAATTTGAACTAATGATCTTACAGTAACTTTTGGGCTTCAGTCTTGCAGTGAACCCACAAAACAGCTTTGATAACTAGGAGAGAACCAGACGTATTAACTCAGCCCCAACTTGTTAGGAAAATACAGTAATAATAGGATTTAAAGGACCTCCATCTAATGGACTTTGGATACAATGGATCTAAGTCTGGACATTCCCCCCAAATAATAGACAAAGTCCATGAAATTGAAGTTTTCTGTTTCTGAGAAGATTGGAAGGGGTGACAAGCCAGAGGGAAGTCTGGTGGTGGGAAAGGGCTGAAAAGATTTGGGGTAGGGTGAAGGTCCTGCAGGAAGATTGGCAATAATGATGGGAGGGCACCATTGGGAATGGAATTGAAAGCACCAGCAGGTCTGATGGATACTTCATGCATGTGTAAAATGGCAGATAGTCTGCTCATGCATATGCAAAAATATCTCTCCAAATGAATAGACAATAGTTTTTAAGGATCACTCTCCCCCCAATGATTCTTTAAATGGAAGTTTTACTCTAAACTCTTCTATCGGACTCCTGTCAAATAGTTCACTCAATTAGTTCAATCTGGGAAAAATCCTCTTATGTGCCTTCCTTGTATAGTAGTTGAGGAGGAAAGAGATTACAAAAGGCGCATTTCCCTCTCCCCTGGCTTCACCTTGCCTTCCAGCTTGCTTTGTTGGTCAGCCTGAATCTGCTGCCGGAAGCCTGGATCAAAGAGCAGGGGTGTAGCACAGTAATGGACCAAGCGTGATGACTGCTTCAGGGTTTCTAGGTCTGCAAGCTGCACACATATACACAGGAGAAAACTTTTGCACGTTGCTAGGCCTATTTCATTTGTTGATTAATGCCCCACTGATGTAAAATACCCCAAGAACAAAGGGGAAGCTTTCAAAGGCAAAGGTGCCATAATCTCCCTCTAAAGTATTTTTCTCCAGACCACAGACAACTTATGGAGGTATGGCATACCACCGGCCCTATCTGAAGGTCTGCTCTATGAAATATATTCAAAGAACCAAACGAGAACAAAAGGAAATTTATCTGCTGCTTCTAACTTATTTATCTTGCACAAAAAAAGAGGGGCAGAATATTTATTTATTTATTCAATTTATATAGTTGCCCATCTCAGACCAGTGACTCTGGGAGGCTAACAGTTGTGCCTACTGTAGGTCACCTCTGAATATGCTGTTTCAAGCGGAAAGAAAACCTGTGATCTGCTCTGACATGACCAAGATACTATATGAAAATTAATTTCTAATTAATTGTTGGGTTCTTGGTGCTCTGTAAGCTATATAAAAACAGCCACCAAACTCCACTGCATATTAACATATTGATGGTGTTACCAAGTAAGGTAACAAAACATCTGCAAAATGAGAACCAAGCTCAGAGAGCACCAAGAACCCAACAATTGATATCCTGTCAATATTTAATGAAAAACTGATTTCTTCTACTATAAGACTTGACAATGGAGCCTGAATCAGGGACATTATTCTGGTTTCTCTTCAGATCATATAAATCTTTCACATTTTAAAGATATTCGGAGCAGATGAAAACTGATTCATCTGTTCTTCTGAATGTAGCTGTTTTTGGTAGCTCCGAGCTGCAAACATGACTAAAGTCTATTGTGTCTCTTGGACACAGAGAGGGTGATACCCTGATATGCCATGATTTCTGGTCAGCTGCCCTTCAGGGTTGTTGTTGTTGTTTGTGCCTTTGAGTCAGTGCTGACTCCTGGCGACTACCTGGACAAGTCCCTGCAGTTTTCTTTGCAAGGTTTTTTGGAAGTCATTTGCCATTGCCTCCTTCCAAGGGGTGAGCGTGACTAGCCAAGGTCACCCAGCTGGTATCATGCCCAAGGCAGGGCTAGAACTCATGGTCTCCCAGTTTCTAGCCTGATGCCTTAACCACCACACTGGCCTTCGCTTGCCCTTAAGTAGCAAGTTAAAATACTTGTTAAACAATACCGAACCATACCTTCATTTTATAAAGAATTCTAACAGAACACTCATTCCAGTGTTAGTACTCTTTGTCTGTGAGTTCTCATATAACTGTCAATATTTTTGCTCACAGTAGCTTTATACACAAAGTGATATTTCTTATCTACTCAGCTCCAGAAAGTCCTAACCATATGTTAGAAACAGTATCTGGAACATCTTATCTTGCGTTCTTCACGAACCTCATGTGCATTCTTTATGAATAGTGTGCTACATGGAGTATGTAACTGTTTGGCAAAGTCAGCAATGGCAAAGGAACAATTCATACGCCAACTACCCTCATGCTATTTTTCTTCCCCATTCCTGAATGTGGCAAAAGTAAAGCAACACATTAGGGGAACTATTTGTCTACATTTGTATTATGATTTGTATGATAACACTGGCACTTTTTAAAACTGTTATACTCACAGAACTTACAAGAGAAGTGCATGATTTATAAGCTCCACACAATGCCCACATCTAGGAACAAGTATAGGAAGGAGGAGGGAAGGGCATTCCTATGGGTAAACTAGCTTATAGTCCATCAGCTAGGATTGTCCAAACAAGTGATGAACACTGGTAATAAACAAATATGCATTTACACCAACATGAGAACAGCAGCAATGGAAATGATTCCCTAAAGACCTATATTCCAAGATTCCAATGGCGTAATTCACAGCTTTTCCTTATAGAAAAGAACATTTTATGGGAATATCATAATCACTCTTGCAGCTTCTCAAATCCCAGCCCCATGTCCCATCCCCAAACTCACACTGATGGGCATGTTGGATTGAGCGGAACGCTGTTGCCATGTCACAAAAAGGTTCTCAATCTTCATCTGTTTCTCCAGCTCTGTGGAACAGGAACAGGAGCTGAAGAGAGCAGGACTCTAAGGTTCTTGGTCTATCAGGTTCTTCTTTTCCAGAGAGCATTCTCAACTGAAAACTTATGCCTTTAAAGTTTCATACATTTGCCTATACTATAGATTTGACATCTTCAGAAATGGGGACTAATGCTGGCTCCATTCTATTGCCTTGTCTTTGTCTGCCTTGCTGAATTCCTCCTTGGCCAGATCTCTCACAGGGATTCTCAGGATAGCCCCAGAACTGTAATAATGCCAGACCTTGCCCACCGCTCCCCTTTATACCTAACTTTACACCGACCTTTCCTCTCTGTGTTCTTGATCTCCAGGAACTGAGCTCCATGTTGGGCTACAGGGTCATGAACACCCTGTTCTGGGTTGTGAACAATAGGCTGGATGACTGAAACATCTCGAAGGGCTTCGTCAAAGGGGACCATGTCAGGAGGGAAGTGCAAAGGCTGCAAGATGCGTGCAGAACTGCTGAGACGACCTTGATCCTTGCTTGGAGGAACACTAGGGCTCCGAATCAGGGCATCAATTTCCAGGGTAGAGTTTAGGAAGGGATTTTGCTCCTGGACACAAAGAGATGAAGTATCAGTTTGGAGGCAGACAGTAATGAAAACAGAATGAAGAAGAAGCAGAGGTACCTGCTTGCTGTCCTCATGCCATGGAGTGTCCATATAACAGTAATGATGGAACAGCCCAAGCTTCTGGCTAAGCAAACAGTGTACCACGTGGGCTCGGGCATTCTGCCACTGCAGTAAGCGAGTGAGAGAGTTGTTCAGGGCACTGCCCAGGTCCACTGACCAATTGTAAGTGTAGAGCACCAACTGGAGGGAAAAACGAGACAAGAAAAGCTCATTCCCAGCACTGCTTGATCAGACTGCAGACAGTCAAATGAATTTTATTGCTGCCTAGCTTTCACTCATAAATCCATACCTTTTTGTCAATGATTTCCATGAAGAGGAATCTTTGACGGGGGGCAACATCACAACCCTTATCTGCAGAGCTAAGCTCAGTACTCTCAAAACGCTGGAATCCTTTGACAGCTGGAAGATAGGATGGCTTAATGGAACGTAGTTCCTGAACCCAGAGGTGGTAAAAGAACCAGGCTGCTTTTATCTTTTCCCTCCCCAGCGTTACTCACCTTGTTCTGTACTGCAGCGCCACTGGTGAAAGCTCCGTCCGAGCAGAATAAAACGTCGAGTAACAGCTGGGCGAGCACTGGTGCCTGGTGTCAGAGAATATGGCACAAAGGACATGCCTTGAGGACCACTGCAGCAAAGGTTAAGATATTACATGTAGGTATGCTAATATCCATCTGATAGTTCCAGCTTCCTCCCCACATTATTCCCATGTTTGTTAAGGAAGCTCCTAAGACCATAAGCAGCTCCCTATTATCTGGACAGTTTAACCTCAGCATTTACCTGACTTTTTCAAACACTTTGAT
Organism: Candoia aspera; assembly: GCF_035149785.1. Classification (NCBI taxonomy): domain Eukaryota; kingdom Metazoa; phylum Chordata; class Lepidosauria; order Squamata; family Candoiidae; genus Candoia; species Candoia aspera. The sequence continues at coordinate 55,247,905 of NC_086155.1, read as the reverse complement.
AGTGGTGTCACTTGCTAAAATAGTGACCAGATTCACTACTTCCAGCATGATAGAAGGCAGCAGGAAGCGGGAGACACTTTCCAGGACACACTGTTGCACAGATGGACACCCTGCACAGGGAGAAAACCACCATGTATCTGAACAAAATTCACCAGCAAAATAATTCTCAAAAAGGCAAGAAGCTTTGTGGCTCATCAGTAAGATTCAATTATTATTTAACCTTATTCTGGGTTTTGAGCTTTTATTATCATTCTTATGACTGCAAGCTATTTTTTCCACATAGAGGAGTTGGACTAAAGGAACAGAATCTGAGATTTATACTTTGTACTTATTTGGGGCGGGGGGGATGTTTCCTTGTAAGGAGATCCAGATTTAAAATTTTATATGAACACTGAAAGAAGAGCAGAATCTCTCCATGCCAAGCTAAGCTGAAACCAGGGAAACAGGGAAATAATCGGGACACAGAGTTAGAAACATACCCAAACGGTTCATGAAAGCCATCCAGGACTGGCATGTCTGATTGAAAACTGGGTGCAAAATTCCAACATCTCCCTCTTCTAGCTGGCAGGCCCGACGTCTACAAAGAGAAAATCTATTATTTAATATCAAAATCCAAGTGGTTCAAGGATAGAAACCAGGAGACTGAGAGTTCTAGTCTCGCCTTAGGCATGTAGGCCGGCTGGGTGACCTTGGGCCAGTCCCTCTCTCTCAGCCCAACTCACCTCACAGGGCTGCTGTTGTGGGGAAAGTAGGAGGAGGAAGGAGTATTTGGTATGTTCGCCACCATGAGTTATTTATAAAAAAATAATAAAGGCGGGATAGAAAATAAGTAAATACATAAAAATTGGGGTAGCAGATCTCTTGCTTACCCCCTTCTGTCCAAGGTTTACACTATATTATCTGTACCTAGTAACACTACAGTAGTTGTTCTATTACTTATCAGATTAGACCCATTTTGAGGATGGGGGAGCTTCATGTACACTCCCGTGAATAAAAAAAGTGCAGGATTTGGAAGAAATAACCCTCCCACAATTCCCGAGAAGATGCGGGATAGAAAGCACTGTCATGCTTGCCTTTGGGCCTGTTCCTGCTCTGAAGCAGCACGCTCCTGGCTTGAGGGCTGCTTTACGCTTTCGGTCTTATGGCGACGGCGACTGCGACTCTCTTCAGGCCGCTCCAGCACAATGTCGTCTGTGGTCTTGGGGCTTCCTTGTTCCACCATCTCTGGTTTGCTCTGACAATTAAGATGGAACACAAAAAGCTGTTAAGCTTCTGTATTACACAAGCTTTTGTTACCACCACATTCTGCATTTATATGGCCTTTTTCAAACATTCAAAGAATACTATAATAATCCATACATAATAGGATACAAATACATTATTCTGCAACTATAATGCTTAACACATATGGTGGGTCTGATTTAAAACAGGTATCCAACTATGCCATCAGACCAGAGGCCTTTTCTAGAGATCCTTTATGGGGTAAATGTCAAAGCATTTCCTGGAACCTGTGACCCACGAAGCTGAAAAATACCTCTTAACAGTCTGGGGCTGAAAAGGGTTGGTTTATGAAGCATGTGTCATGTTCACCGTTTCAATGTTCTGAATACATCGTAACGTTTCGCATGTCATTTTCCTGACCCGGGTTTGCTGGAGGGAAATTTCCAGCCATGCCAGGCTGTAATCTGTTTACTGCACTGTGGAATGTATGTTTGGGTTATTGCCTCTGTCCAGAGTTACTTTCCCAGGCCAATGTGGGTAACGGTTGCTAACACCTGGGGAGGGGGTGGTTGCTAAGAGGGAGCGAGGGCGGGACTGGATTTGAAGCGAGGGTTTTTAGTTTGTATTTGGCGCGCTTTTGCTCATTCTCAGCTTTCTTTGTATTTGCATACTATTATTTCAATAAATCCATTATCCTTAAGCCCTTGCTTGTGAGACTGAGTCTGTTAGAATAGGCAATCATTACAGCATGTAGCAGGTCACAAAATATGGCCAGTGCACTGACAGTCTTGCACTTTGCCTCAACAGTCCTTCAATTCAGTTTCTGTTTGTGAGTCTTGACCCTCCCCCTTCACCACCCTCAAAACAGCTCCCACCACCATTTGCCGTAGTCATTACCAGCATATCCCAGAAGCTCCGTCGTCCCATCTTGCTTGCAGGTATAACAGGTTCACCCAGAATTGTGGTGGGTACTGGGAAGGGCAAAGATGGAGGGCAAACTCTGCCTCTGGCATGCTGAGTCAGTCCTTTTGATTCAGACATTGTCCGGCGCAGGCTTCCTGAAAGCACAGTCTCTCTTACAGCTACTGAAGATCCCACACTGCTCAAACCAGACACTCCCTCTCTTTTTCCAGTCACAATTCTTCTCAGTAGGAGGAATTGTCTTCAGCAATGTGGCTTTGTCTTTTAGAAGCTGTTTTAGCCTCAATGAGCCCTTGTTGTTTTATGTGGCAGCCAGCCAAAAAGAACTCCACAAAAAGCAATCATAACCTTAGAAAAGAGCTATAACTCCATGGTAGCAAATGTTCCTAAGTTCAAGCCCTGCTTTCTCCAGGGTTGCTCAGGAAAGACAGACCCTTATCAAAAGCCTCAAGAGCAATTAGATAATACAGAATTAAATTCACTGAGGCAGCTTCCTTTGCTTCTAAGAACAGTCATATGAGAGCCAGGAAACACTTGGCTGCAATAATTTCACAGAATTTAGTGACACAGAAACTGAAAAATCTTACCAACATTACCCAGATCCTCCAGCTCAGTGGATGGCTCAACACACAATGGGTTGGGGAGTACATGAAATTCCATGAGAGCATCACAGAGGGCATGGCGCAGGGCACTGCGCAGTCTTTCAGACAGTTGCAACAAGCTGATGTTTCCTTTCTCCCAGATGTCAAGGCGCACCAGAGGAGAGAGGGCTGCAAAGAAAAAGCCTGTTTCAAGAAAATGCCTCTTAGAAAAGGCTAGGGCAATTCCCAAATGAACCCTGAACTTAGGCAGCCAGATGTGCACCTGGTCTCATTATTTTGCTCACAAGCTATCTCTCAGAAAACAGAAGCCCTGCCTTCCTACCTGGCTGTGATTTGCCAGGTTCAGACTCATGCTTGCTGACTGTAGTCAAGCTCTCAAAGTCCGCCTCTGGTAGAAATGAAGTGTTCAGCAGGACAGTGGATGGCCTCACCCAGCGAGCCAGTGAAATGGGATTTCCGCAGTCATCCACAAAGGACAGGGCAATGCATGCAACACCTGCAGGGAAATAAAAGGCCTGCTTGAGTCCAATCAACCTGGTACTTGTTTCAGAAACTCAGCATCCTTGGGATGCTACTCAGGAAAGTAAAAAAAAAAAAAAGTATGGGCAGAAAGGGTGAAACAAATGTGGACAAGGAAATCAACATACACGTGGATAACGAAGAGACCTTCCCCCACTAGGAATGGACTTTTACCTACAAAACAGTGACATTCATTGCAGGCTTAGCAAAATTCAGCCAGCAAAAGCATCAGACAACAGATCAGCCCTCTCTAAATTATTTTTACTTATTCCAGCAAACAGCAGCAAGCAAGCAAGCAGCTCCTTTCCTGAACTGTGTCAGGATCCTTTGAAAACTGGGGATCAAGATTTGTGGTGGTAATCTTTCAGTTCTCCTATCCTTCTTCTGGCCTGCAACTGCACCACGTCATTTAGTACCCATGAAAAAAAAAGAGAATTACAAATGGTAACTCTAGGAATCAACTTTGCCAAGCAAAATCTCTTACTAATATTCTCATGCCAATGTTCCTAAGAAGCCTGTGCAAGAAGGTAAAGAAACACTCTATAGATAGCATCAGCAGACACCAACAGCATTTAGGTTTTAAAAATAGCATCAACTATAGACAGTAGTGAGTTTCCTCCATGCAGAAGGTGGCATGATGGCAGAGGCATTGTAGATGCTATCTCAATCATGCACCCCATTGTCAAAGGTAATCATAACATGCTCGGCACCTCCTAATAGCATGATCTCGGCTTGATGTAGCCTTTGCATGGGAAGAAATAGATCTCGTGGAGATATGCCTCCTAAACCATGCCTAGGAAAGAGAAAGAGAGCCTATTCCAGGCAAGCAATAAGCCCTCTCACGGAAGCAAACTGATCCTCCTTGCCTTTGAGTATATTCTGACTCCCAGCATTGCTGAAACATAATCACATTATTGACTCAACAGCCACGAGAACAGAGGTAAAGGAAGAGCTAGTAGTGTCATCTATTCTCTGTTAGGTATAGAACCATAAGGCTGAAAGTTGCCAAAAATACTTAGAAATCCATCCATCAATCTACATGTAAAGTACCTGCTGCAAAAGGTGCATAATACAAAAGGCACTCAAGTGCTCCAGTCCTATTTCCACAGATCCAGCAGCTTAAGGTCCTGAGCAAACATGTCACCAGGAATATTTCTTGCCCAAGCTTGGCATTTATTCTGACCTTGAGTGTAAAATCCATTTAGTGAAGACTGTTTCAAAATGCACTGCAGGATCAGGCATCTCAAGCTATCCATCAACCTGCTATCAGTTGCACAGTTCTCCACCTTTATGCCAGAGTATCATGGAATCCCATTCCACAATTCCAACATTACAGAAGAAAACAGGCTATTGATCTGTGCTGCAAAATAAGCCCTAAAGTAGTATATGCTCCATAGAATTATATAGATCTTCTGAAACGTGCAAGATCCTTGCTCCCATCACTGTTTCAAGAATGTTATAACTGGGAGGTTTAAATGTGAAAAGAAAAATAGTTATTCTATCTCCATCTGAAGCCACAAAATATGCAGAACATACAGCCATTACTTCCTTTTTTTGTTGTGAATTATTCAACCTCAACAAATAATCCTTGCTTGAAGAAAGGCCTCTCCTTGGAACTAGAAGAAAGGTTCGGAGCTGGAAAAGGTCTGGGTGACAACACTGAAGAGGAAAAATGGGTGACACAGTAAACAACAGAGCAGAAGCCAACAGCACAGCAGGCACAGGATCAAAATGAGGATGGGAAGCAGCACTGGAAGAAGTTCAGTGGCCCACTGGAATCTACAGGAAGCTACCTTGAAACTGGGAAGGTGGAAACAGGTGCTGCACAAGATCCAACATGGAACCTACATGACAGAAGAATGGTCAGACACACTTTGAAGTGATGCATTACCCACACAACCGAACCACAGTGCAGGTGGAAAGGGAGGCAAGAATATGTAAAATACATGCATTACTCTCTCTGCATATGGGCAACACCAATCAACATTACCAGCTAAGTGAATGGGCCAAAACCCAGAAAGTCTTGTCCCAAGCAGAAGTATTTTAATTCCTGCTCAGAATTTGGCTCCCTATTCAAGAACATTATATCCTCACCTACATGTTGTTTCATTTTAATCTCCTTCGTCATGGATCAGAAAATGTGCAATCCACACTGAACAACAGCCATCACTGAATTACAATCCACAAATGACAGAGAACGATTAAAAAAAAAAAGTTCCTCTTCATCATATTGGGGACAGAGCATCAGACCTGCCTTTGCTAACCCTCCAGCTACGCTATACTTCCACTCTTATAATGCCCAGATAACATGGCCATTGACTATGCTGGTTGAAGAGAATGGGTAACACATCTGGAGAACACCAGACTTGGGAAGACTGCAAGATATATAGATGCATGGAGACTTCATAGCCTGGTTCATATGGACCAAACAAGAGACAGATGGCTCTTCACGGAATCTTCTACTTTTTGTAGCCCAGCTAGCTTTTGCTTTCACATATCTAAGACCGCTCCAAAGGGCTCTAGTTTTCTGCTACAGAGCGTTCTAATCTTTATCCTGTTCTAATGGAGCACAGATGCTTATTACCTTTCCCACCGGTGCCTTGACCTCCTGGCTTATTATATAGATAGAGATCCAGTTCAGGGCTGTTGCTGCTGCTGTTCTGGTTAAAGTAGTGCTGAGAAGCAAGGAAAAAGTGGTTAATTCAGGCAACTGTTAAGATATGCCTCCTCAAAAAAGAAAGCTTAATTTAGAGTCCTCAAGACTAAAATTATGACGCTTTTTAAAGGATAGATAACAGATTTATAGCTCTTTTTTATATGAGAATATTACCAGACTACGGGGATGATTTTCAGTCTAATGAGAGATTATACAGCAGTAAAGCAAACTTTAACTTTTAGCCATAAAATTACTCTCCAGCATGACCAGTTTTCAGTGACTGGAAGCAAAACAACCTGGCATCCTACAGATGTCCACTCAGCCCCAAAGACTGAGCATGCAGCTCAAGGCAACCTCACACTCACCTTGAAGTGGTTCTCCACATTGCTGTCTGTGTACTTGGGTGTGTGCAGAAAGATCAGCAGGTTTTGTCGCAGATAGCACGCCACAGCTGGAAGCCAAGGCAGGCAGGAAGTAGGAAGAGTAAATTGCAGTACTTCAGTGGGCAGGCTGCCAGGAGGTTGTATGAACTGCAGAGAAAATAGGCTATCAATAGTTTGACATTTTGAGACTACAAAGCCCAGAAGGTGGGAGATTTTAGCCAAGGAGTAAAGCTCTTATTTTAAGAGACAAAAATAACCTGAATCAAAAGATACAACAATCTCTGGAAGCAAGACAGTGCTTCCTTCAGCCAATACCTCCACGTCAGCTGGAGTGAGTTTGCAGTTCCGCACAAGCATAACTGTGATGATATCCAGGGTAGCTTCATCCAGACGCCTACGCAGAACCTTCACCAGCTCATCTGTGATCTCAGGTCCTATGAAAGGAGAAACTGTCTGAACTTCTTATACCTGAACTCCATTACAGTTCTTGGATCTGCTACAGTGCTATTTAGGTTACTGTTTTTGAGATCTGCCCTGCCACTCCTCTGCTCTTTCACTTGCTGTTGCTGTGTTAATTACAGTTCCAGACCAAAGATTTGCATATATTAGAGTGAGCTGTGTCACAAGACACAACCTATCCTAAAAGCGCCTTTATAGTATGCCTAGGGGAAATGCTTGGAACAAAGAAGCTACAATGGAAATATATACAAATGAGATTATTAAATTCTAGGAGAAATTTAAGGGAATACAGCTTCTAAATCTTTGTATTTTATTCTGCCAGCAACAACAGCATCTCTGCAGGCCTTCCTTCCTCCTTCTGTCTTATCCAATACTGGATTAGAAATGTGTGCTCAAGCTACCTGCTGGTGCCACTCCATGAACCACTAGCTGGATGTGTCTATCGACTTGGCTTATAGGACGTGCTGAATCCACACTGCGAAAAGAGGCTGTTCCCAAGGACGAGTGAGAGCCCTATTGAAGAGAAACAACATCACAATGCCTGGCTGGAAAGAGAGCAGAGCTCCCATTGTAAGGTAGTCCTCGACCTACGACCATCCAGTCAGTGAACATTTCAAATTACGATGGTGCTGAACAAATGGTGGTTATGACCAGTCCTTGGCATTCTGGCCATCCCAGAACCCCCAAGGTCACATGGTTGCAATCTGGGTGCTTGGCAACCTGTTTGCACTTACAACTGGTTGCCAAGTGCCCCGTGATCACGTGATCACCATTTGCAACCTTCCCTGCCAGCTTCCCCAGAATGCAAGACTTTGGATTTCTGGGGAAGCCGGCAGGGAAGGTTGCAAGTCGCTGTAGAAGTTCACAAGCCGGCAGGAAAGGCTGCAGCACCGGCCATTCGCGTGCACACTCCCTGACCCACACGGCACCTCTCACACATCCTCACACACCCTCTTGTGCAATCCCTCACACCCTCCCTGACCTGCGTGGCACCCCTTGTGCACCCTCCCTGATCTGTAAGCTGCCTTTCATGCACCCCCTTGCACCCTCCCTTGCACCCTTTCTGACCCTCCCCTGAACACCCCTCACTCCCTCCCCCACCCAGCAGCAGCCACTTACCTGCCTGCCGGCCTGGGACTTGCAACTTCCTGCTGGCTTCCTCACTGACTTTGGTTGTGGGAAGCTGGCAGGAAGTTGCCTCGCTTAACGACCATGGGATTTGGTCGACAACAGCAACTGGGACTGCAGGGATTGCCATCGCTAAGTGATGTGGTTGCACTTTATGACCGCATCGCTTAATGACAGAAATTCTGGTCCCAATTGAGGACTACCTGTACTCTCTCTTAGCACCAAGGGCACAGAGGTTCCATGTGAGTGTAACAGATACTCACACTCAAGTCTTCAGTGTAAATGGGCTCCTGGCTGCGTGAAAGTGCCAGTGAACGGCACACGAGACTTTGGATTTCATTTTCCCCAGCCTTCCCACCAGAAGTGGTTTCAGAGAGCCTGGGGCAGAGTAACAAAAGAAGAAAATCAAAATGAATGAAAAACATTCCAAGAGGCACAAGCGAGATAGCATCTGAGTCAATAAAAAGCTGTAGTTCAAGTAGGCTCCTCTGAACTTTGAGAGCACTGCAGTGGGCATGTCCAGGGACACTCTGAACTTACCGTAAATAAAAAACAGACTTGGTTGCACGCTCCTGGTAAACAAACATATTTTTCCTGTTCACAACTGAGAAGGCGTTGAGCACAGAACGCAGGGCTTGGATAGCTACAGGACAGAGATTGAGACAGCGCAAGTTTACGAAGAGAAATATTTAGTCTAATACACCACCTATAGTGATTTTCAGACACCGACCCACCAGTCTCTCCAGGGTCACCACCCATTCATTCAACCCAGCTTCATAATGACCGATCTTCTGGACATATCCGAAAACTGTCCTAATTTTGATATTACTAACAAGCAATAAGCAATACTAGTGAAAAAGTATTAAATGCTAGCAAAGCTCAGGTTAAGGTATTATTTATCAGAGAATATTTGGAAAAAAAACCTTTACTAAAGAATATTTCAAACCCATGTTAACTTCATATACGGTAGTTAGCAGATACAATTTTAAAAAGAGAAGCTATTTCTTAAAACTAGTGTTTTAATACAACTCTTTCCATTTCTGTGAAGGTACAACCTCATCTCACTGCTTCAATCTCTTCCAATTACTTTGCTCAAATCTTGATACTAAAAGCATCTTTATTCTACTGTAAGAGTCCCCTCCTGTAAAATTCTCTCATTTTTTTTAATTACATGATGTACTCTTCCAGTTACTATTTATCATCATCCCCACACTCCAAATCTGCAGCCCACTCTTTTCAGGAAACTGCAGCATCTCTGCCTGATCTCTTCTCTGACATGAAGCCCTGCCATGTTCCAGGCCTACCCTAACAATACCTTTCCTAGCTCCTAGGGACTGCAACTAATAGGAGGGAGAGGACTACTGCAGCAGGACACAACGTCCTGCCCAAGAGTGGGCAGTCTGGGAATAGCTTGCTAAACATCCAAATACCTACCACGTGCAACACCCATATTGGGCCCCATCTTGAGCCTTGAATGCACATGGATGGTGGTGCTCCAGACTGCATCACAGGCAAAATGTCCGGGCATGAACTGCATAGTGGCTGCAAGATAGTCACGGGGCTGGTAGCTTTCCTCTCCAGGGTAATCTGAACAAGGGGAAAGATTACTCCACAGATCTGCTCTGCACCCCTTTTCAATAGCTAGTCCAAAAATCAAGCACAGGCATTTTCTATACAAACACCCACCCACCGCAATCAAAACCCAAACATACACTCAACAGATATTGTTGAGCCCTTGCAGAAAAGTAAGGAAATATATAACCAGCAATGGGCAAGGGGGATTTTCTACTCAAGATACTGCCATAAGTCTTTCAGAATAAAAGGGGACTTATATTCTTCTGTTGTTAATGGGAAGTCTGTTGATGTAGGTGACTAGAATAAAGGTTGTCCTCGCTTAATGACCACAATTGGGACTGGCAATTCTGTTGTTAAGCGACGGGGTGGTTAAGCAAGACATCATATGACCACAACGGACATACAACCTTACTTCTGCTATGGCTGTTAAGCAAATCACCTGCGGTCGTTAAATAAGACATCATGCAACCACACCTTGCAATTTTGCTGCCTGCTTCTCCATTGATTCTGCTTGTCAGAAGCCAGCTGTGAAATGTGCAAATGGCGATCATGTGACTGCAGGGATGCTGCAATGGTCGTAAGGACTGGTCGCAAACTTACTTTTTCAGCGCTGTTGTAACTTTGGATGCTCGTTAAACAGAGCAGTCATTAAGCAAGGACTACCTGTATTATCAAGGGACAAATGTGAAATTTCCAACACAACTGATAGGAAATCAGACACTTGAGCTATAAAACTCAGCATGCTGGCAAGAGCATACATGTGAATAAATCTTGAAGCTCCTACCATCAGGCCCAGTGCGCTGCCGATAGGTATAAGGTGTTTCACTTTTCCAGATATCCTCCTCACTCTCAGCGACCAGCAGAGAATTACAAACGTGGCTATCATGTAGATCTTGTAGCAGCAGCCGCTTCAAAAAGAAGGGAACAGCAAGGATGAATTTAATTATTTCCTCACATCAGGAGTGCCTAGTCACAGTTTTTTGCCCCCTGGTGTTGTTTGGTTAAAAGCTGCCCCAAGAGGTAAGAGTTTGTAAAAAAAAAAGTAGTTTCCTTTAAGCTGAATTTGATCCTTGGTGACTTCACAGACACATCCATGTAGCTTCCTTGGTAATAATACAGAAGTGGTTTGGCATTGTCTTCTTCTGCAATGTTCTTTTTTTACCTCCCTCTCCTCTCCTCTCCGTTCTATTCTTATTTATTTGATTTATATAGCTGCCCATCTCACACACGTTACTGTATGCGGCTTACCATAAAATACATAAAACACACAATATAAAAAATAAAAATAAAATGCATAGCATCTGAGCATCATCCAACCAATTATCCATACAGCCAGTAGATGGGCTCTATTGCATGCCCAAGGCCCCAGTCACAGGCACAAACCCAAGTTTTCAGGCTGAATCTCTCCCCCCACATCAGCTCCAATTGGAACCAGTCCCAGAAGAAAGAAAACAGCCAGCACAACACCGTGCCTTTTACTCCTGGAGTCGGCCCAGAAGGATACCATGGTTGATGGCATCGAAAGTTGCTAAGAGGTCAAGAAGAGCAAGGATGGACGCACCACCCCCACCTGCTCCCGCCAGAGGTCATCTAAGAGTGTGATCAATGCTGTCTTGGTCTCATCCAGGCTGAAAGCAGACTAAAAGGGGTCCAGATAATCCACATTTTCCAAGTCGTCTCAAGCTGCAATGCAACCACCTCCTCTACAACCTTCCATAAAAAGGGAAGGTTGAAAACTGGATGAAAATTGTCCAGAATGGTGGGGTCTAGTGCTGGCCTTTTGAGGAGGGGGTAACCCCCACCTCCTTAAGAGATGGCAGAACCACCTGCTCTCTCAAAGATGAATTAACCACTATCAAAATTCTACCACATGTCCCTTCCCAGAAGGCCTCGACCAGCCAGGAGGGACATGGATCTAACACAGAGATGGCTGCACTAACAGCCCAGAGGACCCTGTCCCACTTCCAACAGATCAAACTCTCCCCAGATAACTGAGTTAGACCTGGCCCCAGTAACCTCCACAGGACCTGCATCAAGGCCAGAGTCCAACTTAGAGTGGATCGGATTGACTGTCCATCAGAAGCCTAGCATACGCTTCACAGCAACCCTGTAGGTGAACCCCAGAGTTACTCCTATATAGCCAAATCCATATAACCTTTGGATTTCTCAGTAGTCACTCATCTAAGTGCTAACCATGCCTAGGCTAGTATAGCTTTTTGAAAACAGCCAAGATTGTCAAGGTGCTGTCACTTAACTGGGCAGGAATTTATACGTGTCTTATATTCAAGAATAGTTTTTTGCCTACTAGCTGCAGTCATGCCAGGATCCAATACATTCTGATAACATCTCAGAAAGTCAGCTTCTAGGTGCTTATAATTAAGGCGAAAAAGTAATCTCCCTATACTAGATAATGGATAACTGTTTAAAAACTCTAAAGTTAGAGAAATTTTTGTGGGCATTTCCAGTCGCCAAAGTGATAATTTCAAATTTACTCATTATTGCAAATACTGAGGAAAGATTGCTACTGGTGAACTTGCTGAATTCAAAAACAGAGTAGGCCTACTGATTGTGGCTAAGACCCAGGCTACTCCAGAATTTTATTTTTCTATTGGCTAATCAGATGCCTCTGGGGTGCTCACAAGCAGAAGATGGTATCATATATTGTACCTCTCATACCACTATTCTTCTACAACAGTATTTGGAGGCATGTCAACCTTCCTCTAAAGATAACACCAAACCTTTAAGACTAATAGCCTTGGTAGACTTAACCTCCATGAATTTTTGTTTCTCAGCCTTCTGAACAGTTTGATATCAACCACAAATCTGACCATAAAACAACTTACCCCTAAGTCAAGATAATTAATGAACAAGTTAAAAAGTATTAGTCTTAGCAAATACTCTTCTATCCTTTGAAATACCATCTACTTATTCCTGCTCTTTGCTTTTTGTTGTTTAATCATTTGTTGAGTCGTTTGTCAAGATGGGCGGTGAAGAAATGTGATAAATAGATAAATCAATACATAAAATAAATAATCAGTTACAAAGACATATCTTTTATTTATGCAAGGGCCCTTTTGGAAATCCAAGTACACAGTGTCAGTGGGGTAACTCCCATCCGATGGGATTTGCTCTTGCAGAATCTATGCTGAATTCCCTTTCCTCTATCTGGGAAGGAATAGATGTTAAGATGACTGGCCTATAATTTCTCAATTTGGCTTCCTTCTAATTGACTTGTGGGACAATTTTTTCTAAGAGATTACTGATATCATTTTCTTAATCACAAGAAAGCAATATTCCTCCAGGAAACTATGGGGGAGCTTTTTGTCATTTAAGGAACAGGCTTTATAGCTTGAATGTGCCCTACTTACCTGGTTAACAACACGGCAAATCTCTCCAACCTTCTTTACCACTGTTCGGTGAAGTTCCGTGCATGCTCCTTCCTCATTCTGTGTTGCTTTTACTGCACTGTAGCTGCTATAGAGAGAAAAAAAGGGAAGTCTCAGAAAGCCTCATGAGGAAGCTTCCATTTCCAAGCACAAAGTGCTATTATCTCCCACTGTGATGTCCTCCAGATGCACTAGACTAGTGTTTCTCAACCTTTGTAAGTTTCAGATGTGTGGACTTCAATTCCCAGAATTCCCCAGCCAGCAATACTGCACTAAACTATACAACATAATTCCCCAGCCAGGTGGAATTATAGGAATTGCAGTCTAAGACACCATGGTGGTATCTGGTTGGAACAGGCTGGGCAATATATACATACATACACAGACACACACTTTCTTTCATTATATCATTAAATGAATGTAATGATAAATGACAAAACAAGGATGAGAGGAAAACAGCACACTGACAGATACTAATATTACATTTGATTTTGGGGTGTGAAATTCACAGCCAACAAAACTAAAACTTTGGTTCAAGATTCTATCTCCTTTTCTCTTTCCCAGTTAGCACCCCCAAAACTGCACATTCACAGATCATCCAATTCCATGCCAGAAAAATCACTTGGGGGAATCACTTCCCCATCTCCACTTAGGGAGCCATGAGAATCAGGATGTTACCGTGTATGGGAATAAACTTCCACCCGGTCCTGGTGGATCTTGATAATCAGCCAGAAGTCAGGTACAAGGGGACACCTGGATTCTAGGTCACTCATCACTGCCTCCTCACCTTCAGAATCACTGCTACCTCCATCATACCCTGGAAAATGAAAATGTACCCTGCTATCTGTGAAGGGCTTGGCCAATTCATCCTAAACATATTAAAAGAGTCCTGGGGAGTCCAATGGCTCTACCAAAGTCCCACATCTATGAAGTTGTCAGGAAATCCTAGATGTATATTTTAAATCATAGTATCACAAAGTTTCACCAGTTCTCCAAAACTAACTTTCCCCTTGCACAGCAATGACGCTACCCATCCACTCACCTAGAAGATCAGAATCCATGCTTCCCTGGCTTGACACCAAACTTTGCACTCGACTAGGCTGCTGCTTCCTACAACCTGTAGAAAAAGTCAGGTGCTCTTAACAGACTTCTCCCAGAATGCAAGATTCCTCACATCCCTGAGGAGAATCTTTGGTTCAAAGTAATCATCAAAACTGGGAATCTATTTCTCAAGCATCAAGAATTGAGCCTGGAAAGAAAAGGGTACAAGCATAATAAAAGTATACGAAGTTTTTTTTTAAAATCCTGACTGCTGCACAGATTGTGTGATTTAAATTCAGCAAGATTCACTTCATATCAAAACTAAAAAGCAAGACATGCAGTAGCGTTCTAGAACTGCAATTTCATGAGCTCAATAGCACTAAAATGATTTTGATTACAGAAAAATCAATCTTGGAGCAAAGCCATGAAGAAAAGCACTTTAAGAGATACCAAGAGAAGATCACACCCTTTGGTGTTACAGCCAGGGCTGAGGAAAGGATGATGACTTGAACATGGGACTTTTTACCAGTGTGAAGTGATACATTTTTGTTCAAACAAATCCAGTCAGCAGTGGAAAATACTAGGGAGAAATGCAGACATGGAAATACAGCAACAGCAAATGGAATGCATAACAAAAAGGTGCTAGATCCTCTCTCTCTCTCAAAAAAAAGTAGACTTGAAAATTGAACTTCAGTATATAAAATTTAAAAAGCAGTTCAGACAAGTATAAATCTTCCATACATCTGTGAGGTTAATTGTCCTTCATAAAGTAGAACACCAAGAATAAAGTCAACTGATGAAAAGTTACTATACTTTAAGTCAAAGTAACCCCAAAACATTGATTATAATTAGTTCTATTGAAGGTAGTAGAACAAAATAACAGCACAAAAAGCTGCAAGAGTTCAGTATTGTATTGTGTATTTCAGAAGACCGAATTCCATTAAAAAAAAGTCCAGCACCTCATTTTATATTTCATAGATTGTGGTGAATGCTTGCTGAAACATCAGTGTGGAAGCTTTGCAGAGTTAGCATAAATGAGAAAGTCTCCATTTCTTTCCACAGCTAAACCTGTAAAGCAACATCGAGTGACCTATAGCTAGCCTAAAACAGTCTTTCCCAACCTCAGTTTCCCAAACATTGTTGGACAGCAACAACTATAATCCCCAACTAGCTCTCCTTAGCAGTGATAACAACTGGGTAGCCACATGGCTGAATTCCTGCTCCATTATGCACCTTTCTACCTGGCCACTGGAGTAAACAGACCATTTGAGACAGTTTCTCACCTTCCTTGCCGGGGATCACAGAATCTGTTAGACTTGGTACAGATGGCATAGCTAAGGGAGACTGTTCACTGATCCACTTCTCTGAAAAGGAAGCCTGAGGTTGTGTCTGGGTCGAAGTAGTTTCCTCATCTGGACAGCTGTGCTCCAAAATACTGGCCTGATCCAGAGATGTTAATTGTTCTGACACCTGCATCACAGAAAAGTACAATAAAGTTCTATCCATAAGGCAGTCCAGGATGTTTCTTCAACAGTCATCCTTGCGGTCCCGTATCAATTAAATACCACTAAATCTCTCATCTTGTTCAAGTATATCTAACACCTACCTCAACAGGTACTTGGTTACTTATGCCCAGACATTCTCCAGTCTTGTTTTCACTTGCTGGCCATGCCCAGAGACCATGAGCTTCATCAGGGGGAGTAGAACAAGGCAGGGAGCCTTCTGTTTTGCTGCTGCTTCCACCCCTGCCTCCTGTCATAGTGCTCTCAACAGTAACAGAAGGGCTGGGTCCACTTATTGACGCATGCAGGCGACTGACAGATGCATAGTAGAAATCACTCCCCTCAGCATTGAGGACATAGCCAGGCAAGGCCATTCTCTGGAACTCCTACAAGAGAAACAGCAGCATCCCAGAAAACAACAGGCAGCTGCAGGGGAATCCCCTCTGTAACTGAAGGAAGGGTGTAGTTGGTTGGATGGTTGGGATGCTAGTGTTGTAACTGCTGGTACCCTGTGGTTACTGAAGTTATGGCACAAAGAGCCAGAATGTCTGGGAATATGTTGAAGTGATAGGCAGGCATATCTTGGTTATGGTAGGTTGAGGGACATATGACAGGAAGCACTGTGTCCGCCATTACGGAGAAAGGAGACTGACAATCTGCAATCAATCTCCACTTCCAGCCCCTTGACCTCACTCCTGAGTTCCAGTAGTAGAATCATTCGTGACCTTAGGCTCAAGCTGCTGTTGCTAATAACAACCAGGTCTGTTTGCAGTAAGACCTTATTTATCCTGACCTGGTAGCAGATGAGCATGCAGACCTGGCTGAGTGAGGGCTGGGATGTTGCCACCTGAGAGATATATCCTCCTGGATTTCAAATCCTTCAGCAGTCTTGATATCATGGCCCAGGTTAGGGAAAGCACTGATCTTTAAAGCCATCTTCCCTGTGACCAGGGACTCCACCCTTCAGGTAGTGAGATGCAAGTATCTATATGTTTATTTGGGCTGCAGAGGCAATCTGGCAATCTGTTTGTGTACCTGCTACCCAGTAGGATACTTACTTAAGCTGCTCAATTGGTCTCAGGGCTGGTGTTTAGAGTCCCCTCCCCTGTTCAGATTTGGTGACTTTAACCTCCATGTCCCCGTGTTGGGTAGTGCTCAGTAGTTCATGGACCCCATGGTAACTGTTAGCCTATCCCATGTAATCTTGTGCCCGACATATATAAGTGGTCACATGTCAGACCTCACTTTTGCCTCAAAGCAGTTGATAAGGTATCTGGATACAAAGGGTATTTCCATCAGCCTTTTGCTCTAGACAAATCACTTCCTCGTTCAGATGAGATCATCTGCCACCTAGGGCCTCCATGGGGTGAAGTGACTGATTAACACAATTTGCCTCAGGTGCATTATGGATCCAGATGGATTCCAGCAGGAACTTGGTTTTTTCCCAACAAGTCTGCAAGCAGTTTCATTAGCCACTGGCAAAAGAAGGATATATAGGCACTTGATGGGATTGTCCCTGAATGGCCTCTCTCTACTAGCTGATCTTGGATGGCTCTCTGATTTACCAGGGAGCTCCAGAAGAAGCAGAAACAATGCCTGGAATCCTGGTGGAGAAAGACAAAAAAACAAATCTGACGAAGTATGAGGATACACGCAAGTTGGACCTATACCATGATTGTAAGAGAGAAAAAGTGTTGTTCCTTCTCTCTATTGCAATGGCAGTCTATCAACTAATAGTCTTATTTAAGGTAGTCAATTCCCTTTTGGGGGACGACAGCAGTTTGCCTTGCTACTGAGGGCAGTTTGCACAGTTTTTTTATCAGTAAAATCATTCAGACTCATCAGTAAAATCATTCAGACTTGCCAAAATCTTTACTCTACATGGGGGGAATTTATCTTTCAGGCTTCGGGGAATTTGCTCAAAACTGAAAGTAATTCCTTTTCCAAGATCAATTCTCACAATCTCTTTAGCAAAGCTTGATGAAAAAGTGATAGAGCTACAAGAATTCCAGCAACTGATCTATTTCCCATCCACCAGGAAACTAGTGGATCTCTTCACTGATAACAAAGGTGCTAATGGGTGATTGTTTATCAAACCATCTCCTGAATCCTTAACAGTATCGGAACTGACATTACACCATTGTAGTGACTACAGCAACATCTTGTTATGTTACCTGGGATGTCTTCTAGCTTGTGGACTTGGATGAAATGTGTGTTTTTGGAGTACTTCCCAGTCATTTGTGGCCAGGGTCCAGGCATAATGGTCCCATGTCCAGGGATCCAGGCAGTTGTGAAAACCTCACTTTGGGAGAATGTGGCAATTTTGAAACAGTTTGTGCTAAGTTACAGACCTTCTCTAGGTCTGTCCATACTCACTAAGGTGACTCTGGGCAGCTAACAGAATTTTGGCAAAACAGACTATGTATACTGAGGCACTGTGGCAATTACATTGTTATTTCTTGATGGGGCACCATTACCCTTGACTTGATCCATTGACAGGTCCATGACACGATACTCCTCCTGGACTTATTGCCATATGGCAGGTGGAAGCCATGGCCAGAGGGCCTCCACTCAGCTGTCTGGTATAGCAGTTGCCACCATAAAGCAGAGGACCTTACAAAAGTTGCTTGTGCTTTCAACATTATTTGCTAAGTCTACAGTAATGCATTCCATATGAGGCTGCCTCTGAAGACCACAATATTAGCTCTAGGTATGGGTTGGCATATATTGGCACGAGAGTACTACATTGTTGCTTCAGGCCCTGCACTGGCTTCTGGGTATAATTCAAAGTGCTGGTTTTAACCTATATGGTATTTGCAGGATTGTCTTCTCCAGAGAGAGTCAACCTGCTTGACTCATATATCCCAGGAGAAATTGCCAGTGACTCCTCACTTCCCTGAAGTAGGGGGGCTGACACTTGCAGGTGCAGCTTCTCAGTGGGTACACTGTTATGGAACAGCTTTCCCCTGGAAATCTGACTGTCCTCCATTCTGCTGGCTTTTTATAAGTTAATAAAAACAGATCTATTTTAGAGGGTCTTTGAATGAAGTGGTGCCTTCAGTTTATCGTCTGTGGATGAGTTTGGGGTTTTGTTTCATTTTTATTACTCAGTAATTTTAATTTTGGACTATGGATGTTTTATTGTATTATTATTTCTTATAGCTGTGGTATGTACTGCTGAATTTGTTTTGATTGTGATGTGACATTCACGATCTGGTTCAACAACCAAGGCAGGGATGCACAACTTTTCCAGGCTGAAGGCTGCATTAATTTGGCATCCAAATGCCTATTCCAAAAGTAATCAGGGCTGGGATAAAGAAATAAGTAAGACCTAAAGTAAAGGTAAAGGTAAAGGTTTCCCTTGACGTAAAGTCCAGTCGTGTCCGACTCTAGGGGGCGGTGCTCATCTCCGTTTCAAAGCCTTGGAGCCGGCGTTGTCCATAGGACACTTCCGGGTCATGTGGCCAGTATGACTCACGGAACGCCGTTACCTTCCCGCCGAAGCGGTACCAATTAATCTACTCACATTTGCATGTTTTCGAACTGCTTGGTGTGCAGAAGCTGGGACGAGCAACCTGCCATGTGTTCGATCTTTTTTTCTCTTATCTTGTACACAACAGTTATTTTCCTGAGCATAAGCAGCTACTATGCATGCCCAGGAAAAGGGGAGGCTCCTTCTAGCAGCAGCCAACAAGCTCCCTTGCTTGTTTCAGATCTGGATACTGCACACCATTTGCTGGTGACCATTGTGGGGGTCCCTTGGGTCCACAGCTCATGCTTTTTATGTGCAATCACAGGCCCTTAGGAATGTTCATCCCTTATCTAAGGATTGTGGACAATAGAAATCACATGAAATCTATCAGAAAAATTGTAAAAAGGCAAAAGGATAGAATCCTGCGTACCTCACGAAACCTTTCCAGAGAATTCTCAGGTCCAAATACAAATTGCAAAGGGACCACCTCACAGTGGCAGCTTGGGCGGCCCTGGGAACTGTAGATGTGGGAAGCTGCTTGACTCAAGGTGTCAGCAGTAACAGGCTGTGAGTAACGCAATGCTGACACAATCTCGTCATCCAGGAGCCAACGAATCTGAGAGAGGAAAGAGAATGTGGAAAAGTCCAGATCAAAAATGGAATACTCTCCAGTGAGAGCCTGTTTCTAGCAGCTGCGTCCCTACGCTCTAGTAAGGAAGAGCAGAGTAAGGTAGAGGAAAGATGATAATGCCCAAAGTTTAAAGTTGCTCCAATCCCAGGGGCAGATAGACTCACTTCAGTCATAGTAGCTTCAACAGCTTGCCTGTGCACTCCAGGAAGACTGGAGAGTGCTGGATGCCTTGAAAAGAAGATGAGAATGCACACCCTGAGCACAAAAGACTTCAATTCATATATCCCAGCACAAACACTGATAAAGAATATTCATACCAATCAGTTGAGGTTGATGGCATTCTGTCCAAGGTGTGCATAAGCTCATCATCTGAACGGAAAGAGGAGGGCTGTCCTGGGGAACGGGTGAAGGAGACACTGCTCTCAGAGGTATATCTGTGGAAGGAGAGGAAAGAATGTCTGAACCTTTTTCAGGCTTTAAAACTCCCCAACCCTTTGCCAATCATGAGTTCCCACCTATTGTGATGCAAATCGTTCACCATTTCGATCTCCAGAGGAACAGTCAGGACAAAAATGTCAAGGGTCACACAAAGGTCAGAGAGGTCAATAGTGTGAAGTGCCTTACAGTTTTCAAGGCAGCCCAGCACGTCTCCTATAGAAAGCAGCAGATATTACTCACAGAGATCCTCTTTATGCATCTTTGCCAGTGCTCAGGGAAAGACTGGAGCTCAACCATAGGACTCCATCAATCCACCTTTTCTTTGGGAGTTTCTATCTTGCCATCCGCAATGTCTCCCATGCTACAATTCTACCACTCCCACCCCAAATCCTCATCTTGTTCATTTTCATTCACCTAGGCAGGTGGGTAGTGAGCGAACAGGCATGGAACAGTGCTGGCTGCGTAGCTTCACAGAACAGGTCAAGTGCACAAAGAGGGGAGGCATGTCTTGTTCCAGCAGCTCCTGTTCTGCCAGGGAGTCTCCCAGGACACTGAAGGAGTCATCATCCTGGTTAACCGTATTGGAGTCTGACAGGGAGCCTGCTTCTAAAAATTCTTGGTCCAAGCGCTCCCGATATTCTACTTCCAATTCTGGGTCACTTTCAGTGCCAATAGCATAGCTGGATGTGTTCCCTATTTAAAAAGAATTTGTTGGTCAATTTCAAAAGAAGTTGTCAAAGTACAAAAAGAGATGTCTTCTATCAAAATGGATCAGTCCTCTTAAAAAAGTGTTGCCTAAAAGGATTAACTAAAAGTAACATTAGCAAGATAAATTGGCTTTGGATACAACAGATAGTACTAGCAGCCAGATGCAAAAGTACATGATGGCAATTTATATCAGCAATATCAAGTTGTAAGCAAGTATGAGCTAAAATCGTTAAAGTGATTGTATAATCACTTGACCCAGCAGTGTCTTACGGTTGGCCAATCAGTGATTGATAGCATGACATGTAATTCTGTTACAACTGAGGTTAACATCCTTAATTTTAAGAATATGTTTTCCTTTTGCAGAAACTGTATTTTCCAATGTAATACAGTACAATTGGCCATTTGCACTATGATGTGTTTCCCCTCTACAAAACTATCTTTTCTATACTATTTTGTCCAGTTCATATTTCATTGGCTCTATCACAATACATTAGTTTTCTTGTAAACCAGCAGGTATCTGGCTGAGTGTTTACAGGACTCTTTATTGAGAGCATGTGCCCTAGAAAATCAGTTGTGGCTGATATTTGCTGTCTGGACTGATCAAAAGCACCCTTGCTAGCCTATGGATATACACAACCAATTGCTTCAGAGTAACAGGAATCTGAATCCCAACCTTTAAGTCAAGGGCAGGGAATGTGTTGCCCTCTAGATGCTGTCATTGGCCATAAGCCATAGTCAGCACAGCTGTCCTAACAGCCAGGAACCACGCTGAGATGAGGAACAGGTCTCTAGTGTTTTATTACTGCTACATAACAGAAATCCTAACAAACTGAAGAAGCGTGGGGAAAACCCAGACATATAAACCCCAAAGGTTAAGGTGGGTCCGATCTGTGTCTCTTGGAATGGCTACCTAATTCCTCAGTGCTACACATGCGCTTTACAGCCTGGATGGGAGCCCCCTGCTCGCCATCCTTACTCATGACAACAGCCAACAGCAGAGAATGATGAGTATTGCAATCCTACAAGATCTGGAATGCCACAGATTCCCACTACTGATATAAAACTATGTTAGACAATGTTTGTACTACAGGCTTTCCATGACAGTTTGGGACTGTAGGTGAGTTAAATGAACTAGGAATCTTTCTTCCAGAAAGAAATTATTCTAGGAAAACTGAAACACACTCAGCTCTCATGACTGACCATATCCTGGTCAAAAGCAAGAAATACAGGCATAGCTGGGGAGACAAGGAAAACTTTTGCCCAGGTGTGAAGGCGTAGTCCTAGTGGCTCTACTGTCTCCTCTTCCCCAAAGCGCTGCTCATCTAGGAACCTTCTCTCTGCATCTGGTTTGCTTACCCAAACAAAAATATGATCCAGCAATGGTGGGTATTCAGACATTCTCCCATAGCAAATTTCATTCAATCAAGGGGTTGGTGGGAAAATCCCATATATATTTTTGTTATTTTTAAAATTTATTTATTTTCTATCCCACCTTTATTGTTTTTATAAATAACTCAAGGTGGTGAACATATCTAATATTCCTCCTCCTATTTTCCCCACAACAACAAACCTGTGAGGTGGGTTGGGCTGAGAGAGAGTGACTGGCCCAAGGTCACCCAGCTGGCTTTCATGCCTAAGGCAGGACTAGAACTCTCAGTCTCCTGGTTTCTAGCCCATTGCCTTAACCACTAGACCAAACTGGCTCTCTGGATCATTCCCATCTTTCCTCCAGGAGCTTTTTTCCATAACACTCCATCCTCCATTTTTTCCCACACTGTGATATAGGTTGGGCTGAGAGGTAGTGACTGGCCCAAATGAGCTTCTGTGACTGAAAGGTGCACTTAAATCTGGGCCTTCCTCACCCTAATTCAACATCTTCAGTACTGCGCTATTCTTGATCAAATTACTGAACTGAACCAAACGGCATCTACAGCTCCAAATCTCACATCAGTGAATACAGAAAAGTTTTAATACCTTCATCAGCTGCCAGATCATTTTCTGAGCTCTCTATGTCTTCACTGCCTTTTCTGTCTTGATGGTCCCGTGAAACCTCTTCCTAAATTAAAAAATACCTGTCAGTGTAACACATCCAAAGTCTTTGTATTGAATCCTTCTACTTTCAAGTTTAGTTGCCTACCTTTTCATAGGGCTCTCCAAGAGCAGGATGGTGGCAAAACTATAAACATATGTTCCTACCTCTTTTTTGGTGGAAGGAGGGCAGTAGAAGTAGTAATGGGGATTGGATGGCACTGGCTTAAAATGTAAGCTGCCAATTTCCAAGAATTTCTCCTGAATCAAAAAGGGAACAGTAAAGGTAGCAGTCTCAATCTTTAAAAAGCTATCATACTACCTCACTCAAAATGAAGCAGTCTTCTGCTTACCTGGATGATCCTTTGTAAGTCAGGTTGCACTTGGCAAGGTTGCTTGCTGTCTAGTAGTGAGAGAGGGAATTCTGGGCAGTGGCTCTGCTGGGGCTCTTGGGAAGGACAGGCAGAGCCATGGGAATCTGGTTCACTAAAATCTTCTGTTTCAGCACTATAGCAGGGTTCAGAAAAATCAACCCAGTCACAAGCATGGCTATGTACCCCTTCTTAAGAACCATTCCCAGCATAATTTTTCTTAATCTTCAATGTCTTTTCTAGACTGCAAGTGTCCCAATAGCAAGACATAAAAGTACACCCATAAATGCTCACGGGATTGCTTTAAGTGAAAGTATTTTGCTGGAAGAGGCACTCATGCTTTGATCACTTCTTGGTTAGATTTCTGCAATATGTTCTACATGGGGCTGTCCTTGAAAACAATCCAGAAGCTGCAATTGATCCAGAATGCAGCAGTGTGGGTAGTAATGGGCATACATCGGTATACTTGTGCAGTGCCACTATTCTGAAGTTGCAGTGGCTCCTGAATTCTTCTGTCACAGCCTCCGCCCTCTGGAATAGCATCCTCCCCAGGGACACACATGGTGCCATTCTTCTAAGGTCTGGAAGGTGCTTAAGACCTGGCTTTGTTCCCAGGCTTGGGGTTAGGGTATTTCTGGAGCTCCATTGTGTTTTTTGACTGTTGTGGCTGTTTTATTACCCAGGCTGTTATATTTTATTGTTATGCTTTTAATTGCTTTAATCATATATTTGATATGTTGTAAGCTGCCCAAAGTCTTTGGAGTGGGCAGTTATAATAAATCCAATGTATTATTATTATCATCATCATCATCATCATCATCGCCATCATCATCGGTGGTTATAATCTATAAAGCCATAAGTTATTTCTACTGTCCCACTAAGTTGCAGAAGGCAGGCATGATCCGGTCCTTTCTTGAAGCAAGGTCATGTAATAAGACATAGGAGAAATGTCTCTATTGCTACACCTGCCGTTTGGAATGAGCTCCCCCACTGCTGAAGTTTGAGTGGCCCCGAATTTATTAGCCTTTTGTAGAATTGTGAAGACCTGGCTTTTCTGCTGTGCATTGGGCCAGGAAAGTAAGTGAGCCCATTCTATTGGAGAGTGAGTGTTTATTATTCTCTGCCTTGGCTTTGGCTACATCTACTGTATGTCTATACATATGTGTATTTTGATTTGTTAAGTGGGTTTTATATTATTTTTTGTTCAATTTTGATTGTTTCTTACTTTTATTGATGTACGTCACCCAGAGTCTTGTGATTTGGGTGGCCTTATAAATTTCTTAGTAAAATAAAATCTTTTGGAGCAGGATCTATGAATCAATGAATGAATTTAATAGAAACAAAGGACATATTCACACATCTATTCCTAAAAAGTTACATAGTGAAGTTCTAACCACAAATTCAAAAGCTTTGAATGCTGTTTGAATCAGTTCTACTTAGTCTAAGCTTGGATGAAATGTAGTAGAAAGACCAAACCCCTTCTCCCCCCAGCAGGGGGTATTCTAATTACTCTCCACCCCGTGGTGTCTCTAAGTCACCTTTGTCAGAGAATTGTATTGCAACACTGGACTTCAAAAGAATCCTCAAATCACCTAATTTACTGTTGTAGAAAACCTTTCCAATGCTAATTTGATGGAAGCTAGGTCAATTGATTTTTTAAGAAGTTCTATACCAAGAAGAGATTAGGCAGAAGATCAATGGATAGACTCCTTAAATACAGATCAATGTGGATGTATTGATTCAGGCAAATGGAGACAGAAAGAAGAGTAACTACTAAGTAATGCAAATTAATAAAGGTGATTTTTTTAGTGTATTTTCTTGGAATAATTTACATAACCTTAATGTATATTATATTGTGATTGAATTGATTCACTGCAGTTTTATATAGATTAAATAGATTTATATAGCTTATTAGTATTTTATTTTTTTTATTTTAGAAATTTATAAGGCTGTCCAACACTGGACAGTTTATCTGGAGTTGTAAACATTTACAAGATGAAAGAATGGGGGAAAATCCAAATCCTGAAGCATGAAGCTTCCTCATAACTAGTTCTGCCACAATATAACCCCACAAATCTTTGCTTTATTTTTATTTCTTCCCCAGGCAAGCATAGGAAGCCATTTTTCTTCCTGTCCATAAATGTTTTCAAGAGTCTTTAACTGTTGATACAGTTTCTCTTTCACTCTAAATACAACATGCTTGATTTTTTCTATTCCTCATTACAGGCTTTTCTCATTTTCAGTATTTTTAATCGTTTCATGGTCTATTTGTAATAGTTCTCTAAACCAGAACTTACTTGTGGTACCTAGAATACTATAATGTTAACTGTAGCCCTGAAAAATGCATTTATTATGTGAGCTAGCTGCTTCTTCAGAACCAGAACAGCTACATGTCCAGCCATAATATTGTTAATATTGCTTCTAGATCTAGATTCCTTATACGGTACATCAAAGATAGTAGCAAATAAGTCAAGAAGTCATGAATAGTAGAGATTGGAAATCCAAGGTTAGAAAAAACCTCTACTGCAGTTGCACCTATTGCTCTATCAGCTATTAAGGCTTAAAGATAGAACAAGCATATGTTGTGTCGACACAGCTATCAGTCAGGCAAACACATGGCAAATTATTAGCTTACTTTAATACAAACCGAACTGCAATTCAACTCTTGATCTTAGTTGCATTCTCCTATCAGCCATAAACAAGCAAGTCACATTAAAGCTTAGGACAAGATGTGAACCTAGCCATCCATCCATGCAGGCTGCTCTATTTTCAGTGTGTAAATCAAACAGATCTTCAGGCCTGCACTGGATCCTAGGTACAAAATAATGCAAACTAAAATTAAAGTATCATTCCCATGACCAGAAGGCCTAGAAATGTATCACTGATAATCAAATATTATGAATTGTAGAAGCTTGCTCCATATGAAATCTGTTTTTCCATTTCTTTCTCTTTCTTTTTTGATAAAGGGCATCATATTCTGAAATTTCTGATCAGAAACTATAAATGACAGAAGCACTTCCTTTTATTTCTCATAAAATAATGTTTTTGTCCCAGAAAGTTTGATTTATCCACATGTCATATCCACAATCTTCAATAATTTTAAAAACCCTCAAATGTGCAGCAAAGTTTACCTTATTTATTTATGATAACTTAAAAGTCATATTTGCATATAATGCTAAATCATAACCTATTTTATGGAGCCTAGAAACAAGCCTATGCAAAGCCTAGGCTCATGTACTTCCCATACTCTAGAACTCAGAGGAAGAATAATCAAACATTCAGTTTTGCTTGGCCAAACTCTAGCTTGTTAAATAAAACAGCAAAACAGTGTTTATTTCTGGCTTGTTCATCAACGCGGATTTACAAATCCGCTAAAGGGAAATTCACTTCTGCTTTATTCCTCTTCCTGGTTCCACAGGGAAGAGAAACATGAGAAGTACTGTACATGGACTTTTTGCTCTGCGCAAAGTGCTAAAACATAGTTCAGGAATGTAGCCATGAAACAATTTGAATACGTACTTTCTCCTAATAAAGAAAGCTTGGGTTTTCTGTTCAAAGAATTATTATCCTTCACAAAGTTCTAACTGAGTAACCTTTAACCTTGGCAATTTAAAAATACAAAGCAGAACTATCTGTACTCTGCATAAAATGTCCAAATTATGCATCAATATCATTCAAATATTAGAAAGAGTAAAAAAAGCTATGCACATAGGTATTTTACATGATGTATGCTATTTCTGAAAGCTATATAGTGTTTTAAAGTTCTGTCCTTTGCTAAAATTTCTTCTAAGCCTCACACTTCCTCATGAGATTAACCTGCCTTGTTAACTTTTTTTGCAAGCTAAATTTTCCATAAGCAAAAAGTTACAAAATATGAAGGGAGAGCATAAGGTGAAATTGTTAAGAGGCCAGGGCAAGAGTTGCAAAGCTATAGTTTGAGCAAAAAAATTACAAAAATATATAGGATAAACACACACTATGTGTTATTATGAGCAAAACAAAGAATCTTCTGATACCTTTAAGACTAACAAATGATCGCACGTGCTTTCAAATCCACCTCATTCATCAAAGCTTATGTGATAACACATTTGTTAGTCTTAAGTGTCATGTGACCCTTTATTGTCTCTGCTACAGAAGACTAACTCAACTAGCCTTGAAAGCCAGCAAGTCACCCCAATGAATCATATCAACAATCAAAGTTAGCACTACAAAATGAAGTTCTCAGTAATTCTTGAAACTGTTTCCCTGATATTTCCAAGGGTATCCCAGCACCTTTAAATATCATGTCTCATCCTTATAAACACAAGGATGCACTTTTCCACTAAACTCAGATTATATATATCTTTGAGCTTCCACCAGCTTCATTTTCAGAACTATGACCTAACAATCTAACTACTTCCTCAATTTACAAAAACTAATCCCATCTTCCCACCTCTTACTTCACATTTCCCTTATTCTTTCTTCTGACTTCTGGGTTGCCCAAAGGAAAACAGAAGCTGGGATTGTCAATCATTTCAAAAGCCCAAGATCACAATGGCAAAGCATTATTTAATTTAATAAGTACTTGAAGTACTTTTCTTCCTGGTTGTCATGCACTATTGAGAGAGACAATATATATTTATGTTTCTCTTCTGATTTTAGTTATTTTTTTCCTTTCACTTCAATTATTTTGTCGTAAGTGGTAAAATCCAATGAAAAGCCCCTCCAAACTAAAAAAAGAATTACACTATTTTCTGGAGTTTTTGCAAATCTCTCCTATATTTTCAGTACTGTTATTCTTGTACATTTTACGCTTTC
The DNA here is from genome assembly GCF_035149785.1 of Candoia aspera. NCBI lineage: Eukaryota > Metazoa > Chordata > Lepidosauria > Squamata > Candoiidae > Candoia > Candoia aspera. The sequence continues at coordinate 55,220,067 of NC_086155.1, read as the reverse complement.
TTTTTCCTTATGTAAAATCCTGAAAAGCCACAGAACCAATGCACTATAAGCAATTCCTTCTGTTCTTTCTTTACACCAAATGCCAATCCCACCTGGAAACTGATGTTAGTACACCTCGTGTTTGGGAGCCTTGATTTGCTTCTCCTCCTAAGCTGGTAAGCAGTTGTTGCTGGTGGCGCTCACAGAAGGTGCGCACATGATTACACAGGGTCAGTAGGAAGTGAGTGATATCTATCTCCTGCAGAAGTTCCTCACAGAAATCCATGGCTCTGAGCAGATCAGGAGAGCTGATGTTGTGACCCTGCTGCAGGCTCCGAAACAGCCCTGACAAATGAGGAACATAAACATTAAATGTCCCTGCAAATGTGCCTCAGATAGTTTTTCAATCAAACATCAGGACAGGCAAACAATAAAGAGAAAGCATCCCAGGTGTTACTGTTTGAGGCTCACTGGGATACAGATTTGTTATATTCATATGGCAATGTCCAGCCTTTCCAGGTATCCCGGACGCTAGTTAAGCCTAGGGCAAGCACAAGGTGGCTTGATGTAACATCCCTCTTTTTCCAACCTCATCACTTCCAGCAGGGTAATTCTGTCCCTTACCTTTCACGTAGCACTGGTGAGAATGTTCCTGCAGTAAAGTGCAGTAACTCACCACTTCCTTGTGCTTGGGATCTAGCCAAGGAGCACTAGTGGGGCGCTCCACAGACTGGCTTCTGGAAAAAAGAAGTACCCAATAAGCCTAGGAAAAGCATCATCTAAAGCAAGGCCCCAAATCCCCTTCAGCCTACCTCCAGGTTTTGTATTCATGTTTTAATGGTCCTGGCTTCAACACAAGCACTCAGCAGACTGTACATAGTTTTATGCATGCTTCTCCATCTACTGCTAGGATACTGAGTCCTGATTACATCAACTCCTTCATCTCAGTCCAAGATCTACCTACTACATGTACAGATGCTAGTGAATTTCTTATGTGCTTCAAGCTGACCTCACCTGAAAAAGATATCCCGTAGAGGTTTCTCTGGCCTGGAATTTATCATCTGCTCCCGTAGCACCTCCAAGGAGCAACTGTAGACAAAGACAGGACAGCATGCTTGGCAGTTCTCGCCCAGGTCAAGCTGAGATGCTTGGCGGCTGAAGGAGATGCGTCCTTCTCTTTTGGATCCAGCATCTGGATCTCCTACAGCCTGGACAGTTTCTGCAGATTAAACACATCTTGAGTATGAAGCAGCCTTCTCCTGGTCGTTAATACAAATGAAAAGGAAAGTGTTCCCTCTTTAACCTGGATATAATTCATACTGCACCTCAGATGTTCAGAGCAACATGGCAGCCGTGTAAGTTCTTTACCCAGCCCAACATGCAACAGCTGTTGTCCACTGCAAAGTATCAGGAGTGGCAGAGTGCATGCTTTCTAAGCAAAGGCCCTAGGTCCAATCTCTGACTATTCTAATCCAGAGAAGATCATAGAGAAAACTTATCCTATGACCAGAAAGCTACTGCTAGTAAGCCAATAAAGATTTAAACTGACAAATCATTGGACCGAATATTAAGTGGCTTATCTGCTCTTCAGACTGTCACATGAAGTGTCAAAGAGGAGAAGGCTGAGTTTTGATTTGTACTTGGTCTGTCAACAGAGCATATGGATGAGGAACATGGAAAATGAGCCAGGCAGGGTTTGGTCTCAGGCAGATTTCTTTTTTAAGTTTATTGTTTAATTATGCTCATTAGTTAAGTAGGCACCATGAAGGGATGGTAGTTTCTACAACTACGTGGAAGTTGAATTCGCCTCCATAAGGCAACTATCACTGGTGATTGCTGTACAGTGCCAGGAAAAACCACCCTTTTTAGCAGAAGCATTCTTTATATGCCATGCCTCTTAGGCAGTATGATTCACTACCATAAAGATTTCTTCTGGCTTACTATGAAGAGATGACAACAAAAGTCCTTGCTATTAAACCATCTGGGATTACGTGTTTCACCAACAGACATAAAACCCATACATCATTCTTGGTTAGACATAAATAGTTCCTATGGCAAATGACTGAGAACAACAGAGGAGCATCAGTTCTGCCTCCAGTTCCTCTGAGGAACAGAAGAGAGCTGATTTGGTGCTGTTTCTCCTAAAGGAGGAAAAAAGAGAGAGTTCTGAAGACTATTCCTCTTCCCTGAGCTGCTTATAAATGTGTATATGCCTGTATGACTCAGTACATGAAAGAAAGAAATAATTGGTCGTTTCAGATCAGTACCTGCAAGTTCATGCCTAAATTGATCTTAGACAAATAAGCCCAAGGCATCACCACTGGATCAAAAGTATGATAGCCAGAAATGCTTGATTAAAGCATCTTTCCCTGTTTTGGCATTTAAAATTTCTGATCTGTACTGCCATCTAGTGAAAGTTCAGCTTTCCCAAAATGGCACCACACCCCTGCACCACTTTATTTCTCTGCTGTTGCTGTTCAATTGCGGCTTGCATGACTAGATTCCAGGCCATGAGGAGTACAAAGCTCCAAGCTCATCTAAATAGCCTGCACCTGGACTATAGTATATAGTCACAAATGCTTATAATTTAATGTCACCGGTGCTTTCTCCAGTCAACATTTCCAACCCAGCATTTGCAGCATAGCCAAACAAGCAAAGCAGGATTCATACCATCAGCTGGTATGACACTGACAGCTGGAAGCAAGGCCACAGGCTCCAGCTCTTGTGCTTCTTGGGGCAGTGTAGGATCTGTCTCTTTTGAAGGCTGCTCTGGCCCAGAAGCCATCAATCTCTGTACATCTGCAAAAGGAAATCACTGTTAAGGATTGCTGCACTAAGCTACACCCAGGGCATATGATTGGTGTTTTCTCCCTCTTTACCACCAGCAATGGATGAAATGAAGGTCATCAGCTCGGCAGCTACAAAATGTCAACCACAAGAAAGTCATTTTTTCCCCATGGGGCCATTAGAAATTGACAGTGGGAAGGTAGTAACTCTGTGATACTTCTCTAGGCAGGCTTTTAGTTGCCATATTAATTATTTAAACTTAAATTGTTTTGCAGTTGATATATATCCTTTTGAGCTAATATTACTAATTTGTTAGGCAGCACACCTGATTACATTTAAATTGCAACTTCCTCAAAATATCATATATGAACACAATCTGAGGATAGATTAAAAAGGCAAGACATTGAACTCTTCTTTAAAAAACAGAAATGTTCCTCTAAGAAAACAGAAATTGTGAAACACAAGAAAGCAAATTCAGTAACACATTTCACACAATTTATACTAGTACAGGATTGGTTTTGACTAACATACTCTGTTTTTTTTTTAATACTAAGGCCATGCATATTCTACAGCACAGCTGGACAGCAGATATACACATATACAGCATACACACACACACACATGCACCTAGGTATGTGTAATCTGGATCAGCTAAAAAGGGATTGCTCCTTGCTCAATTTATTTAATTTCTTCTATCCCACCTAGTTACCTTGCTGAAATGAAGAAAAGTTTGTGAAGTGAGAAGACCAGGAATGGATTGTTGTCGCTTAGTTCTATGAACCCAGTTTATATACAGTATTAAAAATGAATTATACAACTCAAAGTCCTTTAATAAAAAAAACATCCTTTGTACCTGAAGCATTTTAGGCTTCTAATTAAAAAGCAAAGTAGACCTTGCAAGCTTATATTTTGTTCACATTATTCACTACCATATACAGGCAAATACCTGTCTCATCTCTTTATAATTGAAGAACCAATGCTAAACTTCTCTTGCATTCCCTAGATAGGTTTAAATTCCCTTTTGGGAATGTAAAGTCCTTTACCTGAGAACATAGCTGGCAAGAAGGTAAGGAAAAGATGCTGTGAATTTACCAGCTTGGCATAACATCGCCACTGGGGAAAGAGTGCAACAGATGTTGGTGAAATATCATTTTTTGACTCCTTGATATTATCTGGAGTCTGAAAGAGAAAAAATAATTGGATTATGGCATAGCTTTCAGATATGGCTGTTTTGCTCCCAATCCTGATGAAGCAAGCAAAATATATTGACGCTTTAGGTATCACAGATTAATTGCTCCCATCATTTAGCCATATAGACCTTAACATCCATGGGTGGGAAACTTGTGGTTTGGCTATTGAACTATAAAGCCCAACATTTATTTTATTTTATTTATTTGGCACATTTTTCCACTGCCCATCTCAAACACAACTCTGGGCTGCATGCCTCATAATTGGCCATTCTACTTATGGCTGCTGGGAGCTGTGGCACAATATCCAAGGTCACAGATTCCTCATCCCTGCTAGATCTAAACATAACAACTAAGTTCACAGATGACATGAAGCTATAATGGCTCATTTTGGTTTAATATGGTGTGAACTCAGTTGCTACAGTTTGAAAAACACAGATGACTTAATACTATGCATGAAGCATGAATCTTGTTCATTGTGCTGAGTCTTTTCACAATAGGTGAACACAGTTAATGTCTTATGAAAACTAAGATACCACACAAAGATCAAGATAACCACTTTCAACTAATACACAGCTTTCCCCAACCTGGGATACCACCTCCCCGCAATGCCTTGATAACTGAAATGTATCTATCTTGAAAAGGGCCAGGCTGAAGAAGGTTAAGCCATCTATCAAGGAACTGCCAGACTTCTACACATAAGTCAGACTCTTCCATCTACTTATCTACCATAACACATTTTAGATTATTTCAACAAAGCCCCCAGCAAAGATTTCAATTGGCAGGTTACAATAGCTGGGAAGCTTACGAGTCTGGAAATTCTGTGACATGTTTGGGATGTTGTCATGACCTCGTTGCAAGGCACAAAGAGCCTCACAACGTGGATCATGATCATTAAGGAAAAGGGGGAAGGAGATAATCTTTCAGGAATTAAACCAAGCACCCAAGGACACCCACACCCATGATCCCATCAACAACTGAAAAGAGAGACGTCAGAGGAGTGGAGATGAGGAGCACATGGTGCCCCGAAGAACTCAACCGTTGCAGGGAGACAAAGAGGAGACCGGGGAAAACGCCCATACAGCCATCAAGGATACCATCAAGGGCAATCAGGCCATTGAGGGGTGGGGAAGCCCGGGGCAATACAGGGGGGTATAAAAGGGGCACCCCCACCTACCTACCCCGTTCCCGTTTTTCGTTCTGTCAGCTATCATTCCAATAAACCAGAAATCCTTAATACCCATTAAGTGAGTCTGTGTCTTATTGCGGAGCGAGGCTGGCCCTGACATAAAAACGGGAACGCCAAAAAAAATTTTTTTCCACCTGGCACCTATCCAACTCGTTTGTGAGGGACCCAGCCAGGCATGGAGAACCAGGAACCGAGGAGGCGCAACCCTTCGGCGCCCGGCAACGAAGCCCCGCTCTCGCAGGGCGGGATGCAGCTGAGGTCCGGGCGATGCAACGCCCCGGTAGGTATGGAACCCAGCTGGGGGGAAGCAGCGGGGGAGGGACCCACCCCGGCGCCCCGGAGCCCGCGAGGCACCGGGGGCGAGACGAGGGGACCCTCTCCAAGCTTACAGGCAACCCCGACGGAGGCGCGAGACGAACCACCACCCTGGGCGCTCGAAGGCGAGGGCGTGCCTGGCCCCGCGGCGGGATCGAGGGACGACCCGTCCTCTACCACGGCCAACGGCGAGGGCGAGCGGAGCGGCGAAAACCTCGGCGGGAAGCCGGGGATGGCGGAGAGGCTCGGCGCGTTGGAGGAAGGGATGCAGGCGGTGCGGCAGATGCTCCAACAGCTGACGGTGGCACAGGGACCCCGCGACGGAGGAGGCGCAGAGGCAACCCCGGTCGAAAGGCGGCAGGGCGAGTGGGACGGCGGCGACGGCGGAACCCGACCCAAGGAGCCCAACCGACGACCTGAGGCGCACCGGGAGGCGAGGCGGGGTGGAGACCCAACGGACAGCGGCGACCACGGCGGGACCCGACCCCAGGAGGCCACACAACGAGCGGAGGCGCGCCCGGACGTGAGACGGCGGGACAACCTCGGCGGCGGCGGCATCCGGCCCCAGGAGCCCACCCCACGACGGGAGATGCGCCAGGCTGAGAGGCGGAGGGACGACCAAGCGGGCGGCGACGGCGACGGCGGAGCCTGGAGCCAGGAGGCAGACCGAGGGAGAACCCCCCGCCCTCCCCCCCGAGCGAGGGGACGAGTACCTTGCGAGGAGACCCAGGGAGAGGCACCAATGCCGCAAGAGAACCGGAGACACCCCGACCCGCAGCAGCTCCGGCAGAGCCCGAGGCACGACGCAGAGGGGGCCAGGAGCCAGACCAGGACACCCGCCAAAGACTTTGGCATAAAGTTCGATGGGGACCCCTCGAAACTTTCTTTCTTTTTAACTAACGCGAGGTACTACCTCGAAGAATGGGGTCCCTGCTTCAGAACTGAGCGGGGCAAAATCAATGCCCTGGCTATAAAACTAAAAGGGCGGGCCGCCGATTGGTACGTCCAATTGTGCCAATCCGGCGCCCGGGCGCTGCAGGACAGCACTGAATTCCTGCAGGCACTAGAAAGGCACTTCAGGGACCCCCTGGAGCAAGAAAAGGCAAAAAGGGCGCTAGAGACACTTAGACAAAGCCCGCGCTCCGTGGCTGAGTATGCCATGGAGTTCCAAGCCCTAGCCGGAAAAGTAGACACGTGGTCTCAATCGACACTGATTGAGAAGTTCAAACATGGACTCAACTTAAACGTCCTCCGGTGGGCACTTGGCCGCGACAACCCCAGCTCCCTCACGGGGTGGATCCAGCTGGCAGCGGAAGCGGAGAACGCCCACGACACGTTCCTCCACGCAAGGAGGGAAACGCGACAGATGGCGACAGCGAGACCCCCACGCACCAGCGCAAGGCAGGTGAGGGCGAGACCCCAACCCTGGAGGGAGGAACGGGACAGACGCTTCGCAAAAGGGCAATGTTTCACGTGCGGCAGGGAAGACCACAAAGCAGCCGCATGCCCCAAAACGACGCCCAGAGAGAGCCCAAGGAGGGCACAAACAGCACCAACCCCAGCGCCGAGAAAGCGACCAGCAGCAAAGGGGGAGTACCGACGCAGACACGACCCCTACAGTTCGGAGGGGGAGGACAGCAACCCAGATGAGGCGGCGGGAAACGACAACCACCTGGCCTAAGGGGCGCCGAAGGACAGGTGGAGAGCACTGACAGGCGCTGCGACAAAGGGGTGAGTGAGGAATGCCCCACCCTCTACGTCCGTGTCACCCTCACCCATCGAAATAAAACCGAAAAGGTCTGGGCACTCATTGATTCGGGTTGCTCCAAAAGCCTCATGCACCCTGACCTGGCAGCCGCACTCGACCTCCGCTGCTATCCACTTCAGCACCACTTGGTGTTCTCGCAACTAGATGGATCTGCAGCGGGAGGGGGCCCGGTCACCCAATACACCGGAAAAACCGCGCTACGGCTCGGCAGCCACGAGGAAAAATTGGCTTTCATCGTGGCACCGGTGGGGCAACCCCGGCTCATACTGGGGATCCCATGGCTCGTGCAGCAAAACCCAGTCATCAATTGGAGAACCAGAGCGATTAAGTTTGCTGACTTGTGCTACCAAGCACCGTCAGGGGACAGGGTTCCCCGAGCAGCCATGGGGCGGGCGACGACGACTGCAGAACACAGAGAGACAGCTCTGCCAGAGGGACTGCCAACCAAATACGGGGAGTTCGCCGATGTTTTCGGTGAGAAAGAGGCGGACAAACTCCCCCCCCACAGAAAAACGGACTGTACCATTGAACTGGTCCCGGGGGTACCCCTACCCAAACCAAAAATATATGCTATGACCCAGCGAGAGCTAGCTACGTTAAGGGACTTCATAGACAAAAATCTGGCGAGAGGTTTCATTGAGCCAGCGAACTCTCCAGTGGGAGCGCCAGTCCTCTTTCGCGAGAAAAAGGACGGGACATTGCGGCTCTGTACAGACTACCGCGGGTTAAACGCAGCAAGCATTTCAAATAAATACCCCTTACCCTTAATAAAGGACATTTTGTCCCACTTGGTAAAGGGTAAGGTATTCTCCAAACTGGACATAAGGGAAGCCTACTACCGCATACGGATAAGGGAGGGGGATGAGTGGAAGACTGCTTTCAATTGCCCATTGGGGGCGTTTCAATATAAAGTACTCCCTTTCGGATTGGCAGGGGCACCGGGGGTATTCATGCAGTTAATTAATGAGGTCCTGCGTGACCACCTTTTTAAGGGGGTTTTGGTTTATCTGGATGATGTATTGATCTACACAGAAACAGAACGTGAGCACGAACGCTTGGTAAAGGACGTGCTCAAGAAACTTCGCAAGGCAGAGCTGTTTATAAAGCTCTCCAAGTGCGAGTTTCACAAAAAACAAATTGACTACCTAGGGTATAGGATTTCTGCTAAAGGGATAGAAATGGACCCCAGCAAGGTCCAAGCCATCCTGGCGTGGGAACGCCCACGCACAAGGAGACAGCTGCAAAGCCTCCTGGGATTCACTAATTTCTACAGGGGGTTCACGCCCAGGCTGGCAGAGACTATATTGCCCCTAACTAACCTGCTAAAAACTAAGGGCTTGGGGGACACGCGCAAATCGAGGAACCCGGGGGCGCTACTGAATTGGACAGCTGACTGTCAAACGGCTTTCGAGAGACTGAAAACCCTTTTCACAGCTGAGCCAGTGCTACAGCACCCCGACCCCACCAAGCCTTTTGTGGTGCAAGCAGATGCCTCCGATTTCGCCATCGGAGCCATCCTGCTCCAAAAGGACTCCGACAACCACCTAAAGCCCTGCGCCTACCTTTCCCGCAAATTCTCCGAGACGGAGCGGAGATGGCACGTATGGGAAAAGGAGGCGTTTGCAGTAAAAACAGCCTTGGAAACGTGGCGACACCTGCTGGAGGGGGCCTCCTGCCCTTTCGAGGTGTGGACGGACCACAAGAACCTGGAGGCACTCAGCACGCCAAAACGGCTCAGCCCGAAGCAGGTGCGATGGGCTCAGTTTTTCAGCCGGTTTAATTTCACGCTGAAATTCATACCGGGCAAGAAAAACTTCTTGGCAGACGCCCTCTCCCGACGACCACAGGACGACACGCAAGCCTCCGACATCGTAGGAACAGTATGGACCGAGAAACAGCTCGGCTGCCCAGCTGTCACGCGGAGCCAGACAAGGAATCAGCGCACGCCAGCACGAACGGCGGGGAGCGATCGGAGGCGACGCTCAATTTCACCGAACTGGCAACAAAGACTCACACAAGCACTACAGCAAGATACATGGTTGCAGAATAACCAACAACATGTATCTTTCAAAGACAATATCGCCTGGAAGGAGAAAGCTTTGTACGTGCCCGAATCACTGCGGGGAGAAATTTTACACAGAGCACACGATGACAAATCTGCAGGGCATTTTGGGTTTGTAAAAACCCTCCACCTAACAAGGAGGCAATTTTGGTGGCCAAATCTTAGAAAGGACGTAAAAGACTACGTAAGCAACTGCCCCATATGTGCTACCACCAAACGTAAAGGAGGGAAACCCCACGGGCTGTTACAGGCGGTAGCCAGCCCCTCCCGGCCATGGGAAGAAATTTCCATGGATTTCATTGTGGACCTCCCACCCAGCCAAAGAAAAACTGTGATATGGGTGGTAAAAGACTATTTTTCCAAACAAGCACACTTCATCCCGTGCGCGACTATCCCCTCCGCACAACAGCTGGCACGTTTATTCCTAACACACATATACAGGATTCACGGCGCCCCCTACAGGTTGGTGACCGACAGAGGCACACAATTCACGTCAAAGTTTTGGCGGGAATTTTTAAAACTAATCGGAACCAAGCAAGCACTGTCCACTGCGTGGCATCCAAACACGGACGGATCAACAGAGATCCTTAACTCAACACTTGAACAGTTCCTAAGGGCATTCATAAATTATCAACAGGACAACTGGGTAGACCTACTACCTTTTGCAGAGGTGGCCTATAATAACGCAGTACACCAGAGTACTGGCCACACCCCTTTTAAGGTGGTCTATGGAAGGGACTTTGTACCGATACCAGAATTGCCGCAACCTGAAACCCTGCCCTGCTCACCAGACGACTGGGCGGCACAGCTGGCAACAACCTGGCCAATCATCCAGACGGCTCTAGCAGACGCACAAACAACGTACAAAAAATATGCGGACAACCACAGGGCGGAGGCACCGAACTACAAAGTGGGAGATAGGGTCTACCTCTCCACTAAGTTCATAAAGACCTCACAACCATCGAAGAAATTGGCACCGAAATTCATCGGACCTTTTAAAATCATACAGGTAATCAACCCAGTTACGTTCAAACTGGAACTGCCTTACAATTTGAGACGGGTCCACCCAGTGTTCCATTGTGCACTACTGAAACCAACGAGCACATCCAAATGGCATACGGAAGAACCTCCACCCCCACCCATAATGATAGACAATCAACAACATTTTGAAGTGAAAGAAATACTGGACTCAAGAAAACAAAGAGGAACACTACAATACCTCGTGAGATGGAAACATTTCTCACACCCAGAGTGGGTCCAGGCACGACACGTCATGGCTAGACAACTAACGAGACAGTTCCATGAGGCATACCCAGAGAAACCAGCATCATAGAACATCTTTGGGGGGGCAGTATGTCATGACCTCGTTGCAAGGCACAAAGAGCCTCACAACGTGGATCATGATCATTAAGGAAAAGGGGGAAGGAGATAATCTTTCAGGAATTAAACCAAGCACCCAAGGACACCCACACCCATGATCCCATCAACAACTGAAAAGAGAGACGTCAGAGGAGTGGAGATGAGGAGCACATGGTGCCCCGAAGAACTCAACCGTTGCAGGGAGACAAAGAGGAGACCGGGGAAAACGCCCATACAGCCATCAAGGATACCATCAAGGGCAATCAGGCCATTGAGGGGTGGGGAAGCCCGGGGCAATACAGGGGGGTATAAAAGGGGCACCCCCACCTACCTACCCCGTTCCCGTTTTTCGTTCTGTCAGCTATCATTCCAATAAACCAGAAATCCTTAATACCCATTAAGTGAGTCTGTGTCTTATTGCGGAGCGAGGCTGGCCCTGACAGATGTTGACACTGAGCTCAAAAGATCATTGTACCTGATGTGTACTTGCAGAGGTAGCTGTGTCTTTGATGCCAAAAGAGTGGTAAGTGTTTTTTGGATTCTGACATTCAGGAGGAACTGAAGCCTTTGGGAGTTCTTCTGGAAGGAAAACCAAGTTGGTGAGAAACCATCAGAGGAACAGCCGAAGGAAGCTACTGTGCCTCTCTTACCTTGGACCACTGAGAGCTTAAATGGGGGTGGGTGGCCATCTCTGTCTCGCTGAAGCACCTGCTCCATGAAGGTTACATGATCTGTGTCCAATAATGTGATTTCCCTGTCACTGAGGTCATGCTGGAGACAGCCATGGAAGAGGCCAAGAAGCATTTCATTGGGCAAGAAAGAAGAATCCTTTATGATTCCACCATTTTCTACAAGAGGATAAAAACAATGAGTAAATCCTTCTGCTGCTAGGAAGACACAGCAATTCACTATATATAGATCTGTTAGCCAGATAGGCAAGCAGCATCAAATTTCCCTACACCGAAAGGAGTATTGACTGGTAGAGATCTTCCCTCAAGATCCATTATTGCGTGTTCAAAAACACCACATTATGACACTGATGTCAAGTTTACTCAAGGAACACTTTGAATAGAAAGCTCTACTTATTAACTCCAGATGATGGTGGGGTGGGGGCTGTTCAAAAGAGGATGGCACACGTTACAGATGTGCTCATCTTCATTATTATATATTTATATTTATATATATATATATATATATAAATAAAATATTTTTATATTTTTCAGAGTTGGAAGAAACAATGAGCAACTGATATCCTTCCCTTGATACACATACACACAAAAATCTCCAGTCCAACTTGCCTCTTGTCAGCATCAAGAAAAACATCTCAATCTGCTGGCATTTTGGTAAAAGCTTCATGAGGTCAAACTGGAAAGGAATCTCATGTACACGGGAGCCACTTTGAGCATCATGACCTATAGCAAAAAAATAAAACACCATAATCTTAAGTCCACAGGACCAGCTTCATGAAGGAATGTCTAGAAAGCATTAAATAAATCAGTTACCTTCAACAGCAATGGGCCTTGAATCACATGCTGGGAAAACCCAGTCCTTATTTTGGCAAAGTTGGCTGATATACTCAAAAGCAAGCACAGTATGGATACAGGTAAGGTCTTGAGGATAGATCTGGAAAAGGAATCTGAAATAAGATAGCAGACTGGACAACCAGTTCAAAAGGACCCAAAATAGGATTATTGCTTCAGAAATGCATTCAAAATGACACAGTGATGTAAGAATAATTCACGGCCACTATACAAACATAAGCCATGTCTCATTCTTCAGAGAGACAAAACCTCCCCAATCATTTGGCTGCATAGGTTGCTTTGGCAATTGTTTCACCAGCCACCCCTAGACAGGTAGCAGTCCCTGTCTTAATTCCCTTTCAGCTCAAGGAACAAAACTCAGCATATTAGCTGCCAGTCAAGCACCCCTGCAAGTGTTGCCTCTCCCCATCACAAAAACACACCGCTTTGGGGATTTTCTGGTAAGACAGGCCGTGTAGGTACTGCCAACTCTCCTGAACACCGTCCACGTAGCCGCTTTGAGGCTCTACCCAGCATTCTGTGACAATGTTCAACTCCATGTCCACCTCAATGGCCTCCACTTCTGTATCATTGTCTTCATCTGTAGAGAAACTTTAAGGCAAGCAAGTAATGTGAGAGACTGCACAGCAGGGTGTGGGTCAAAAAAGCTTTTCCAGAAGTTGCTAAACAACGTTAACTCTACAGGAGGGAGAAAATGGCATTAAACACACAAGAAATAACAACAATAACAACTATATTTAATTATTTTAATCCAAGTTAAATAAAAACAAATCTAGTATGCTCTAGCCTCACCCACATTTTCTCTTGGCCTGACAGGTATTTCCTGGGACAGTTGAAGTTCCAAATCATCCTTAAATATTAAACATATACAGCAGCATTAGTTGTTGTTTATTCGTTCAGTCGCTTCCGACTCTTCGTGACTTCATGGACCAGCCCACGCCAGAGCTTCCTGTCGGTCGTCAACACCCCCAGCTCCCCCAGGGACGAGTCCGTCACCTCTAAATATAATATATCCATCTTGCCCTTGGTCGGCCCCTCTTCCTTTTGCCTTCCACTCTCCCTAGCATCAGCATCTTGTCCAGGGTGTCCTGTCTTCTCGTTATGTGGCCAAAGTATTTCAGTTTTGCCTTTAATATCATTCCCTCAAGTGAGCAGTCTGGCTTTACTTCCTGGAGTATGGACTGGTTTGATCTTCTTGCAGTCCAAGGCACTCTCAGAATTTTCCTCCAACACCACAGTTCCAAAGCATCTATCTTCCTTTTCTCAGCCTTCCTTATAGTCCAGTACTGCAGCATACCAGCAAATAAGTTGGCTTTCCAGTAGAAGTCAAACTGTCCTTGACTCCAAGCTTGAGACTAAAAGAAATTAACTTCAGCAGTCTTATTTATTTTATTTATCAAATTTTTCACCGCCCATCTCCTCCAACTGGAGGGACTCTGGGCAGTTTACAATACAGAACAATAAATATACAATAAAATTCAAATAAATATACAATAAAATTCTGATAAAATCCCACTAAAACAATTTAACTACCTTAGGCTATGTATCGAGACTGCTGAGGTTTACAGAACACTGAACTCAAAACAAAAGCAAAGGAACATGGCTCTTGGTTAATTTATTGGTGGCAGGATGAATATGTTAGTCATTACATATTCATTGTGAAATTTCTACAGCTTTCTTCATTGCACCATAACATTTTTGCAATTCATTTTGTGAAATGGCATTCCATTTCAGCATAGAGCATTATGCAGAGATGTAGGCAAGCCAATCAATATTTGTCTACATGAATCCAATGATGATGTCCTTTTTTAAAAACACTTTTATTAATTTCAGGTTCTGGAGAAGCACAGCTGTGGGTTCCTGAAAAAGGTACACATTGCTAGCAAAGACTGCACAAGGGCTTGCTTCTAGCTCAGGAGGTCTAAGGAGTGTTAGTCCATAGGTGCAAAGAAATGGGTATCCATTTGTGCTCATTTTGGAGAGAAGTGGGGTTATCCAGAGTCTGGAATTCCAGAAAGGCACATAACAATTGAATGGAATTTGGTACAATGATGTGAGTGAAACTGTAAATACCAGAACCTCAGTTTGCAACAGAGAGGGCTTTTTATTCATCAACAGAATAAAAATGAAGAAGTGAATATTATCACATTTATAGTTTATGATATTGTCCTAACAAGCAGGAACCACGCCGAGACGAGGAATAAGTCTCTAGTGTTTTATTACTGCTACATTAGACAGAAAATCCTAACAAACTGAAGAAGCATGAGAAAACCCATACAGACAAACCCCAAAAGTCAAGGCAGGTCTGTTCTGTGCCTCTTTGAATGACAGCTCAAATTCTCGCTACTACGCATGCGTTTTCCCCCCTGGATAGGGGCCCCCTCCTGCTCACCATCAGTGCTCATGACAGATATAAACATTAGCTGGTTTCAGAATGGATGACTTGAGCACCTAAATATAATTCATGTATTTATTATAACTTTCATATGGTAATATTACTTCTGTAAGTCAGCACTGTCTTATATTAATGAAGACAATATATCGAGAACTGTGGGATCTTTAAACCAATGTTAATTTTCCAGGGAGGAGTGAGATGGAGAGACTTGTGTGCACTGGAACCAAAGGCTCCTTTCCAGTAGGTAAAACCAAAGGTCAGTATTGCAAAAGTCGGTACCCTTGGATGCCTCCCAGACATCCACACACTTATAACGGCAGCAACAGAACCTGGAAGACTCTATTCCCACATCCATCCATCCATCCATCCAATTTCTTTGCTGCCCATCTCGTACACGATGACTCTGGGCGGCTTACAAATAAAGTATCAGTCAGTAAAAAATGATACAATATAAAATCAATACCGTATAAATATACTTAAATAGCAATAAAGATATAACATGCTCCCTTATAGGGCAGGACTCCTTCCCTCACCTGTCTTTAGTAGATGTAGCATGTGGAGGGAATATCACATATTGGACAATGCAGGTGTGCTTCTCATTGCCACTCTCTCTTGTGGATTCACTCTGTGGAAGAAAACAGGCTGTACATTTTTCATGCTCCTTTGCTGCTTCTCTCCCAGGACACTGGGGTCTCAGGACTAGAACACAAGCAGTGCAATTTCTCTCAGAAATCCTCTGGGTCTTCATACCCTGATTCCATACCCCATACCCTGATCCCCCCTCAAGACAGCTTGATAGGTGCTGGGCTAGAAACCAGGAGTCTGTGAGTTCTAGTCCCGCCTTAGGCATGAAAGTCGGCTGGGTGACCTTGGGCCAATCACTCTCTCTCAGCCCAATCCACCTTACAGGGTGGTTGTTGTGGGGAAAATAGGAGGAAGGAGTGCTAGGTATGTTTGCCACCTTGAGTTATTTATAAAAATAATAAAGGCAGGATAAAATAAAATAAAATAAAATAATTTTAGCAACCTTTAAAGAGAGCCAGTTTGGTATAGTGGTTAAGGCATCAGGCTAGAGATTGGGAGACCATGAGTTCTAGTTCCATCTTAGGCACAAAGCCATATGGGTGATCTTGGGCCAGTCTCTCTCTCTCAGTCCTATGAGGCACTTCTGAGATCTTGCCAAGACAACTGCATGGACTTGTCCAGGCAGACACCAGGAGTCAACACTGACTCAAAGGCACACACACAATATTTTTATGCATCCTATCACCAATTCCCTTGTGAACAGGAAAAGGTGACATCAGAGAAGGTAACAAAATAAAACAAGAAACAGGATTTACCTTCATAGGTAATTCTTGGACCATACTGATAATCCCTTCACCACTAGAAGCAAAATGGAAGCCCTCAGACAGGCGTATTCTGCACATTCCCAAAGAAAAGAATAAGTTATGAGGCTGTTGCACCCTGGTCTCTCATGAGCTAGAATATTTTGTTCACTCAGCATAATGTTCTTTTCCCACAGTGAAAATGCAACCCCCCACCTAACTCCTACACTGGCAAAAGCAACTGATCTTCAGAGAAAGAAGTGACTCAGATATAATTGCTACTTTTTCACTTTTATAGCTCCCCTATTTGCAGATTCCAACTCATCTCAAGACACAATAGGCACTTACTCAGTGAGAGTGGACAGCAGTTGTGCCACAGCTGTGATGGGCACTGCCGGGACCAGCCCTGACTGTACACACCAGATCCAGCGCTGGTGATAAAAATAGCGAGATAAGGAGGCCAGGGTAGAGGAAGCTGTGCGGTTGGCCACCATAGTAAGCGGACCTGACATGGGGGGATTCTCCAAGGGTAAAAGACATGGAACACGATAGTCAGAGGGCAGCTTCTCGTATCTGAGAAAGAAAAAGGATTGAGGCAACAGGTGACCATGGAGTTGGATTTCTCATAATGGCCTCAATACACCACCTGTGCAGGACTTGTGAGCTACCTCTATGCCTTATCTTGGCTTTAATTCATCAAACAAATGTATCTCAAGATATCATTGAGAGGATTATGTATGCACTGCAAACAGACCACTTAACATGTCCCTCAATACATTTTTGCTATTTTGGGGATGAAAAATTTCCCTGTATATATGTTGTGCCTGTCTGGGTACAAGTATGCATAGACAGAGGGACATTTTGTTTTCTCTGCATATTTCCTTTCCCAGAAAGTACTTTGTTTTAAGTACTCTTTAAATAAAAAGGAGGAGAATACGCAAGAGACAGATAGTACTATTTATGCCCCAAGACAGGAAACCACTACATCATTACTGGTCATCCTGGTTGGAGATACTGGGAATGATGCAAAAACATCTGGAGAGCCATGAGTGCTTCATCCTGCTATACATTTTACAAGACTTGTTGAACTTTTAAGTATGAGCTTTTCCTCCCAAACTGTATACTAGATCAGTGTTTCTCTTTTTTAATTTATATTTATTAAGAATTTTTCCATACAAAAGACAAATCAAAAGAAGGAAAAAGAAACAGAGAGAAAAATAAAATAAAAAAGTGCAAGAAAAAACAGAAAAAGAAAAGAATTAAAGTCACTAAACTTTAGGAACTTTAATTCTAACTTTAGACCAGTGTTTCTCAACCAATGGTATGTATAATCTAGCGCAGTATTTCTCAACCTTGGCAGTTTAAAGATGTGTGGACTTTTTCACTTTTACAGCTCCCCTATTTGCAGATTCCAACTCAACTCAAGACAAAATGAGCACTTACTCAATGAGAGTGGCAACAGTTGTGCCACAGCTGTGATAGGCACTGCCGACCAGCAACCAGTGCTTGGTGGGGAATTCTGGGAGTTAAAGTCCACACATCTTCAAGTGGCCAAGGTTGAGAAATACTGATCTAATGAGATGTGACTCCCCAGCAAATCAGGAAAGAACATATAAGAGAAAAAAGCAGAGGAGGAGGAGGAGGATAAACCAACTAGTCTCCAGTCCCATATACTGAGATAACTGGAATCAGCAACTCAGCAATGCATTTCCAAGTCTAGGAACGGAATATCTTTTGAAAATGTTGTGCTTGAAACCAAAATACAATAAAATTGTTCTGTGCTAGAAAAAGCTCATTCTCTCTGCATTTAGGGAGGGGGGCACAGAGAAAACTGTTCTCACAGTGGCATACTGCTTCACCTCCATTTGACTTTCACTCATTATTTTACAGTCACAGTAAACTTTTTTAAAATAGTACTACTGTAATTTTAAATGTCTTTAAAATTTACCTACAGTAATTAACAGGATGTCTATAGACACACACTATATACTGTTTCTCAGGAGGGAAAAAACTTTTTCTATCAGCAAATTTCTTTGCTGATGATTTATGAAATTTCAGATATGGAAGGTTAAACACCACAGCTCCAGAGCATCTTTTTCCAACCAAGCAACCTTCCAAGACGTTTCTACTACACCCAGCCATCCGTGGTCCACTGGATAAAGGAAGACAAAAACTACAGCCCAAGTCATCTGGAAAACACCAGCTTGGTTAAAGCTATCTCAGGGAATTAACATCCTGCATGTATGTATGTATGTATGTATGTATGCATGCATGCTCCATACAATACCTGATAAGGAGTTTCTCCAGAGGTTTATGTAGTACTATAAGGCAAGGTCTGTCTGAGAGAGGTGGCTGGGCCATAGGCAAACAAGATGATTTTGATGGGGAACTGCTGCCAAGGACCTTTCTCTTCACTTTTGGAGTTGCCTCTTTGCTCTGTACTCTGTGGGGGAAGCGTAACTGAAGGATACAGTCCCTCAGTTCTTCTACTATCTGTTGAAAGGTAAGTAGATAAGAAGAAACCCTTTTTATACAAGGAGTTAGCACCAGTCGTAAGGACAGCAGCTGTGGCAGACCGTGAACTTCTCTGTAGCACATGCTGTTCTCCTACATTCCAACATTTTCCCACATATTTTAATGTATTAATATGTTTTTGTAATATGTAAATGTAATATATTTACTGCCTAGGCTTTTGTTATGCTATGAACTTTAATCATTTGGTTTTTAAAAAGTTAAATTGCAGTTTGAACGTTATATGCTACCCTGGGGAAAGCATGTGTGTATTAAAAATAAAGTTAAATAATAAAAACAATAATGTAGCCACATTCAGTCCCAGAATCCCCACAGAGGAGCTAGCTTGCTCTTGCCAACAACAATGCCTTAAATGTTTTATTAATAAAGTTCATAAGTGCCACAAGGACATTTCTCATAGAACCAGTTTACCACAAAACTGTCCAAAGAGGCCAAATTCTGTCTCTTTCTACATATTCTAGTTAGAGATGATTTGCTTTTTATCTTATCTATCGCTGGGAAGGTGACTCATCCAGCCACCTTTGGGTACTAATTCCACTGTTACTTAGTTCTGGAAGAGAAGCTTCTAATGTAAGCCCAAGGTTTTTATATGCAACCTAAAAATACAAACGCAAATTGTACTTCTTGGTAATCCTAAAACTTTATTCCAAGTGACAAATATCCACCAAACAAATTTTTGCTGTGCATTTTTTGCAATTTTAATTAATGTTCACTGTGACTCGAGAAAACTTATCTAGCACTGACTTCCAGTGGGAAATGGTGGATTGATTGGTTCCCCTTTTTGAAGCAGAGCAGGTGGTGCAGCTGTTTCTGGATGCAGGCTGGGTTCCTGCAGCCTGAAGAATTCTCCAGAGGTAAGGAGAATCCTGGAAATCACCCCATTTGTTCTCTGGACAGCACTTCCTTGTGG